>NC_082662.1:100822434-101132434 GCF_025265405.1 Mesoplodon densirostris | reverse complement strand
GCTCTGATCCCTACCAAGACTCCTAGGGCTGGGAATTCTCTGAACAAAAGAAGGGATAGAATTGCTGAGCAGCCAGAGCAAATGGTAGATGTCCATTAGCCTTTGGGTGAGTCACTCTTTTCTCTGTTTCTCAGTTTCCTCAACTGTAGAAAGCAGGGTTTGGAATAGACGGTCACTAAGATTGCTTCCAGATCTGTCATTCTGAGGCTTTAGTGTCTATGGAGTAGGCAATTCCTGCTCACACTGTCCAACTAAAGCAACAAGCCCTTGCCCTGCCCCTAGTCATAGGGGAGAATGGGGTGGGAGACAGAGGGGAGCTATCCTGCGTCTGTCCGCCTGAGGGAGTGAAGGCCACTCTCCAGGGCTCCTGGCAGCTGTTCTGCTGAGCCCTGGTGCAGCTGTTTTTGCAGGAGGTTTCACACGGAGGCAGAAAATAGAAGCAGTATCAGGCCATCACTGTGAGTGACTCAGACAACAAAGTCATTTTTCAAGACACTGCCCTGTTTGAGCACTGGGTGTCGAGGTGACAGATTTTGTAGAACATCCTGGAAAAAATATACCTTGAGTGATTTTGAAGCCTTTAGAAATATTTGGCAAGTGTGAACAGTTGGTTCCTCACATTTTCTCTTTAATCAAGTGCTTCTTTAAGAAGTGGCTGTGCTGAGGGGTTCAGCTGTATATTTCTTCCCCTCCCTCTGGCTCCCTTTCCAGGGTACTGGTGTTTCAATATGAAGAGGTAAACTTTCTCCACAATCCCCGACATGATGCCTGCATATTAAAGATACACCAGCTTTCTTTGCTGTTTGCCTGCTGATTTGTTTCATTTCATACCCCACTGAAGCCTCCCCTCTGTTCAGAACGTGCTGTACCCAGTTGTGAGGAGAGAGGAGGGATGGGGAGGAGCGTGAGAGAGCATTGCTTGTTTTCTCAGCAAACTCTGAGGAATGTTGAAACTGAAGTTTGAGCTTTGAATGAACAGAAACCTGAGGTCTTTAGGAGGAATTTAAACTCACTGGCTTGCCTGGAGATTTGATCCTGGCCTTTCCTTCACCACTCATGGTGGTATCCATGAGTCACCTCTCAAAACGTGGGCATTGGGATGTGAGGTCTGAATGACCACCACCTTTGGGCCTGTGTCCAGCTGGGATCCAGACGCATATCCATCTTGCCTAAGTGGGTGGAGCAAAGATTTGCATAATTGGATATGAGACGCCATGTCAGAAAGCAAACCATTTACTACTTGTAGTAGGTTAAAGTGTGTCTCCCCCAAATTCATATCTATCCAGAACCTCAGAATGTGACCTTATGTGGGAATAGAATCTTTGCAGATGTAAATAGTTAAGGATCTGATCCTTATTTCAGGTGAAATCATCTTGGAGTTAGGGTGGGCCCTACACCCAGTGACTGGTGTCCTTATGAGAAAAGATACACAGAGACACACAGAGAAAAGGGCAGTGTGGAGATAGAGGCAAAGATTGGAGCAATGTCTCTATAAGCCAAGGGGCATCAGGGATGGCCGGCAACCGCCAGGAGCTTGGAGAGAGGCCCAGGACCAGTCTCGCTCCGAGCTTCCAGAGGGAACCAGCTCTGCTGACACCTTGATTTTGGACTTCAGGCCTCCTGAATTGGGAGCCAATAAATTTCTGTTGTTTTAAGCCACTGAGTTGGTGGTAATTTGTCTCGGCAGCCGTAGGAAACTAATACATCATCTAGTGAATGTCCCTTTGCCATCTTGTCCTCAGCCTATAATGTCCTGCAAAACTTTCCCTTCCCTCAAGTGTCAAATGTCATTTGTCCCTTCCTCTGTGACAAATGCTCAAATGTCCCCTCCTGGGCTTCCCTGGTGGCGCAGTGGTTGAGAGTCTGCCTGCCGATGCAGGTGACAGGGGTTCGTGCCCCAGTCCGGGAAGATCCCACATGCCGCGGAGCGGCTGGGCCCGTGAGCCATGGCCGCTGAGCCTGCGCGTCCGGAGCCTGTGCTCCGCAACGGGAGAGGCCACAACAGTGAGAGGCCCGCGTACCGCAAAAAAAAAAAAAAAAAAAGTCCCCTCCTCTGTGACGTTTCCTAAATTTTCATTAGAAATGAATGATTTCTTTCTTCTGTGCTCTCACAGCCTTCAGCACAGACTTTGTTCCCTCTTGGGTTCAGTGGGTTGTACCGGTGTGTCCTGCCCTCCTTGACTATGGACTCCCTGACGGATCTCCTCATTCTGTCTTTCCAACACCCGTGATGTGTCTGGCACATGGTAGGCACTAGCAGCTGCCTGTAGAGAAGGGACAGAACGGAACGATGGCATCCTCCAGCGGCTGCAGAACTCCTGGAGGGGGGCAGCTCGGCCCTGAGAGCTTTCACACCCCTGATCTTCGTGCTTTCCTTCCCTTCCGGTGTCACCTCTGTCCTCCGTGCTTAGCTGCTGACTGTTAACACATCCCTGCTTACAGGTTAACAGACAATCTTCTTGTTGGCTGGTCCCAATTTAAGCTGAAGTGTTTTCCAGGATCATCCTTACTCACAAGGTAGAGAAGCCATACTTAGGGCCATCCAGTGGCAGGGGTGTGGGTGGGGGCAGATGGGAGGGGGACCTCCTGACTCTACTGAGGACAGAGAGATGGAGGACATGAAGGAGCACAGGCGTGTCGTGCCATTTCTGGAGCACTGCCCACTACTGGGAGAGTGTCCGTGGCGGCTCTCTGTCCCTCTGCATCATGCCCCCTGCTGCTCCCCACCTGCCTCCCCACCTCCCTCCTACTCCCACCCCAATTCCCTGCCAACCACCAAATGATCTAAGGAAAACTCTCTGTCTTCCTTGGGCTAGCTATTGTTGTTGTTGTTGTTGTTGTTTTGTTTTTTGTTTTTTTGGCTGCATTGGGTCTTCGTTGCTGCACGCAGGCTTTCTCTAGCTGTGGCGAGCCGGGGCTACTCTTTGTTGCGGTGCATGGGCTCCTCATTGCGGTGGCTTCTTTTGTTGCAGAGCACGGGCTCTAGGCACGTGGGCTTCATTAGTTGTAGCACATGGGCTCAATAGTTGTGGCACGCGGGCTCAGTAGTTGTGGCTTGCGGGCTCTAGAGCACAGGCTCAGTAGTTGTAGCGCATGGGCTTAGTTGCTCCGCGGCATGTGAGATCTTCCCGGACCAGGGATTGAACCCGCGTCCCTTGCATTGGCAGGCAGATTCTTAACCACTGCGCCACTGTGGAAGTCCTGGGCTAGCTTTTTTTTGTGTGATTGTTATTGCAAGATACAACCCCAGGAATTTGACATAATTAAATTATTTTATCTTCTTTACATTTTTAAACAAAAGAAAGAAAGGAAAGGAGAGGTTGTGCTCAGACAACAGCTTGGCCACACAGCAAAGTGACGTGGGGAGGTGGCAGGGCCCTGTGAGGATGGCACAGACCTCTGTCCCCCAGAGGTGCTGTGAGCCTTCCCTGCAGTGTGGACCCGAGGCCTTGGGTGGGTCCATGGGGAGCTCTGCCAGTGTGGCTGGGCACGTGCGGGGCCTGGGGGAAGGCAACAAGGGACAGCCAGTTCCCTTCCCAGGGGTAGGGACTACGCATCTGTGTCCTCATGGAGTCTCCCGCAGGCTTGCGGGGTGCTGTCCGCCAGTTCGCCAGAGGGTACCCGGCCACGCGCAGCTGCTTGGGGAAGCCGCCAAGGGTGGCAGTGGTGTGGGACCATGGCAGATTCTAGTTCGGAGGCCACATACTCCAAGGCTGAGGATGATTTATGAGGAAGGTTCAGATTCTCTTACTTCAGCTCCCGCTGGATTCTCTGGAAGGTTCCGGTCATTTTATTTCATTTCTAAATCACCAGATTGTCCTTCATCCTGAGCAAATGGTCCTGGGACTTAAAGGGGACCACTTTGGTGGAGTCATTAATCACAGAAGTCTGGCGGGGTCTCGGGGGGGGGGGCTCTTCTCACCTTCCTTGCTCCACTTAGGCAGCAGGTTCTCTGTCCTTTAAGTGTCCTCTTCCCATGACTTGGATTTTTCTCTGACAGTGGATCAGGCCTTGTGCAGGGAAGGCTTTCAGGAATGAGAGAAAGACTGGCTCAATCACTTCCTCATTCATTCATTTATTCATTCATTACCTATTGAGTACGTACTTGTGTCACGCTCTATCTTAGGCACTGGGGATGTAGCCATGAGCAGAATACACAAAAGTCTGCCCTCAAGGAGCTTACATTTTAGTTCTGGCCAGACTTAAACAGTAGTTATGTTTTTCTTTTCTTTTCCAGAAGGTAGAAGTAAGGCAGGGGTAGGAAGATATTTTTTCTAAATGGAGGCAGAAAGTGAGTCGGAGGACAGAGCCAGGTATTTGCATGCAGGAGTCCTTATCATCAGATGCCCCTCTTTCTCAGAGGGGTCTCCGGGCTTTGGGGGATGTTGTTGAACATCAATCATGTTACCAAAGAGGTCGCTTTTTCCTCTACTCAAAGGCAGCTGTGTGCGAGCCAGACTGGATGGCAGCATGGCCAATGACTCCAACCTCTGCAGACAGGTCACAGGCAAGCCACATGTCATCCTGGAAGGAGACCCAGGGCCGGAGGGAAGTGTGTGTGTGTGTGTGTGTGTGTGTGTGTGTTACATTTATGTAACAAGGACAATCATTCAGAGCAACATGAAGCCTTTTATTTTAGCCCTTGTTTTCTGTGGTCTGAGCCCCCAATAGTTGTGGAAGATTCTGGCTGGATTAGAGAGATGGTATCCACAGCTGAGTAAGTTCTGAGACGAAATTGTCTGGATAAGAGTGATTGTGTTTGCCTTATCCTTTAGAAAGAGCCAAGGACTAGTATCCCACCAGCCTCTAGGGGGCTGGCCAAGAGAGCTGCTGGGAAACTGGGGAAGAAAAAGGGAGATCAGGAGGGTGGACCTGGGTGGGAGGAAGTCCACATATCCTGGTCCGTGAGAAGTCTGATGGAGCCACAGAGTCAGGGATTCTGAACCAGTTAGAAAGGAGACATTTCTGAGTGAGCTTACAGACCATGGCTCGTTTATCTACCATTTCAATATGTCAAGTCTCTTACATTCAAGCACGAGCCAAGCTGAGGTCTCACCAGAGGTGTGGAGGAGTCTCTGGTAGAGGGGCCAAAGCAGCAGAGTGGTCAGGCCCCAGGGCTGGAGGGACTGCTCTAGAGCAGCCACAGGAGGGACAAGGCAGCAGCAATCCAACCCCCAGGCTAGAAGGCTGATGGTCTCCAGAGAGGGAGTGCTCAGGACCTGGGCCCTAGGGACCTCTGCTTGGCAGTCTGACAGTAGAGACATCTGCTGTAGCTGCTGCGCAGCCATTGTTAGCTCTGGGCAGGGGCCTGACTCGTAACAAACTCCTAGGTCTCTTCCTCTTTTTTTTTTAACATCTTTATTGGAGTATAATTGCTTTACAATGTTATGTTAGTTTCTGCTGTATAACAAAGTGTAACAGCTATACATATACATATATTCCCATATCTCCTCCCTCTTGCGTCTCCCTCCCTCCCACCCTCCCTATCCCACCCCTCTAAGTGGTCACAAAGAACCAAGCTGATCTCCCTGTGCTATGCAGCTGCTTCCTACTAGCTAGCTATTTTACATTTGGTAGTGTATATATGTCCATGCCACTCTCTCACTTCGTCCCAGCTTACCCTTCCCCCTCCCCGTGTCCTCAAGTCCATTCCCTACGTCTGCATCTTTATTCCTGTCCTGTCCTTCGGCTCTTCAGAACCTTTTTTTTTTTTTTTTTTTTTTAGATTCCATATATATGTGTGAGCATACGGTATTTGTTTTTCTCTTTCTGACTTACTTCACTCTGTAGGACAGTCTCTAGGTCCATCCACCTCACTACAAATAACCCAATTTTTTCCCTTTATATGGCTGAGTAATATTCCATTGTATATATGTGCCACATCTTCTTTATCCATTCATCTGTCAATGGACACTTAGGTTGCTTCCATGTCCTGGCTATTGTAAATAGAGTTGCAATGAACATTGTGGTACATGACTCTTTTTGAATTATGGTTTTCTCAGGGTATTGCCTAGTAGTGGGATTGCTGGGTCGTATGGTAGTTCTATTTTTAGTTTTTTAAGGAACCTCCATATTGTTCTCCATAGTGGCTGTATCAATTTACATTCCCACCAACAGTGCAGGAAGGTTCCCTTTTCTCCATACCCTCTCCAGCATTTGTTGTTTGTAGATTTTTTCAATGTGGCCATTCTGACTGGTGTAAGGTGATATCTTATTGTAGTTTTGATTTGCATTTCTCTAATGAGTAGTGATGTTGAGCATTCTTTCATGTGTTTGTTGGCAAACTGTATATCTTCTTTGGAGAAATGTCTATTTAGGTCTTCTGCCCATTTTTGGATTGGGTTGTTTGTTTTATTGATATTGAGCTGCATGAGCTGCTTGTAAATTTTGGAGATTAATCCTTTATCAGTTGTCTTGTTTGCAAATATTTTCTCCCATTCTGAGGGTTGTCTTTTTGTCTTGTTTATGGTTTCCTTTGCACAGCTAGTCTTTAGTGCTGTCCCCTGTCTGTGATTCATTAAAAAGGCCCAAGTTGCTATTTGAGGCATTTGGATTCTCAGGGGAAGGATTATTGAGCCACTGTGTATCTGCAAGGGCCTGCTAGGTCCTGAGAACCTGAGCCACACTCCATAAGCACAGACCCGTGGTCTTCGGTCTTAGAGAGTGAAAATGTCAGGCCCAGGTAAAAGGATGCAGTGAACTATGGTGGGTCACATACAGGCTATCTGCTCCTTAACCCACTTCCAGAAACACTGGAGGACAGATTTCTCTGTTTCTACCTCCCAAGCAGCAAAGGTGTGTGTGAACTCTAGGAATATGAGCTCCCTTCACCATTAGTCTAATGAAAATTAATTAGGAAGGCTTATCTACTGCAGAAATACCCAAACAAAACACAGTGTATTGTCTAATCATGCGTATCAAAGCCAGACAGAAATGTTTTGACATCATTTGCAATTTTGGATCGTCTGACCCATTGCTCTCCTCCACCTAGTTTGGAAATAGAACGTGTGCTTTTCTAGTTGTTCAACCCTCTACTCCCAAATGCATTTGCTTTCATCTCATTGGATGCCCCTCCCCCAGCATTGTCCAGCCAGATGTTGCTTTGGGATGTCTCTGCCTGGTGCATGTACTCTACAGAGTGGCTCACATCAGTGTGCTTGATGTAGCATGAAAGTTCCTGGAAAGCAGAGCTTGTATTCTTGTAATTCTTTCTCTAAGTGGCCCAGCACAATGCCACGTGAAGTATGGGACTTAAAGCTTTGATGGTGATGACAATTAGCATGTCTGTGTCTGGAGCAAATTTAATTTTCTAAATTATTCAGTCTTGGACTCCTAGGGTTTTGATGATCTGGGTTCTAGCTGAGATCCCAGCACCCGTCAGATGTGTGATGAGTGTGCCATTCCTGGCAGGAAACAGTGGGCACATTCAAGAGTCAGTGAGGGCTTCCCTGGTGACGCAGTGGTTAAGAATCTTCCTGCCAATGCAGGGGACACCAGTTCGAGCTCTGGTCCGGGAAGATCCCACATGCTGCGGAGCAACTAAGCCTGTGTGACACAACTACTGAGCCCGTGTGCCACAACTACTGAAGCCCGCACACCTAAAGCCCGTGCTCTACAACAGGAGAAGCCACTGCAATGAGAAGCCCACACACCACAATGAAGAGTAGCCCCCACTCGCCACAACTAGAGAAAGCCCGTACAGAGCAACGAAGACCCTACTCAGACAAAAAAAAAAAAAGTCAATGAAAAGGGTTTGAAGGACGGGTGTGTGGGGATTTAAGGGAAACCAGCCAGGAATGGTGAAGCACCCTGAGGCTAGCATCAGCAGGGAAACTGCTGCCACCCCTAGACCTGCAGGGGCAAAGGGAGGGACTGATCATTAGAACCTGGAGAGGCCTGTAGCTGTCACCCAGGAGAGGGCTGCCTGGCAGGAGCTGTGGTTGTAGGCAGAGGAATAGCCACTGCCACACCATGGCTGGACAAGGAGGGAGCCAGGGGAATAAACATCTCAGTTTCTTTCTTCTCTCACACTCTGTGTTCTTGCCATTGCCTCCCACTGGCCCAACTTAATGGAAAGCCAGAGGGTAAGGGACCTGGCTGATGCAGTCCACGGAAGCCAGCCTCCCAGGGCACAGAGCACAGTGGAGAAGGGTGGAGAGTGGATCTGAGGGTGGGTGGGAGGAACACACATAGACGCTATCCAGCCCACCATGCAACCCTATACAAGTTCCTTAAAGTATTCCTTGAGGCTCAGTTTTTTTTCTTTTTTTAACATCTTTATTGGAGTATAATTGCTTTACAATGGTGGGTTAGTTTCTGCTTTATAACAAAGTGAATCAGTTATACATATACATATGTTCCCATATTTCTTCCCTCTTGCATCTCCCTCCCTCCCACCCTCCCTATGCCACCCCTCTAGGTGGTCACAAAGCACCAAGCTGATCTCCCTGTGCTATGCGGCTGCTTCCCACTAGCTATCTGTTTTATATTAGGTAGTGTACATATGTCCATGCCACGAGGATAATTATCTTATCTAGTCATAGGGTTGTTGAACGTGAGAACTATGAGACGTATAAATGTATGGGGTTGTGATCATTTTTTGGTACTTGCTTAGCTTTCATTTCATTCATTTGGATCCATTTAACCAAAGACAGGTGATGGGAGATGCAGGCTTAGAGCAAAGAGAAGACTCGAGCAGGCATACCCAGCTGGCTAAGGGTCACAGAAGGACCCAGGCCTTTCACTGCTGCTATCTCCACAGAGTAGGACAGGAATTTCAAATTTGCTCTTGATTCATATTGAGGTAATCGTCTTTTCTTTGTTGCAATTTATTCACGTTTAGGGAACACATAAAGGCTTACAGAGGTGGCCTTTTGATGTGGTTATGCAGCTATAAACTTATACAGCTGTAATAATTGCATTTTAATGATTTCTTTATATTGCCATAATTGGTAGAGCTAATGATCATGTCAACTGGCAGTGAAAAGAATGCTCTTTTTAGCCAATCCTCTTCTCATCCCCTTAGGCTCTCTAGAGAGTATGGAAAAATAGATGTTTCATGATTCCCCATTACCCACACCTAATGGACCTCCAACTGGTAACCACTGAACCTCCCAAAGTTCTCCTTGGAAAGACTTCCATTTGATACATACATTTAATTTGCCCTTGTTTCATGAGCAAACTTCTTCACCTCTCTCTCCAGAAGGAGCCAGGCTGGCACGTTGTCTATTCCTTTTCCTCTTTTTGCTACAGTTTCTCTGCACAGTTTTCCGTTTCAGGCTTCATTACTGAAGAAAGATCTGGGAAATAAAAGCGTTTGGGGCTGGTGTGTGCACGTGTGCTTGTTATTTAATCATGACCCAAGTGCTGAGAAAAAAGTCTGTCTGAGATCAGAGCTGGATGAAAGATCTTGATTTTAGCTGGAGGGGAAAGGGGACGCTAAAAATCAGCTTGACTGAAAATTCTCATAAAGTTTGCAAAATCCTGAAACTGAAAATTCTGCAGTGCAGAGGCACTCTCATGCAATGTAAACAGGGTCAGTTAGAGCCTCTTGGAGCTGGGCTGAGGTGGAGGCTATTGTCAGTCAAACTAATGTTGGGCTTTGGATGGGGGTGGAGGGAACTGACCCTCAAAATAGAGGTTGTTTTGGGCAAGACTAGAAGATAAATAATCCCCTTCCTCCCATCTTTCCCATCTGCTTCTGGCAAAGAGAGGAAAAGGAAGCCAATTAACTGCCTCCCTGGTTTGATGTGCATTGTTGAAATTCTGGACAGCTCCTGGGGTGGGGCTGTCAACGGGATTATTGGTGACAGTGTTGATGGTGGTGATGGTGGTAGTGGGGTCAGTAAGAGGGGGTCACAAAAGAGGCTGTGAAGAGGAAGTGAGGGGTGGGTATTCTGAGCAGAGCATAACCAGAGCTGGTTGATGTTCAGTAAATAACTATTGATCGACTTGATTATTTAAATTGGTTTTGCAATGAGTCAATGCCAGCAGACTACTTCATTTCCTTAACGTTTTGTTGAGGCTAATCTGAAAAGTGGATTTTATGATCTGAACACTCACTAACCCATGGTGCAGAGAGAAATCAGGGAACAGCCAGTGTGGCGGTAAGGGAGGCCAGCCTAGCATGAAACGTCTGCCAGAGAAACTTTATAAAATGGTTACTCTTCATGAAAATGCTGCATTTGGCTGCAAACTGGTCTTGGATAAGGAGGGAATCTCTTCCATTCCAAGAGCTATCAGCACAAAGAACCAACTTCTGTATCTCCCCCTGGAGATATGAGGGGATAAAAATCCTCTGGGTGAATTTACTTCTGGCCTGAAAATTTGAATTGGGCTGGGAAGAAGAGTAGAATGAAGGAAAGATTCACAGCATGACCATTTTGACCTTACACGTCAAGTCTGAATAATTTGTTCCTAGAAGTGTTACTTGAGGGCCTTTAGGAAGAGCGTCACTTTTACTTTCCTCTCTCCAAATATCTCCTTGTTTAGTTTTCCTGAAATAGCATCTGAAGACATTAGGGCCAATGTGCAGCCTTTAGAAAATTAGCACTCCATGATTAAGGGAACTATGAGGCTACACTATACCTTGGTGTGAATTGGCCATATCCTCATTGTCGAGTTCTGACAGTGAGGCAATATCAGCAACATTGGAAGAGGAAGAAGCTGACGCAGGGAAATGGGAAGGATGGAGACAATTCTTGGTAGTCTTGGAGCACTGGTCTTTGGAGGAAGCCTTAGGTGAGGAATCTTTTTCTTAAAGATAAGGAGAAAGTTGTCATGGCTGAGGGAACCAAAGAGACACTTCAATCTACTTTGGTAATTTTCATTAATCCAGATCTGATCAGTGGCAGCCCCTTTTCTTTAAATGAATTCTTGTCACTGTCTTAATCTTCATATGACCTATTGCACTCTGAGTACTCAGAAGACAGACCCATCTTATATGATATGGCAATATGATCTGGGATTACAATGCAGCTAGAAGGTTTTAGGTTACATCTATGTGGACAACTGATTGACTATAAAACAAATGACACTGTGGTGTTGAGCTTTATGGCTTTTACTTTTCTTTCACAATCATCTCATCTGGTCTTCACAGAAATCTGTGAGGAAGGCAGGAGAGAATCAAGAATCTTAGACTCAGGGGAGGGTACTGACTTTCCTGTGGACACTCAGCAGCTAAGGGGCAGAGGCAGGAGCTTGAAGTCTCAGTGCTCTCTTACACCACAGTGTCAATAGCTGAGTTGGAAACATCTCTTTTATTGAGCATCTTTCAGTATAACCCTGCTTATCAGGGGGATGAACAAAATGGCTTTGGAAAGGCTTGGTCTCTGAATTGTTAATTATTCAAGGCAATATACTCAGAAAAATGATGCAGGATTCTGAGAATGTAATTGTTGAAAATCTCCGAGAACCCCACAGGCTCCAGTTGTCTGACCAATCAGGTCCTTTCTTGTCCAGAACTTCTGGCAACTTTTTCAAGTGTATATGACTGAGGATCAATGGTGATGAGGTTTCTTCCATTATATCTCCTTCACTTTGCAGAGACTCAGGCATAATAAATGTGATGCAAATGCCTGCCAGATGAAAATTAGAACTGTTTGCCACTAACACATCTTCCCCCCTGGCCTCTGCCAATGTAGGAAGAGATCTAGAAAGAGAGTGAAGGGATAAGTGACTCAATTCAGATACAACAAGGAGCAAACTTGACACTCTCCCTCTGTTTTTGTGCTTTTCTAGTTACTGGATTCTCTTTTGTCTTGGCTTGTGTCAGAAAGCTGTTCCAAACCCCTGCTCATTCGTATAAGTCTCTTGGAATCAACTTCTTATTAGTTCTTTTGGAATTTAGTCCCTTATTTTCGCTCATTAAATCATGAAGATCTTTTCATCCTTTCATCTACCTAATCATACCATCGTTCATCTATCTAATCAACTATCTAGTCATCTGTCCATCCAGCAAATACCTGGAACCCACTCAGAGAAATCACTGTATCAGGTGCTGTGGGAGATGCAAAGATGAACAAAATATAGTCTCTGTATTAGTCAGGGTCCTAACTGAAAAATAGGGAGACCATTTTAAGAATTTACAACAGAGGGAATTTAGTATAAGGAATTGATGATAGAAGAAGAAGGAAGCCAAACAGGAGATAGTATGTCAATACAGAACTTAACAACACTTGGAAAACACTACTTCCCTTAGGCTGAGGAGAAAAAAGAGGGTGAGATGTTACCAGAGCCCAGGGGTTGGGGTCATCAGGTTGAAGTGGAGCCATGGTGGATGTGTTAGTGGGAATCTGAAGCATGGTAGATGTGTCTAGTAGGGTCTGGAGCCATGGAGAAGTCACAGCAGCTGCAGAGATACAGTCTGAGGAAAAGGGAGATGGCAAGAAATTCCCAGGCTTCTCCCTTCCTCATGCCCTCTACTCTCCTGACAGTACCTTCCATTGGCTGAACCCAGCCAGCAGCCTAGGAGATGCAACCTGCAGGGGCCAATTTCCCTGTCTTCACTATGATACAGAATAGAGCAAAGAAAGGGTGACAAATGCATCTGAGGTAAATTTGTCTGGGGCCAACCCTACTCAGTACTGGAGGTGGGGAAGGAGAATGCAAGATCTAGTTCACTCAGACCCCAGTAAAATCTCTGATTTGAGAATGGTTTTAGGAAGGAACTTGGAACTTTGGTAAAATAACCTAACAATCCTTTCAGGAATCCAGTAAAAGCCTGGGTGCTCTTTCCAACATGATCGCCCAATGGAAGAGCCAAACGTGAGTAGGGAAATTTGGGTTGAGTGTAAATACAGCATTATGGTGCTCCTATGGCCAGTAAATGGTTGTTTATGATGCTTCATCATCAGTTACCACTCCAGTTCTCATGCATGCCACACTTGAGTCAAACCGAGCCAGTCATGCTCTTTCACATCATCTTCCCTTGGCTGGAGCTGTTCCTTCTGCCCAGAGTCCTGTCCCTCTTTTCTACTTGGAGAATTCTTATTCCTCCTTTGATAACCAGCTCAACTGTCACACCTTCTTTGAAGACTCTCTCTATCCTGCCCCTATGCTCCCTTAGTACTTTCTTCATATCTCTGTACAGCACCCAGCATAAGGTGTATTGGTGGTTAGTTGTTTGCATGTTTGTCCCTTCCATTAGTCAAGAATTCCTGGGGAACAGGGACCACATCTTAATCACTACCTATCCACACACAAGTATAGCACAATGTCTGGCACAGAGTAATCCATAAATATTAGTTGAGCGATTAAATGTGTTATCATCATATATATAGCCGAAAGCATATAGATAGATAAATAAAACATCTGTTCTCTGAGGGCCTCAACCTTCCCCACCTTCCCCAGGGGTGATGGTTATCAATTATTGAGGTGGCAGGGGTAGCTGACCAACTGAATCTCCAACCCTTGCTTTCCCATGCATGAGACCTTAGAAATATACTTTTGAAAATAAATTCTTGAGGAGCTGTGTCTGACAGCTGTGAGCAGCTATTGGGACTTTCCTTTCCTTTTGATGTTTTATAAATGTGTATTCTCAGCCCAGCCCAGCCTGACATGACTAGGCAGAGCTCTTGCCTGTTTTGAACAATTCAGACACCTTTTACAGCTTGATCACTTGGGTAAATTTTTGGATGTAGAAAACAGGACCTTTTCTCTCTTTCTTTTCCATATTTTATCCTTCTTTCTTTTCTTCTGCCAAGTGAGAGACCTCCTCTGTCCTGCACCTGGCCATGTCCAGACCTTTAGATTCTTGGCCTGGTCTGGGGAAAAAGCACTACCAAGTTGTCTCTTTCAGGGCACCTGATCCTCTTCCTGAGTCCTAGAACTTCTGAGCTTATTGACCAATTCTGAGGCTACTCCATGGCTCCTACAACAAAGGGGGCAGTGGGTCTGGATGGGAACCTCCTGTTTTTCAGGTGAAATGTTAATGTCAACAATGACAAACACCCTTCCTTTAAGAGTGCCAATCTTTTTATTTTCTTTTCCATCTTTAATGCTTCCCCAGACAGTTCCGCAGACTAGAAGGAGATCCTGGTAACCATCAGCCCTTTTATGATGAGTAAAATGAGGCCAGGATAGAAAAAAAATCCAGTAAGAGGCAGTAAGCAGAACTAGAAGTCAAGATGGGGGTCCTGAGTTCAAGCCTTGGATGCCACCCAAGTCTGTGGAGAAGGTGAAGACATAGCTGGGGTGACCTCAGGTGCCATCAGGTAAGGAGCTTGGACTCACACAGGGGACTGGTGAGGCCCCTTGCTGATAACAGAATGGGAATCTGGGGTCCCTCTGGGGCTCTGTACAGCCCCTCTTTTCACATTCACTTTCTCTTGCCTGCTGGTGAGAGATGGGAGATGAGCACTGAAGCTAAGGTTTTCACTGGGACCAACAGCCAGGATTTCTCTGAATCTTGGTCTTGTTTGTTTTTGTGGCTTTCGGCAAATTCCTTTATCTGAAAGTTGGATTTCTCACCTGTAAATGGAGAAAATTCCTGCCTACAGTGGCTTTGAGGATTAAATGAGATAGGGGGTTTAGCCCTGTGCCTGGCACATAGAGCATCTATGACTATAGTGGTTTTCATTATAATTGTCCCTCTTACTTGTCCCCAGCCCTGCACTCCTCTTTGGGGCTGGCCTGTCCTCTTGGTCATGACTGGCTTCTCAGAGAAAGAGCAACTCCAGCTGGAGAAGCCTGCAGCCCCTGAACCCAAAACCACAGCTGTCCTCCATTGCCTTCCCTTTCCCAGCTCCTCTGTCAGTAGTTTCTGGTTCTGTTTTGGGGGATCCCTTGGAAAGAGGTTGGGAGGAGGAGGTCTCAGGGGTAAGGGGGATGGATGGGCTCTGTGAACAATGGCAGATGAGGGAAAAGGGCTGGTCTAACCCAAAGCAAGGAGATGCCCAGGGGCACTCTTTTGAAATGAATGGACAGGTGGAGTAGGGAGTGAGGGGGAGCCATGAAGATGGTCCACACTATTGTTCAGCTAACTTGGAAATGAGAAAAAGCAACCAGAAGCCACAGCTGAGAATTAAGTCAGAGAAGGATCATGCAGGACTGAAGGAAGGGAGGATGGCCAGATCCAATCTTCCTGCACAGCGTGAAGCAGCTGGGCCTGAATCCAGGGCCTCTCTCCCCTTGTCACCTCAGCTCCTGTCATCTGCCAGTCAGCTCTGCTCCCACTGTCATGAGTTCCTCTCACTTACATCTCGGTAAGAATCTACCTCTCACTCTTAGGTTTTCCAAGGGCACTTGCCCTGCAGAGTGTCTGGCTCCTGGTAGAATCCCAGGCACCAGCCCTTGCTTGTTATCTCACACTGAGGGCTTCAAGGTGGCCCAGCTGCTCTCCATTCATGGGACTTTCTACATAGCCTCCTGGACTGAGCTGGGAGGCTCACTTTTCTCCATCACATCCTTGCCGCATGTGCTATTTTTCCTCTTTGTTTTTGCTCCTGGGCTGGTTGGAGCTGAGCTTTGCTGCTGAGCTGGGCTGGCCTTCACTGTTCTCTGGGAAGATTGGACCTGGCTGCTTGTGAACATTTCCAGGTCATTTGTTGAATGGGCCCCTGTAAATGTGGGTGGTAAGTGGCTGGAGGGGATGGTGGGGAGGAGACAGAGAGCCACTCTCCTTACCCTCACTGAAAGTCTGAAAATTTCTGCAGATATGAATTCTCCTTTTTCTACCCCAATCCTCAGTGTCTCTTTCTCACTGTCACTTCGTCTTGCTTCCACTTCCAGCAATGACTTGGTGGCTCTCAAATAACAAGTATCTTCAGGGATGCCTGCAGCTAGAGGAGATCTGGTACTTAGGAACTCTAGAGTGGGCCCTGGCAGGTGACCTCCGAAGTTGGTGAGCTAGGATACCCCTGACTTGCTGCTTTGACCTGGATGTCAGCCAGAGTCTGGGGAAATGGCAGGGTTGCCCCAGGAAGGGCTGGGGTGGAGCCACATACTGGCAAGGGAAGAGATCATGCTCCAGGGAGCTGGCTCACTGTTTTTTGGGGGGAAATGTCTAAGGCCAGGGCTTTCAGGGGCTGCATCTATATTGACAATGGAAATGGGTGGAGAAGTCACAGGCTGGCCCATTCACATGGCAGTGTCCACAGTTCCCCCCACTCTGCACTGTTCTGATATACTAACATCCTCTGTCTTCTTAAGATTCAGCATATTTCACTGACATGGACTTTCAGTGAGTGGATTGGGACTTACCTGTTGGTCTACACCACACTAGAAAGATCCAAGTTTGTAAATTTATTAAAGATATTAGACCCCTCTCCCCACCATGCCCTCAAAATTTGTGCTGATGTAACCAGAAGCCCAGTCCATAGGAAGCTTCCAGAGTTGAAATTCCACTAAAATCCAGCCAGGATTGAAAATCTGAGTCTGTGAGCAAGACCCTCCAATGAACTTGCATCTTGTCCAATAATCTAGAAGCTCTGGGCCCATGAAAGGAGGCAGATTGCAATGGGCTAAGGGAGTGGATCCCCCTGGGCTCAGACTCATTTTGGTCTGGGCACTCACAACAGACCAGGGCTTGAGCCACATCTTGGGACACAGTGTGACCCTGCAGGCTTGGGCAGACTGCAGAATGGAATATTTGAGATGCTGGAAGCCCTCCTACATGGTAAGTTCAAAGAACAGAAAGTGTCTCGCTTCTCTGAGGATTCCAAACAGACTGCAAAAATGTAATTAAGTTCCAAGTCCCTGGAAATCAAGAATGCTCCCAGGAACAAATACCTTGGCTTGTTGATTAGAAGTGAGGGGAGTCAGGGGCAATTACTCTCTGATGAGGGAAATTCTTTGCTCAGAGATCCAAGGGTTCAGAGAGCCAAGGCCAGGGAGCTGGGGGCGGGGGAGGAGGTAGTGGTGGTGAGGCAGCCTCTGGGAGCCGCGTCTAATTACACATGACCTGTTTCTTTGGGCTGAAGTTCTCCACTGGCCACAAAGTCCACCTTCTGATCCTCACTTGAGTCTCAAGCACTTCTCTTCATATTGGAGGAAACTGAGTAGAAACAAAGATGGGATCTCACCAAGGCTATCAGTCACTGTTTAGTCCATTTCCCTACTGCCAGCCAGAGTGAGAGCAAGTGGGGACACAGGACAGTCTGCTGCTTAGCCACCCCTGGGCACTGGGCATGGTACTTGCTCCCGGAACTTGACAAGCTTCCCTCCTGAAGGAGGTGACACTGAACAGGAAGTCAAGAGCGCCGGGGACCAGCCAGAGTTCTGCCTCTAACCAACCCGTGGAATGAAAGAGTTGGACAATGCCATCAGTAAGGTCTCCTCCCAGCTCACACACCCTTCTCTCCAATTCTCTATTGTTTGAGAGGGAGTGGAGGAAAGCCTGGTGGCTGAGAGGCGGGGTGAATACAGAGAGAAATGGAGGAGGTGGACTACAAAGAGCTGGGTTAGATGCAGTAGGGATGATAGATGAAGGGTTGAGGACTGTGCACAGACTTGGAGAACGGTCTGCTGACAAAGCAATGCTGGCTCTGCAGCTGAGATCTTGGAGGGCTGAGAGGACAGTGCGAGGAAGGGGAGTGATTCAGCCCAGCATAGATTTCTCTCCAACCAGATAACCTGGCCCAACCTGTTCCCACCCCAGCCCGGATCTCCCACTGCCCCTCTCCAGCAGATCCCTGTGGAATACGTGGAATATGGCATGTGCTGAGGGAAGTGAAGGTGGAGAAAAAGAGATGAAAGTAGCCAGAAACCCTTTTGAAGCAGCTGCCTCAGTATCTTTCCCTGGAGGTCTAGGGTAGCTCCCAGTGGGCTCCAGACCCAAAGCCCCCTGAGTGCCAGTGAGTGGCCGGCAACAGGGCAGCCTGAGGCCCAGAGGGGCTGAGGGTCAGAGGCTGTGCTGGGTGGAGGCTACAGGATGTGGCTGAGTGCCCAGTGTCAGTGGCGCATTTGCCCCAAGGCCTTCTGCCCTCTAGGGCTTGGGAAGTAGGAGGGAATGGCAGGGGTCCCAGAGGGTGTGTGAAAGCACCTGGAGATCCTTCAAAGCCCTTGCTGTGAAGATGTAAGAAGAAAATTGTTGCTCTTCTCTTCCAGCCTGGCCTCCTGAGCCCTTAACTCTCCACTGAGCTGCTTGGCCCTACCTAGTAGGCAGGAGGTGGCAACTCCCACTTCTGGTGGTCCTCTTTCTGGGTTTCCCACACAACTTTGGGCTAGAAATTCCTCACACATCAAGCAGCTGAGCTTGTTCTGCTAAAGCTAATAGCCCCGGAGTGTGGTTAAAAGCAGGCACTTTGGAATCCCAAGGACATTAGTTTGAATCCCAGATCACCTACTTATTAGCTGGGTGATTTAAAGCAGTTTCTTTACAGATAGCTACTCATTCCTTCGTCTGTAAAATGGAAAAAATAATATCTTCCTCATAAAGCTTCTGAGGATTAAATGGGATCCTCCATGTAAAGAGCTTAACCTAGTACCTAGTTCATTACTACCACCACTACTATTATTACTATTACTGTAATTAAGTTCCTAGCAGAGCCAGACCTAGAATCTAGGTCACCTTACCCTAGGGTAAGTGTTATCCTGAAACTTCACCTTGACCTGATTAAGTTGTTTTGGTTCCTTGACCTGTTTTGGGTTCTTCAGAGGCAGGGGGATGGCTGAGATAAACTCGGGAACTTTGGGCTCCAGAACAGCTCTCCCGGTGTCTTCATTCTCACTGGCTACCTTGGTAGTTTTGTATCCCTTCTTCCATTTCCCTCTTCTTTGACCCATATCTGAGTGAGCTGAAGGTCTTCTGCCTTCCCCTTTCCCAAATGGCAGCTCCAGGAGTGGAGCCCCTGGCCCCTGCCCTTCCCTCCTGGCACACTTGGGCCTCTCTCCTGACCTGGTGTTTGTGCTGTGCCATTGAAGGCTGTTTGCTTTCCCAGCTGCTAATGGCCAATTTTCTCTGAATCATAATTGCTTTACTCCATTAGGCAGGATAATTAAAACTGGATGGTGGGCCTGTTGGCTCAGCACACAGAGGAGCTGACAGCTGTCCTGGGCTCTCCCCCAGTGCCCGTCCACAGCTTCAGCTGCCCCCTCCCCTGAAACCTAGGTCATCCCCACTCAAGGGATATGGAGGGGCTGCAGGCTGTCTACAGCCCCTGGGGTCCTTCAGTGAATTCCACAAGATGTTATTGAGCCCTCTTTGCAGGAGATCAGCTACCCAGTTTTCTGAGAACTGGTTGTAACTAACTTTTACTGGTATTAATGTCCATCCGTTGAATGCTTCCTATGTGCCTGGCCTTGTGCTAAACACATTATATAAATGATCTCATTTAATCCTAACAACAGCCTTATAACGGTGCTACTGTTATGAACCTCAATTTACAAATGAGAAGACTGAGGCTGTGAGAGTTTAGTAAGTGCTCAAAATCACACCTAATAGGAGACGGAGCTGGGCTCTGAATTTGAGGAGTCTGACTTCAGAACCTATCTTCTTAATCACCCCTCCCTGGTCTGTGTGTGGAAAGGACAAAAATCTAATAGTCTTCCCTCTCTCTCACTTCCTTCTTCATTCTCCTGGGTTGTATTTTTATTTTTATTTATTTATTTTTTTTTGCGGTACATGGGCCTCTCACTGTTGTGGCCTCTCCCGTTGCGGAGCACAGGCTCCGGATGCGCAGGCTCAGCGGCCATGGCTCACGGGACCAGCCGCTCCGCGGCATGTGGGATCTTCCCGGACCGGGGCACGAACCTGTGTCCCCTGCACCAGTAGGCGGACCCCCAACCACTGCACCACCAGGGAAGCCCCCATATTTTTATTTTTATAAATACTGCCCAGGCAGCTTCTGCATTGCAGGGCATGATGCTGAAACCTTGGTTGTTTTGCAATTAACAGAAGGTTATAGACTCCCTAGCTCTCTGGCTCTACCCTGAAGACAGCTAAATGCAGAAAAGTAAACATGATGAGGGGAAATAATCCTGCATTACGAAACCAAATAGAAATCATTTGAGGTATCTGTCGTTTTTGGATTATCCATGAGTGTGGATAATCAAGAGTTGCTGTATTTTTATGCACAACTTAATCTGCAACTTCTAAACAACTTCTGCAGTACAATTTTAGACAACAAATTAGTTTCAGATGAGAGACTCTTGCTCCTCCTTGAAAAACATTCTTCATTTCAAATTATCCTCGCTGCCAGCCATCAGGGCTGACAAGAAAGCAGAGAATTAAGCTGTTGAGACAAATCCTGGCTCTTGGTTGCCCTTCATTTACCCATTGCAGGTCCTCTTTGCATCCTCCCCTTCAGGGAACTTCCCAAACAGGGAAGAGGAGCTGGTCCAGCATCATGGCTGGGCTTCAAGGCTTTGTGGGAGCTCTCCTTTCACCCTCCTGGTGGCCTTTGTTCCTTTGAGGAGCCCTCAGCCAATTCTGGAAGCAGGGCTGGCTTAGAGGGGGCCTCTTAGCTGCCAGGATCGAACTGGCAGCTTCTCCTCCGGGCAGAGCTCCCTGGTATGAGACCACACCAAGGGGGCACAACTATCTGCCACAGTTTCCCTGAGCCAGGCAGCCAGTGGGGACTAAGGATGTTTCTCCAGGGAACAAGAAAGTGGAAGGTGCAATGGCACCCACGGCAATGCCGGCTCAGTGTTAATGTCCTGTAGACTCTGTCTTACTTAATCCAGTTCTGCTACAATGCCTGGAAGAGGGTACGTGTCTTTCTGTCTTACAGATGAGGATACTGAGGCTTGGGGAGTTTACCCCTTAACTTCCTAAAGTGAAGAAAATCATATCAGAAATATCATACAATCATCTTCAAAAGATGATGAAATGGGTTGTGTCACATTGAAGCATTAAGTGTAATTCTATTTGTTATGCAATATTACAAAAAAGTCTCAAGATTTTTGTTAAATAAGAGACTACAAAGAGGAAAGTTTGTTTTGATGTCACTTGGCTGATAACCTTCAATACTAGCATATCTGCCTAGTTGGGATTGTGCCCTTCTGCCGAGGTGAATTTGTTCTTTCGTAATAGCAAATCATAATAAAAGCAAACTTACACAGCACTTACTATGTGGCAGGAACTCTTCTAAGAGTTTTTTCCTTCATAACTTACTTGCGTCATGACTTATTTAGTCTCTACAATAAGCCTATGAGGTGTGAACTATTATTGTCCCCAACTTACAGATAAGGAATTGGCACAGAATGATTAAATAAATTTGTTCAAGGTCTCACAGCAAATAAAAGGCAGAAGTAGGATTTGAACTTGGTCAGCGTGGTTCCAGAGTCTGTGGTTTAACCACACCCATATAGACTCTTCCACACTTTGTATTGCTCAGTGCACACATTTCTTGCTCTCCTTCGGTGGTGTGACCTTTCAGCTGTGGTCTCTTGCTTTGTTCTCTGGGCCTCTGGAAATCATGCTATGTCTGTGTCCAGCATTTCTGTCTGGGGACAGTGCTTGCCTTGATGATGGAGCTCTGTAGCACCAGGGGCCTTGGCTTTTCCTTCCCCCTTCGTGGAACCCAGTGCAGCACCTTGCATGAACCTTGCATGTTTGCTCCTGCATTCAGGGGGAGCATTGCTTATTTCTTCATTTGCTTATTTGATAAATGCACATTGGCTGTACACTCTGTGCTGGTACTGTCCTAAGGGCTGAGAGGTGTGGAAGCAGCACAAAGTCTACCCTCTCGCCTCTGCTCCACCCTCCACCAAACTCCATCCTCACCCAGGGGCGGAGACAACTGAAGATCCCAGGCAGCCTTGAACAGAAAAGCCATGGCACCAGGGCAGCCCAGGGCGGGTGTGGGAAGGGGGAGCAGCGCAGCCTTTGGCTGCAGTGAGGGGCTGAGTGTGCTGAGGTGTCCCCAGGCTGCAGGGGGCTTCAGATAGCAGTTCTCAGGTCTCTTCAGCCTCAATTCTGGCTAGACTACGTGCTCCTAGAGAGTGGGCTTCAAATCTGAATTGTTTCTGGGTCCTCCACTGTGCCTGGCACAAAGCAAACCATTAGTAACTGCATTTTTATCTGAGTGAAGCTGCCCCTTGGTTATTGTTTGGTGCTGGTTACAAGGTCAAGAGCTCAGGATTTCTCAGGGAGGCTTGGGGCTTGTCTCAGCCAGGGCCCCTCAAAGAAAATGAGTTCATCCCAGGTGGTTCCAATGACGAGACCTCAATGAAGGGAGGGCTTACAGAGGTGAGGGCAGGGTGAAGGGAAGAAACACAGAGTGGTGAGGCACCCAGGGCCTAGCCACACTAGCCCTCAGGCTGGGAGGGAAAGGTGCCCCAGAGGAACTGTGTAAAGGGGGCCGCCCTGCAGGAGCTACAGTGGTGGATGGTTAGAGCCAGAGACGGCCCTGAAGCAGGCAGGGCGTGGGGAAGAAGTGCCCCACCTTTCTCTCCTCCCTCCCTCTGAACTCTGCCAGTGCCTCCCATTGGCAACCCCTACTGGAAGCAACAAGGGAGCCTGGATGACGCAGTCTCCTGGGGTTAGTCAGCCTTCTGGGACACAGAAGAGTGGAGAACGGATGGGGAACATATGCAGCTGTAATGTAAGCAGAGCACGGCCCTTTCTGTCCCTGCTGCCCACCCCCGCTGGCAAGGGTCCTTAGCCTCTCCTCTGCAGCATGTGATTCTGGTGCCCATGGGAGCAGTCAGAGCCTGGGGCTCAGCCTGATGTGGGGGGAATCAATCTCTCTCACTCCCCCTCCCCCTCCCCCTCCCTCCCGCTCCCTCCTCCCTTCTCTACTCTCTTTCCCAATTTATGCTCCAAATTTTAGAGGCCCCAGGTTCTAGGCATCTGGCACTTCTTTCTTTTCCTTCCCAGCCTTTCCATCCCTCCTACTAACCCACTGGAAGAATTTTAGCAGCTGGGCCAGCCTAGAGCCAATGGTTGAGCCCAGGTGAGAGCTGCTGAAAGCCAGGGTATGTGTCTGGGGGTGGCTGTGTGACCTCCCTGGTCAGGCTCTGCTGCTCAGCCTCCCACTGCCCCAAACCAAGGCCACAAACCTTCTCTGGGAGGCACACAGCCACCAGTGCTGTGCAGCGCCCAGCCTTCTGGCCCCTCCTCTCCCCTGTGAGCAGGAAGAAAACAAGTAGTCCTATTTGTCTACAGATTTTGCTCAAGGAGATTTTTCTGAGGCCAGGGTGGGGTTAGAGTAGGACAACAGCCTAGATGGCTCTGCAGCCTGGGAAGAATTGAGCAAAGACCCCTGTTTTCCAATGGCCAGCTCAGGGACGTTTCAATTGCTTCATTCATTTACTTAGTAAATGTTTTGGGGGCACCTACTATGTGCCTGGCACTGTGCTAAGATGGCTATTGCTTGTGACCAGTATGCTGGAAGATATACCCAGCAACCCTCCCTTTGAGGAATTATGGCTTTCCCATCCCATGGGGTCCTAAGGGGGCTGTCAATCACGATGTCCTTCTTCCCGACATTGGCACGTGACACAGCTGACCAATCAGAGTACCCCATCTGCCTTGTGCAGCGATTCACCTAGATGTGGGTGTGAAACCCTACAAGTTATCAGTGGATTTTCCCCCGATTGTCCCCTCCCCACCCCCAAACCTGCTTTTCTTAGCCTTTTCAATCTCAGTTAATGACAATTCCATCACTCCTTGTTGCTCAGGCAAGAAACCTTGGAGTCATTCTTGACACTTTTCTTTCTGTCAATTCACATATGATTCATCGGGAAGTCATGTTGGCTCCATTTCAAAATTTGTTCTGAATCTTATCACTAATTCCACTCTAGTCGAAGCCACCAGCATCTCTCTCCCATGTTATCACAGTAGTCTCCTAATTGGTCTCCTCGTTTCAATTCCTGCCTCCTATAGTCTGTTCTCAACACAGCAGACAGAATGAGCCTTTTATTTATTTTTTTTTGCGGTACGCGGGCCTCTCACTGTTGTGGCCTCTCCCGTTGTGGAGCACAGGCTCTGGACGCGCAGGCTCAGCGGCCATGGCTCACGGGCCCAGCCACTCCACGGCATGTGGGATCTTCCTGGACCGGGGCACGAATCCGTGTCCTCTGCAACAGCAGGCGGACTCTCAACCACTGAGCCACCAGGGAAGCCCCAGAATGAGCCTTTTAAAATGTAAGTAGGATTATGTCATTTCTCTGCCCCAAACCTTTCAGTGACAACCTATTTCTTTCTCCGTAAAACCATATATAAAATGTCCCCCGCAACCGTTGTATGACAATCCATTTCTCTCTCTCTCTCTACAAGGCTGTACATAAAATGTCCCTTCCCTCCGTCATTTCTCTGACCTTATTTCCTCTATTTCCCCCTTTCTCACGCTGCTCTAGTCACACTGGTCTCTCTTCTGTCATGCATCATGTCAGGCACACTCCCACCTCAGGGCCTTTGCACAGGCTGTTCCCTTTGCCTGACATGCTCTTCATTCAGATACACATCTTGTTCACTCTCTTGCCTCCTTCAGCTCTCTGCTCAAGTGCCACTTTCTCAGTGAGGCGTTCTCTGCCCATACTTCCAATTTAATAACATACTGCCTGGCTCTCCTATCCCCCTTCTGTTGTATTTTCTCTGCAATCATCACCATGTAACATACTATTTACTTCACCTACTTCTCTTGTTTTTTATTTGTTCTCCATCCTGCCGCCAAGAAAATGTCTATTCCATAGGGCATGAGATTTACATTTGTTTTGTTTATGGCTGTATCCTTGAGCCTGACCATATAGGTGCTCCCTACATCCTTGTTGAATGAATATATAGACTTACTGTATTGGCCTTGGGAGAGGGGTCTCCCCCTGTTCTGCATGATTGGCCCTCAGAATGCAGGCTTGGACTGTTCTCTCTCCCACCTCATGGAGAAAACCTCCCTGAGACTATGGCCTACAGACAGAAGGGGCAGAGACGGAGACCCAAGGTCCTGAGGACACTGAGTCCCTGGATACAGCCATGTCTCCATTGGGCCCAGTCCATTACCCCCACTGGGCTTCCCAGTCACCCCAGAACCTCCTCTTTGGCTGAGCTGGCTTGAGATATGCTTGATCACTTGCAACAGAATGAACCCTAGACAAGAAAGCCTGGCACTTGGGGACTGTGCTGTTTTGGCTAAGTACTAGCGTCAGGTGCTTGGAAGGGGAGGCTAGTCATAGAGGTGAGGGCCGGCATTGATCTGCTGAGTTCACCTCAGATAAGCAGGGCAGAGTATTCTGGCCAGGAGAGAAATCCCTCTGAGAGCAGGAGCTGAATTTTCCCAGCTCTTCCCTTTGCAAATCTACTGAAGGCAGACCTCCTCCACCTGGGATTCAGGGACACACAGGAAAGAAAATTAAGACTGATAGTCCCCACCTTATTCCAGCCCCTTTGGCTTTCTTACTATGAGTGGCAGCAGGAAGCGGTGCCCTGGGCTCTTGAAAGATCTTTAATCATGGTGTCTGAAATCCTAGGCCGGAATCTTGGCTCTGCCATTTACTTAGACTTAGGAACGTCATATGGGGACGGGTTGCAATTTTATCTGGGGGGTTGTGTGTATGAAGGTGGTCCTCTTGAATGAGATGTCATGGAGCTGAGGTAGACCTTTAGGAAGTGAAGGAGTGAGTCATGTGGGAAAGCTTTCCAGGCAGAGGAAACAGCAGGTACAAAGGTCCTGAGGCTGAAGGTTGCTTGGCTTCTTTGAGACCAACATTGTGGGAGTGCAGTGCTTGAAGGGGAGAGGAAGAAGGTGAGATCAGACAGGTAATGAGGAAGTCTGACAGACTTGTAGGTCTAGATTAGGACTTGGGATTTTACTCTGTGTATTAGGATTCTCCAGAACCAATGGGATATTTGTTTGTTTATTATAAGAAATTAGCTCATGCTATTATGGAGGATGAGAAGTCCCAAGATCTGCTGTTGGCAACTTAGAGACCCAGGTGTAGGTTCCAAACAGTGAGGCCACAGGCTCGAGACCCAGGAAGAACCAGTGTTTCTGTTGGAGTCTGAAGTCAGGAAAAGACTGATGTCCCAGTGTAAGCAATCAGGCTGGAGTTCCCTTGGCCTTTTTGTTCTTTTCAGGCCTTTAAGGGATTGGATGAGGCCCACCAACATTAGGGAGGGAAATCTGATTTACTTAGTCTACTGATTCAAATGTTAATCTCATCCAGAAACACCCCAAACAGATATAATAAAAATAATGTTTGAATGAATGTCCTGTCTCTCTGTGGCTCAGTGAAGTTGACCATTAACCATCACACTCCAAGTGAGATGGGGAGACATTGAAAGTTTTAGTCTGATATGACAGACTTATGTTTTTAAAAGATCCTCTGGCTGCTATGAGGAGAAAAGTCTGCAAAAGGCAAGAGAGACTATTTCAGAGGTTCTTGCAATAATCTAGGCAAGAGATGGTGGTAGCTTGGACCAGGATGATACTGGGTGGAGGTGGTGAGAAATGGTTAGATTCTATATTTTGAAGGGAATACCCATAGGACTCACTGACGCACTTATAGGTTGGAATGTGGGATGTGAGAGGAGAGGCACCAGAATGATCCCAAGGTCTTGGGCCTGAGCAATCAGAAGGTAGGGATTTCCATTAATTGATTGGAGGAAGACTACTGGAACAGCTCGTTTGATCAGGATAAATTAGGTGTTAGTATTTGGACATGCCAAGTTCAGAATGTCTATTTACATCTAGGCAGAAATGTAGAATAGGCCATTGATATATTTGACTGGAATTCTGGGGTAAAATTTTGTTCAGTTTGGTACTCAAAAAATACGCGTTGACTGAATGACTGTATGACTGATCAGGTTTCTCCCATGAGCCTCTAACAGCCCTCTGTATATCATGAATTTCCATGGTCTACAGAGACCACCCCCAGCAGGAGACAGCAAAGTCTCTGCTCTGGAACAAAAACCCATCAAGCTGCTGGCCATGATGTTCTTGCTAATTCTCTGTCCTGACAGAATCTGGGATTCTCACAGGCATTGCAATCACCTGAAGACCTTTTAAGCATTCCATTACTCCACTGCCTGGTTCTGATTCATTTGATCTGGGGTAGGCCTGTGCACTGGTAGTTTTAAAATATCCTCACATGATTCAAAAGCATATCTAGAAGCAGAGAACTATTATTCTATGCTTCACCTTAACTGTTTGCTGGGGCTTAAAAAAAAAGTCAACTCTTTTGTCAAAGCCCCAAGGAATATACTGAAGTCATAGTCAGAAATTTTTGAAAAATACCAGCAATTAGAAGAAAAAAAGCTCTATGTAAAAAGATATTTGGCATAATATTATATTTAATAGTTGTAATTTAGAAACAACAAAGTGGAATATTATGCAGCCAGAATCAATGATTTTGTAGACACTATAGTAACTTGGAAAAATGCTTATGAGAAATGGTTAAGTAAAAAAAGCAGAATGTCAAATTGTGTCTACATTATGAGTGCAACTATGTAAAATTATGCATGCATATAAATAAAGCACTGTACAGGAACAAAGAAAAATGAAAGCAGTTAATTCGCTGGTTTAATAGGATAGTGGAGGTTGCTTCTTTCTCTTTTGAATTATTTCTTTATTGTTGCAGTAAGTAACAGAAATAAAGAAATGGCAATGTTGTTCCAAGCACACAGCCAGATTCCCTGCCTCCAGGGAGAGGCTTTTTTACAGCCTAAAAGTCCTTAGGCTTTTTTCCCTTACCATCTCTGTGACACTGGGATCAACTTCTGGACTCGTTGGAGAATCTCTTCTTTGCCTATTAAGTGCCTCATGTATGCCAGCACAATGCTATTACTGGGGCCAGGGGATACCTAAATCAATCATTGCTCTGTGAGAGCTCACTATAAAGAGGGAGAGATTAACATATAAGCAAACATTACAATAATTGTAAGACAATGCCATGAGCATGATAATAGGGTTATGAACAAAATTCTGTGTAAGCTCAGATAAATTTGCTCCAAGGGGATCTGGGAAGGTAGAAAAGAGGATGTGACATTTGATCTTGGTATTGAAGGATAAGTAGGCGCTCGCCAGGTAGAAAATGGATGGGTGTAGGATGGGGTGGGGAGGAACTGACATTCCAAACAGAGTGTATAAGAGCAAAGAGTTATAAAGGGCATGGAGTGCTTAGAAAATAGATCAGGATGGAATACATTCATTTATTAATTTACTCAGCAAGTGACTTTTGTGTCTCGGAAATTGGGCTAGATATTGGGGAGACCAAGAATTAACCTTGTCTATGCCTTAAATACTGATCATAATAATAGCAGATATTTTTTGAGTGTTTAATATTCATTAACTCATGTATTCCTCCAAAGAGTTGCATTTCCACTTACAAATGATGAAATTGCAAATTAGAGTTTCAAGGACACACATTTACCATGCAGTGGAGCTCCTGGAGCTTACAATCCAGTGGAGGAAACAGACAAGGAGACAAATGATCACAAAGTGCTAAGTCTATGATGGAGGTCAAGGAAGACTTTTTGGAGAAGGTGACTTAAGCTGAGTCCTGACAGAGGAGTAGGCATTAGACGTGGAAAGCGTAGGTGTGAGGTAGAAAGAGAGGGGCTCTATGGTGATAATGGATGATAGAGCTGGTGAGATTGGTTAATGCCAGTTCATGAAAAGTCCTTGAATGTCCTGCTAGAGAGTTGAGACTTTATTCTATAAGCAATGGTGAATTAACAAGGCCTTTTTCTCCTTTTAATCTGAGACTGAGTCACTTGGGCAATGATTCAGCCACACCAACCGTGAACTCTCAATGACTTGGGCTAATGAGAAGAAGAATGGCATGGATAGTCTAAAAATAATGGATGATGGGAAAAGACTTCAGCCTGCTCATGGAGTGTGCCAGGTCACGATTTGTTACAGTGGAGGAGCAGCCTATATGTTTCATTCATTAAAGATTATACTCTGGCTTATGTCAAATCTGCTGTTTTTGAGAACACCTGTGGCCGTCATGCCAGTCTCAGTGTCAGAGGGGGCTGGGGAAAGAAACTTCCTTCTGGCCAAGAGTAGCAGAATAAAAATGTAACTGAGTCCCAGACATGCTAGGGTTTTCAACCATCATATCTCTAAGACATCAACAGGACCTGGAAAGGTGGCAGTGAGCTTGCTGTCCCCCCAGGGGCTGAGGTTGCTAGGATGGCTGGAGCAGAGAGAAACTTGAAGGTTTTAGGAAAGCTCTGGCTTCAGAATGCAGGGGGCAGAGTGATTAACACTGAGGGCTGCACAGAGCAGCCCACTGAAAAAGCTATAAAGATTGGAGCAGCACAGGAAACGTTGACCCTATAGACCACGTGCCTGCAGAGAGGATTTCTTTTCACATTTTTATTGTGATAATGCAGAGACATTCTGTGAGTAGAATCCATGGGGCCATCAAGTCTATGTTCTGGTGGCTGTAAGGGAAGGAGTTTTGACCCTGCTCTAAGAAAGCTGTCTTGGGGCTCAGGCAGAGAGCATATTACTGTTAGAACCCTCAGCAGTTAAGAGAAAGTTCTTGGTTGAACTGGGAAAGGGACCTATAAATAACTGTAATATCCTGAACTACCTGTGCCCCTTTCTGTACGGGATACAGAGCCCCAGGAGACTTGAGGCCAAGACCCAGCTCTGCCGCTAACTTGGGCAAGTCACGTCATCTCTCTACACCTGTTTCCTTCACTGTGAAATGAGAGGGTTAGACCAGATGATATCTAAACCTCCTCCAGCCTCAATTGTCTCCCACTTGTGGATGCCATTTTATGGATAGAGAAATCAAAGACTTGATAAAGACTGCAAAAGTGCAAATTTGCTCATAACACAGAAAGTTTCAGAGAGCTGGTCAGTACCAAGGTATGTTGGAGTGGTCTTCCCTGGGTGCAAGGAATAATGAGGTACATTGTCTGTGGGGAATTTTAAAACAATAATGAAACCAAGGAAAAGTCAGTCTGCTTTTTATTATCACCATGCATTGATAATTCCAAGTGATGTCAGTGATAAAATGCTCCTCCTCACCTGGACGGACCACTCCCACCATGTCCCCTACTTGGTATGCCACTGTTTATCTGTACAATTCTTTTTCTATTCAGTGCTCTTTCAATTCCCCTGATTGCATAGGGAGAGAATCTCTCCAAGGTGTTAACTCTTTCACTACCACCTCTTAGTATTGATTTGTGTCCAATAAAGAAGAGTGAGGAGTTACTTTGAGTTGTTTTTTAGCAAGGAGGGGGTGCTATAGCTGTGGACTGGAGTGCCACCAAGGAAACGGGGACAATAAAAATAGAGAGACCAGAACAAGGAGTGAGGTGTGGAATGGGTTGGGTGGGTGGCTTAAGTCAAGTCCTGAGCATATGGCCTGTGGACAAGGTGGGGACAGCTCGCTGAAGGCCCAGGTCAGGCTGGATGTGTGGTACCTGAGAACGAAACCCACCTGCATCTCAGTTCTGATTTCTCAGATCCTGGCACTTTGACCCTTTCCTGAGGCTTCTACTGGCCGCACCTCAGATCGATTTCTTAGACACGATTTGCTCCGCACGCTTCAAGTCACACCACCCACCATCCTTCTGTGGACTGGTGTCCCCTGTGACCAGTACTGAGTGTCTAGAATATGAAGGGACTTTGCCACCCTTCTGGGGACTTGCGTATCCTGTATGACGCCTCCCTTCTGCAGGCTTGGTCCCTTGGTGCCAAAACTTCTGCAAGACGGCACTGCTTCAGGGTGTGTCCACACTGTCCCAGGAACCACTCTTTTTTTTTAAAATTTTTAAATTGAAGTATTGTTGATTTACAATGTTGTATTATTTTTAGGTATACAGCAAAGAGATTCAGCATTTAAAGTGACAGCTAGATGTTATAAATTGTTTTTTATTTTTTAATTAATTAATTAATTAATTAATTAATTAATTAATTGATTGATTGATTAATTTATGCGGTATGTGGGCCTCTCACTGTTGTGGCCTCTCCCATTGCGGAGCTCAGGCTCTGGACGCGCAGGCTCAGCGGCCATGGCTCATGGGCCTAGCCACTCCGCAGCATGTGGGATCTTCCCTACCAGGGCACGAACCTGTGTCCCCTGCGTCGGCCAGCGGACTCTCAACCACTGCGTCACCAGGGAAGCCCCATGACTGTTCACTTTTAAAATTTATTTGTGCCTTCTTTTCTCTCCCTTCTCTTGTTCAGAGGTTTATTAACTCTTTAAAAACAAAACAAAACAACAACTTTGGCTTAGCTTATTCTATTTTATGTTTTTATTCTATTTTATTAATTTTGGTTCCAACCTTTACTACTTCATTTTTTTCCATTCTTTGGGTTAATGTTAAAAAAAAGGAATTAAAAAAATCTTCTTGTGGTGGATATTTAACTCATTAATTTTCAGGCTTTCTTGTTTTCTAAACTTCTTCATAGGTGTTGCTTTAGCTGTATCTTGTAAATTTTGACACATGGTATTTTCACTACCATGAATATTAGAATATTTTCTGAATTTCTATTATCATTTTCTTCTTTGACCTACAGACTATTTAGAAGTATATTGCTTAATTTCTCAAGATAGTGATTTACCATGCTCACTACTGATATCTAGCTTAATTGCACTGTGATCACAAGACATACTCTGTATTATTTTAATGTTTTGAAATATTTGAAACAATTTACAGTCATTATATCTTCTTGTGCTTTTGTAACTCTTCCATGTGTGCTTTAAAAGATTCTGTATTATGCAGTTATTGAATATAGTGTTCTGGATATGTCAGCTTAGTCAAGTTTGTTGATCTTATTATTAAAATATTTACAGCTTTAGTGAATTTATTTGTTCAATCAATTATGGAGAGAGGAACACTAAAATATACCATTCTGATATGATTTGTCTTCTTCTCTTGTAGTTTTGTGAATATTTGCATTCTGTATTTTGAGACTATATTGTTAGAAACACACAAATTTAACATTATATATTTTTGGTAAATTGAACTTATTATTGAGTGCTGCTTCTTAATTTTTTATATCACTTTATATCTTAAAGTTTATTGATTGGTATTAATTTAGCTACACTAATTTTTTGTTTTTTCAGCTTAATTGAGATATAATTAACATAAAATTGTGTAGGTTTAAGGTGTACAATGTAATAATTTGATACACATATATATTGTGAAATGATTACCACAATAAGGTTAGTTATCACATCTATCACCTCACATTAAAATTTGTGTGTGTTTGTGGTGAGAACATACTCTATTAGCAACTTTCAGGTATGTAATTCAGTATTGTTAGCTATAGTCACCTTGCTGAACAGTAGATGTACCAATTTTTTAAAAAGAGATTTCTTGAAGTATAACTTACAGTGAACCACCCATATTTAAAATGTATAATTTGGTGTCATTATATTATATAAATATCCATGAAATCCTCACCACCTTTAAGATAATTGATTTTTATATGCTCTTTGATTCTTTTTCTTTCTCTTCTTTTCTTTCTGGGTAATTTCTGTTGCTATGTCTTCAAGTTCATTAATCTTTTCTTCTTCAATGTCTAATCTGCTCTTAATCCCACCCAGTATATTTGCATCTCACACATTTCAATTTTCATTTCTAAAAGTTCATTTGGGATCTTTTTTATAGCTCCATGTCCTAATTAACTTTTTAAACATACAGAATACAATTATAATAACTATTTTAATGTCCTTGTTTGTTAATTCTAACATATGTGTCAATTTGAATCAGTTCTGATTGATTAAATTTTCTCCTCACTATGGATTATATTTTTCTGCTTGTTTATATACCTGGTAATTTTTTTATTGGATGCCATGCATTATGTATTTTACCTTTTTTGATGTTGATTATTTTAGTATTTCTATAAATGTTCTTGAGCTTTTCTCTAGGATGCATTTAAATTACTTGGAAACCAGTATTTTCAGAACTTGCGTTTATGATTTGTTAGGCGAGAACAGAGTGGTGCTCAGTCTAGGGCTAATTATTTCCTACTGTTGAGGAAAGACACTTCTGTGTACTATACTCAGTTCCCCGTGAATCTTGAGGTTTTCCAGTCTGGATGGTGAGAACAGACATTATTCTCAGCTGTTTGTCATTGCTGGGTACTGTTACCTCTGATCCTTTCAAGGTGGTTCTTTTCCTGGCTTTGGGTAGTTTCCTCACTGTGTACACTGGTAAGTACTCTTTTGAATGCTGGAGGAAGACCTTCTGCAGACCACTGGAGTTCTCTCTCTCTGTATAGCTCTCTCTTTGCTGGCACTTTGTCCTGCTAACTCTCTCTGCATTGACCTACCTGCACTCCCAGTTTTATCCCCTATCCTCAGGGAGTCCCTTGAGTCTGCCTGCATGCCCTTCCACTGTGCCATGAACTGGAAACTCTCAAGTTATTATGCTTGGGCAATCATAGGCCTCATCTCCTTTGTTTTCCATCTTTCAGGGATTACTGTCTTTTGTTACATGATGTACAGTGTCTTGGCAATATTTTGTTCCATATAGTTTGTCAGTTCTTGGTTGTGTTAGCTAAGAGGGTAAATATAGTCCCTGTTACTCCATCTTGGTTGGGAGTGAAAATCTACCAGCTTTATTTTGGCTGGTATTTTCCCCACTTTCAATCTTTCTGTATTCTTATGTTAGTTAGACTTTATTTCTTCATCTAGTCCATAGCCTTTATATTTCTCTTTTAACTGGACAGTATAGCTTATTTACATTTAATGTTATTACTGATATATTTTAGTTCAAACTTACTACTTATTTTGTGCTTCCTATTTTCCTCTAATATTGTTTCTCTTTTTCTCTCTTTTTTTTTTCACTTTCCTTTGGATTGATTTTTTTAACATCTTTACTTTTTAAACCTCCACTAATTTGGATGTTATACATTCTATTCTATTATTTGAATGATTACTCTTAAAATTATAACGTGTACTTAATTTGTCAAAATATAATCTTAATAAGTAACTTTATCCTTTCTTAGTTTTATTTTTTATTTTTGACAAACATACTTATTTTGTATTCTGTCCAATGTCTGAAGACTTCGTGGGTCTAACTTATGAATTTAGATTGTGAGATCATGCTCACTGGACCTTAATTGTGAAAAGCCTCTGAGCCTCAGTTTAAGATGTATTACTCTAGAAAAAATTTGCATTCTCTATACTCAGCCTGGGATTATGATCAACTTGAGACCTCTTTAGTTTATTACTGGGTTTTTCAAAGCCTTTCAAAAAGTGTGACTCCCATGTATATTCTTCCTGAGCTGTTATATCAAGGGAGACTTTTATATTTCTTCCTTTGTTCAGTCTCAAGACTCAGACAGGCAACCTTCCTTTTGTCTCCCTTTGTGGGGTTATTATTATTTTTTAGTTCATCCTTTCATTGAGGGGATCAGTTTTTAAGGGTCTTAGATTCATGCAAAGGTCTCAGATTCACCTTCCCATCTTATGTAGGCCCAGGTCTTTTCTTCAGGAAAAGTCCATTAAAAGGGAAGCTCCAGGTTGCCAGTGAAGAGTAGTTGTCCTCAGGCAGCTGGCTGCTCAGAATTCACCTCTCTGAATTGGTGCTTTTATCTCCTTTTTGGCTTAGGAGGATTCTATTTTTTTTTAAACTGTCATACCACCCCTTCTATGCACTATACTCTTAAAAAGATATTTTAATATCTTTTTAATATTTCATACAGCCTTCTTGGTTTCTTTGTACCTGGATGGCTTTTTAAGATCTCTGGTCTGAAATATTGTCAGAAATGGAAATCAGAATTTCATTTTATTTTCTACTCAACTGCTAACATCCTCCAGAATACTTTTCTATTAACAGCTGTTTAGGAGCTGCTGTGCCATGGCAAGCTAGATTTCAGTTCAGTTTAAGGAAGAACTTTTTGTTAGAGTGGTCAGATGGAGTGTGCTGAGGAGGTGGTGAGTTCTTTGGAGGTTTTAAAGTGCAGACTTGATCTTTTCATTGGTAATTTTGGACAGCAGTTTATGTACCATGGACAGATGAATGGGGAGATAAACAACATGGACATTTGTTAAAACTCACAATTTGTTGGTATTGGTGGTACTCCTAATAGTGAGTATAGTGGTAGAAGTGCAGTAACATCTGCTGAGTACCTATTTTATATGTGGCATACAATACACTGGAAACAAATGAATCTTCTTACTTTTTCCTTATAGCAATCTTATTGTAGTAGGTAATATTACTGCTAATGTACAGATGGGGAAAATGAGGTTATAAGAAAATTAATTTCCTAAGGTCACTTGTTAAGTCACTGAGTCAGAGTTAAAATCTGAGTTAGTTGGCTTCAAAGCCAAGACGTCTTCCTCTATGCCATACTGCTGGTAGTCCCTGCAACAGGATTACTATCAGCTGTATGGCTGGTTGAACAGATTCTCTGCTGCTCTTGCTTTAAGCTCCTCCATGTTCCTCTGCTTAATTCCCCACCATTCAGGTTCTCAATTGCTATTTGAAAGGAAGAATTATATACAACCTCAAATCAATTTTGGCTAAAAAAGAGAGCTTCCAAGTACATGCCACTGGGGGACCACATAATGGCATCACTTTGATATTTACTGCAAATGCTTAGGGATAAACGTGGTAGTAAATATGCTGTTCTGTTTAGCAATTTAAATATTCTCTGCAGGCTCATTAGGTTTTGTCACCTCTACACATATAGCTGCTCCTTGTATGGGAGTGATACTCCACTCCAACAACATGCTCTTCCCAAAGACAGACGTTGCTGGGGTGGAAACCTGGTCCATGTTCCCCACACTGAGGGCAGGGAGTTGGGGAGGTAGATCTCTGAAGGAATTAATAGTGCTGCTGTCCTAAAGAGCCTGACTCCATTTTTGATGTTTGAATCCTGACAGATTTTCAAGCCCACTTCCCTTTCTCTTGGACAAGTTTGTAAGAAAGCCAAGGTGTTTCTTGCTTTGGCATCAGTGGGCAGTTCAAACCACCCCAGCCCAGGTTCTTACCCCAATCCCATTCCATAATCACTGTAAAACCCCAATCCAGTTGTCCTTTTTTCTCCTGTTGCTCTCTTTCATTTTTGGCCTCTTGGGAGCCTCTCTTGCTCTTCCCAGAGAGTGTCATTATGTGACCAACAAAACTTTTCATATGTTTGTCTGGCATCATCAATTTTGACTCCAGAGCCAAATTTTGGGTAAGGTGGTCCATTCTACTGGGTGATCATAGCAGTTGGTAAGGGGAAGATTGAATAAGAGATGACAGGGACCTAGGGTTCTGTGTCCTTAGCTCTCTATGCCAGGCACTGATAACTCTGCAGTGTTCCTGAAAGCAGGGTATACATAAGGCAAGGTCAGACAAATGCCCTAGTTTCATTACTGTGAGGCTTTGGCACCAAACCCCCATGTGTTCCTCCAGTCACATTTGTGCCTGCATGGGCAACTCCTTTTTTGTGGGCTGGAGGCAGCTTAGTACTAAGAATCAAGGCAAGTTGAGCTGCTGAGCCTCTTCCTCCCTTCATCCACACTCAAATATCATCTATCCCCATCAGGACATTGAGAGCATATTAGCCAGCAAGGAGTAGCTTGATGTGATGTTTATCTAATGCCTAGAGTATTTCTCTTTCTTACCCTTTCAGGATGAGGAAACTCTCAGGTGTAAGCATATTCTGAGACAATTTTACCTATCTGGATTCTTGGAGATGAGAGACGGTATTAAAAAGGAAGAGAAATGGATGAACATCCTCAAGCAGGAGCTTAGCAGAGATCTCTGCTCTCTCTGACTTCTTTAACTTTGTAGCATTCGAGGGGGAGAGAGTGAGGGAGAGGTAAGAAGAAGAAGAAGAAGGAGAAGGAGAAGGAGAAGAAGAAGAAGGGAGAGGGGGAGGAGGGCGATGAGGATGAGGCGGTAGGGGGAGAATGAGGGGGAGAAGGAGGAGGGGGTGGGGGGATGAGGGGGAGGAGAAAGAAGGAGGAGGAGAAGGGGAAAGGAGAAAATGTTGACCAGACCCTAGCACTGATATTAGAATGGAAGTCCCTGACAGTGTCTAATCCCAAGCAGTCCTCCAGATGTTAAAAAAAGGAATGGTAGACAAAGGGGCAGAATGCATTAGCCAGTACCCAACAGATAAGTGAGACTTTTCCAAATTCTACCATGCCAGGGTAATGAGCTTATGAAATTAGAGAAAGTAAATTTCAGGGTGGAGAGTTTTATTTCTCCCTTCTAGTTTGGATAACTTTTAATTCTTTTCTTGTTTTTCCTGATTGCACCTGAATAGTACCTTCAGTACAATGTTGAATAGGAGTGGGAAGAGCAGGTAACCTTGCCTTTTTCCTGATCTTAGGAGAAAAAACATTCCACCATTTAATGTTGTGTTAGCTGTAGTTTTCCCATAGATACCCTTTATTAAGTTGAGAATGTTCCCTTCTATCCTTAGTTTGTTGCGAGTTTTTATTACGAATGGGTATTTTGAATTTTGACAAAATATTTTTCTGTAACTATTGAGATTAATTACACAATTTTTCCTTTTTAGACTGTTAATGTGGTGGTTATACTGATTGATTTTTTTTAAGATTTAAAAAAATTTTTAATTTTATTTGGCTGCGTCAGGTCTTAGTTGCAGCACACGGAATCTCTAGTTGTGTGGTGTGAGGACACAGTAGTTGAGGCACGCGGGCTTAGTTGCCCTGTGGCATGTCGTATCTTTAATTCCCTGACCAGGGATTGAACCCATGTTTCCTGCATTGCAAGGCAGATTATTAACCACCGGACCACCAGGGAAATCCCTATACTGAGTGATTTTTGAATGTTAAATTGATTTTTCATTCTGGAGATAAACTCTACTGGTCATAATGTATTATTCTTTTTATACATTGCTGGATTCAACTTGCTTAAATTTTGTTAAGAATTCTTGTGTTTACGTTAATTTTGGAAATTAGTTTGTAGTTTAGTTTTCCTAAAATTACCGTTTGGTTTCGGCAACAGGGTAATGCTGGAGTCAGAATGAGTTGTAAGTGCCCCCTCAACTTTTATTTTGTGGAAGAGTTTAGATGAAATAGCCATGATATCTTTCTTTAATTTTTGGTGGAATTCACCAGTAAAGCGGTTTAGGACCAGAGTTTTCTTTATGGAAATGTTTTTACAAACAAATTTCTTTCATAGATACGCGACTATTCAGGATACATTTTCTTGTGTGAGTTTTGATAGTTTGTGTCTTTAAAAATATTTGTCCACTTTATCTAAGTTCTATGTATTGGTATAAAGTTTTCATAATATTTGCTTGTTCTCCTTTTCATGTCTGTAAGATCTATAGTTATACCCCTTCTCTCATTTCTCATATTGGTAGTTTGTTCTCTTTCTCTCCCACCTCCCATCAGCCTGCCTATCACTTTTATTTTAAAAGAAACATTTGGTTTTATTGTTTTTCTCCATTATTTTTATGTTTTCCATTCCTTGATTTTTGTTCTTATATTTATTATTTACTTCCTTCTGCTTACTTTGGGTTTGCCTTTATTTTTCTAGTTTCTTAAGGTGGAAGCTTAGGTCATTGATTTTAAAATTTTCTGTTTCTCTAATATGAGGTTTTCAATGCTATCAATTATCCTGTAAGCCCTGCTTTAGCTTCCCCCCACACAAAAAAAGAAATTTTAATATGTTTTCTTTTTTTTCAGTCAGAATGCTTTCTAATTTCTCTTGTGATTTATTCTTTGGCTCATGGGTTATTTGGAAGAGAGTTATTTAGTTTCCAAATATTTGGGCATATACCTTTCTGCTATTAATGTCTACTTTAATTCCACTGTGGTCTGAGGAAATTCTCTGGGTGATTTTAATCCTTCTAAATTTATTGAGACTTGTTTCATGGCCCAGAATATGGTCTATCTTGGTGAATATTTAGTGTGTGCACTTGAAAAGAATGTCTTCTGCTGCTGTTGGGTAGAATATTCTATACATGTCAGTTCAATCAAGTTGGTTGATAGTGTTCGTGTTTTCTATATCCTTATTACTTTTCTGTTTATTAGCTGTATGAATTATTTAGAAAGGAGTGTTGAAATCTCTGATTAGAATTGTGGATTTGTCTATTTCTTCCTGCATTTTTGTTTCTGCTTCTTGCATTTTAGAGCTCTGTTATTAGGTATTTAGTATGGTTATGGCCTTTCGATTAATCGACTTCTTTATCCCTGGTATTTTTTGTTTGTTTTTTGGAAGTCTGCTTTGTCTCTAATGTAGCTACTCCTACTTTCTTTTGATTAGTATGAGCATGGTATATCTTTCTTCATTTCTTTACTTTTAATATATCTGTGTCCTTATATTTAAAGGGTTTCTTATGGACAACTTAGAGCTGGGTCTTCTTTTTTTTACATTCACTCTGGCATCTCTGTCTGTTAGTTGGACCATTCACATTTAAAGTGATTATTAATATAGTTGGATTAGTATCTACTAAATTTGTTTTCTATTTGTTGCATTTTCTTTTTTTTTTCTTTAAAAAAATCTTCCAGTCTTTATGCTTTCTCTGGTTTTAATTGAGCATTTCATATGACTCTATTTTCTTTTAGCATATCAGTTATACTTCTTAAAATTGTTTTTAGTGGTTGTGCTAGAGTTTGAAATATATATTTACAATTACTCTAAGCCCACTTTCAAGTAAAATTATATTACTTCAAGGATGGTGTAGATACCTCATATCAGGGAATTCCCAATTTCTCCCTTCTCTCCCTTGTGTTATTGCTGTTATTCATTTCACTTATTCATAAGCTATAAGCACACAATGTGTTGTTGCTATCATTATTTTAAACTAACAGTAGTATAGAAATAAGAAATATGAAATTTTAATTTTACCTTCATTTATTACTTATCTAATATTCTTCCTTTCTTTAGGGAGATCCAAGTTTCTGACCTGCATAGTTTTCCTTCTTTCTGAAGAACTTCTTTTAACATTTATTTAAGGCAGATTTACTGGTGACAAATTCCCTCAATTATTGTTTGCAGGACACAGAATTCTAGGTTAGTGGTTTGTTTTTATTCTTTCTTAATACTTTAAATATTTTCATCTAATCTGAAAGCTCTACTTTTTATACTGGTGTATTTATACAATTTACATTTATGTGATTATTGTTATGGTTGGGATTAAGTTTTTCCCCAAGCTATTTATTTTCTATTTGGTCCATTTGTTCTTGTCCCCTCCCTCCCATCATTTTTCTTAACTGACTTCTTTTTTATTAATTGCATATTTTTAATAATTTCATTTAATCTTCTTTATTGACTTAGTTTTAGTGGTTGCCCTAGGGTTTATAGCATATACTTTTAACTTAACACAGTCCATCTTCAAATAATATTACATCATTACATAGATTGTATAAGAACTGTACAATAGTAGTATATGGCTTCATTTTTATTCTCCCTTCCTGACCTTTGTGCTTTTGTTGTTACACATTTTACTTTTACATATATTATAAATTCCCAAAATGTGTAAATATATTTAAACAATTATATTTTAAAGAGATTAAAATATTAAAAAATTTATGTTCACTCTTATATTTATCATTTCTAGTGTCTCCATTCCATTGTGTAGGTCCTAATTTCCACTTGGCATTGTTTTTCTTTATGTGGAGGTCTTTAACATTTCTTGTAATGCCTACTGGTGATAAGTTATCTCAGTTTTTATACACCTTAAAAGCTTTTATTTTATCTTCTCTTTTTAAAAATTTGTTTATTTATTATTTATTTGGCTGTGTTGGGTCTTAGTTGCAGCACGCAGGATCTTCATTGCGGCAAGTGAGATCTTTCATTGCAGCACTCAGGCTCTTTGTTGCAGTGCATGGGCTTCTTTCTAGTGGTGGTGAGTGGGGACTACTCTCCATTTTGGTGTGCAGGCTTCTCATTGCGGTGGCTTCTCTTGTTGCGGAGCAAGGGCTCTAGGTGCATGGGCTTCAGTAGTTGTGGCATGCAGGCTCAGTAGTTGTGGCACATGGGCTTTGTTGCTCCATGGCATGTGAGATCTTCCCGGGCCAGGGATCGAACCCGTGTCCCCTGCATTGGCAGGCGGATTCTTAACCACTGTGCCACCAGGAAAGTCCCTAACTTGTGTAATTTTAAATAAAGCTAAATCAAATATCTAGTCCAATGAGCCATTTCAAGATTGTATTGCTCTTTAACACCTGTGTGACAAGTTGCTTACCTGCTCTGTAGGCAGCCTATACCGTCTTTGGACATCTTTGCCTCCTAGAATATTCTTATATTAAACTGGAATCTATTTGCCTAGAGTTGTTGCCTTTGATCTTATTTCCCCCTTGTGGTTATTCATTGGAAGTTTCTTCTTCATTCTATATGAAAGCCCTTCAGACCTATGAAGACAGTTAGCCTACTCTCCTGCCAACCAAACATCTCTCATCCTTTCCTCTTTTCAAATTCAGAATATTTGGTGATGCCCTTAGCCACTGAGAACTACCTCAAATCACACCTTAACAGGTCTCTTGGAGCCTCAACCAGAGAAATACTGTTAGGTGGAACCAGATTGTCCATTGCTGGGCTATGTACTGAATGAACTTTAATCAAAAGTGCTCAATGTGTGTGCCATGTTGTGAGCTGGGGATACAGGAATACATGTTAAGATGCTTCCTCTGGGATTCATAGTTTGGGAGAAGCAGATTTATGACATATGATGACCATGTAGCTTAATTAAGCTGTGAAAAGAGATCAGTGGGAGCATAAGGTTGTGACCAACTCCCTTGGGGGGGAGTGCAGAATGTATTGCAAAGGAGATGGCATCAGAGCTATGTCTTGAAGGAAGAGAACGAGTTTGTCTCGGTCCAATACATAGATAGACAGGCTGAGGCCAACACACTTTTGCTAGAGAGTTTTGCTCCTCCAAATACAGTAATGAGTTCCTTAGTGGCTCCTGCCCAGGCACAGAGTTTGTTGACTGGTTTATTTCTTAAGCAGGGTGAAGAATGGAAATGGGAACATGGCAAGGGCATGAAGCAACAGAGAGATACTATAACCAAATAAATGAGTCTCTAGGCATTTTCCTCTCCTTGCTCCCAATGTGAGCAGAGTTTTCCTTAAAGTAAGGTGAAAGACTAAGTCAACTTTTCCCATAGCACCTGGTAAATCAGGTTCAGGCCAGAGTGTGGCTTTCAGCCAGCCCCTCTGAACTAAATATGTCAATCATTTTCTCCCCATGCCACTCTACTCTTAGAAAACCTGCCCATTCACAGCCTACAAAGGGTGGATCTAATTACCATGTGTATCTACCTTTATAATATCTGATTGTGCTAATGTAGACACCTGACCCTCACTGAGCTAATAAATGGCTCTTTGCAGGAAATATAGCATGGGACTACAAAGACTGAGACATTAACCTGGAGGAGCTAAGCTGCAAGATTCTATGAATAGGGTCGGGGGTGGTGGTGGAGTGAGGCCACTATTTCAGGGCATTCATGCTGGACCATGTAGCAGTGAGTGAATGAGCACAGAAATTGGTCTGAGGGGAGAGAAAGAAGAAGAAGATAACATCGAATAGTTGAAAAACATGCACTTTAGGGTGGAAAGAGGATAGAGGGAGAAAGATAGACCACATCCACTTCCCACTTCCTGTAAAGCCCATTGTATTATTCTTTTTAAAAAGATTTATTTATTTATTTATGGCTGTGTTGGGTCTTTGTTGCTGTGCGGGCTTTCTCTAGTTGCGACAAGTGGGGGCTACTCTTCATTGCGGTGCGTGGGCTTCTCATTGAGGTGGCTTATCCTGTTGAGCACAGGCTCTAGGTGTGCAGGCTTCAGTAGTTGTGGCTCGTGGGCTCTAGAGCACAGGCTCAGTAGTTGTGGCACACAGGCTTAATTGCTCCGCAGCCTGTGGGGTCTTCCTGGACCAAGGGCTTGAACCCCCTGCATTGGCAGGCGGATTCTTAACCACTGTGCCACCAGGGAAGTCCCTATTTTTATTTTTTTAATAGTTCTGTTCTATAATATTCCCCTGGGTCCTTATGATAAATTCCATTTTATTCAAGTTGTCTTGAGTGAGCATCTGTTCCTTGTAACCAAAATGTTCCTAAGGCATCTCATTTACTTAGTTTACCTTTTAACTCTCTGTATGATGACTAGAATAATTAGCTTGAACTGGTTCCTTTTCTAGACCCCCAATAATCCTGGCTGTGAAGCAAGACTCCCCTTTGGGAGAAAGACCAGCTTCTACTGGGACTGGTATTTGGCTAATAATGATTCATGGCATTAATTTGGAAATGTGATCTTGGCTATTACTGTTTGCTTTCTGCTCTCTTCACATCTGTTTGGTTTCACAATAGACAGGCAGCTGACATTGGGACTGCCTGTGGCTTTGAGAACTGCAGCAATGCCTCCCTATATCCCTGTCTGTAGCCCTGAGAAGGCAGTTGATTTCCTCGGAGGGTAATGCCTGAATCTCACACTGCAGTGCTGAAGGAATCAGAGAGTAGTCACCTAACATGAGGACAGAAATGTAGAAAATATGCTAAGTGTCCCTTGAGCCAGATTTAACTTTAATGTTCTTTGGCCCAGGTGGTTTCAATTAATTTGCATATATTTATTGAGCATCTACTGTAAATCAATGATCTCATCTTTCTTTTTCTCATTTGCTCCTCTTCTGACTCCTATTCCTTAATTAAATCCCAAGAACCTTTTCTTCTCCAATACTCCCTTGGGTTACTGACTCATTTCTCTGTTTTATTGCTGACTTTCTCAAAGAGCCATCCACAGTTGCTATCTCTACTTACTTAACCTTTCACTAACTCCTTATCTCTCTGCCATCTATCTTCTGATTTCCCCCTGATGCAATCTGGTTCTCTGAATTTTTGTATCTTTACAATAAATTCTTCTCAAGTTAGTTGAAGTGACTTTCAGTTCCTTGTAACTAAACGATTTCTAAGACATTCTCATTTCTTCAGTTCACCTCTCTGGCCTCTACACAATGACTAGTATACTCTGACTCAGGGTGTTTTTCCCTCAAGCACCTAAGAGAATAGAGATTTCTCTGGTAAAACCAAGGGGACCTAGGAATACCCAAATCTTGTCCTGCCTTAGCTACATATTTTCCTTTGGTGTTCTTTAGGTGGCTGTGAACTAATACATAGCAAATGGGAAACCATGAGCCACTCTGTTATTGGTTGGGCTAGGGCTTGATACCTCATCCCAAGGATTTTTGGTAAAATCGGTTGGAAAATGTAGCTTGGGCTGAAGACTGAGGAGGATCGCTCTGCAGCTGGTCTTCAAGTCTGAGTAGGCAGTGGATCAGGAACTGCTCCTGAGACAGAAAGTGAACAGAGGGCCAGTCAGTGGCCTGAAATCTCACCAGTGAGATCAGTATTTGGCTCATTTTCTGCTGGGCCCTTGAAGAAAGAGATCAGGGAAAGGGATAAGGAGACCTCACTTCCCATAGAGTCATCAGAGTGAATTATAAAATCTATTTTCATCTAAGGTTTGGAGACATATAGGTAGATAAAATGGAGAAACACAATACCTTAACAAAATTTGATACTCACCACTTATTGACCATAGCCCATTTTTAGTATTCTGTATATTTTTAGTATTCTGTATAAATATATGTATTCTGATATATTTAACCCTCTATTTGCACTTCAATTACTCTTACCCCAATCAAATAATTATTCTCAAAAAATTTGTTATATAATTTTTAGGTTATTCATTCACAAAGTTGTTATATTATTCATTTGTTCAGCAAATATTTATTGAGTCAGGCAGTAGAGATAAAAAGGGAATCTGTAAGGCAATTTCCTTGGTCTAAGCAGCTCATAGTCTACGAGATGGAGGACGGGATGAGAAATGACAATTTAGAAACAAGTAAGCATCACAGGTGTTGTGAGAATAGTCTGAACATGCTACAAGGAGAAAACAAAGGAGGGAGGCTCTGAGCAACTGGGTCCACTTCCTGGTTCTCCTTTTTGTGTTCACCCTCAGCCCAGGCAAGCCTCTTTGACTTTGTCAGTCAATCAGAGAGAAGAAGGCTCTTTTGGCTGGGCTTTCCGGGTTGATTTTAAACAAACAGCCCCAGACACAGGTTATTAGTGCTAGAAGAGTTCAAGAGGACATTTGGCCATTATCTGAATTTTAGGAGTTGGAGGCCCAGAGGGGGAAGACATTTGTCCAGTGTGACCAGCCACCTGGTATCACAGCAGGCCCAGAACAGAGCAGTGACCAAATCCTGCATTGTCTGTATTGGAGGGACCCTTAGGGATTTTCTAGTTCAACCCCCTCAGCCATAAGATGAAGAAACAGACCCACCCAGGGAAGAAGTAGATTGGACCAAAGTCACAGAGTTGGTCAAGGCCAGGGCCTGAATCCATGGCCTCTCAGCCCAGTGATTCTTCCACTGATGCCCTGCCCCAGGCATCCTTCCACCCAACCTGGGAGTCCCCAGTCCTTTCTGGAAGATGTGTCCCAGGGTCCCCAGCTCAAGAGAGGCCGTTCATAAGCCTCTGTTCAGTAGTGTTCCCTGGACACTTGTTTCCATACTTCCCTCTCTCTCATCTTTCCTGAATGTGAAGCCCTGGGTCAGCTCCTGGAGCTCTTCATTCTTCTCCTCTGTTCCCTGTTATAAGCTTTCCATAGCTTCCTGCTTCTCTTGAACTTAACTGGTTCATCATTGGCCTGATCTAATCTCTCTAGTCAGCTTCCCTCACCCCTTGGCTGTTTATCCTCCAACCTCCATTCCTTGGCCAGTTCCTCTGTCCCTAGTAGCTCCCTCTTCCTCAGACACCATCTCTAGCTCCTCCCATGGACTCTTAACTTGTTTAGTGACAGAGTCTCTGGCTGTCTGGCTGGTCAAGTCTAAGTACGCTTTCTCACAATAATGCTTTCAGATACATTAAGTAAAATAAACAGAGCAATAAAAGAAATAAATTATTCTGATAAACATTTATCAAAACATAAAAACCCAAACTTGTAATATAGCAATATATGTGCTTTTTATGCTATGTGTTCCATAAAAAGATCTAATGGAGTCCAATGACCTCTATAATGTTGAAGTAGTTATGAGCACAAATGATATTGCAAGGTGTCTGTAACAGTTGTAACGTGATGTGAAAATATCTGTAATTTTTATTACTGACCAAATGTCACAGGTACTGTGTATACTGCTGTAATTTGTTGTCTACATTCATAATTGAAGAAAACGATAACTTTAACTTGGAATTTACTAAAAATTAAAATATATTTTTCCCATCCAAATTCATGGAAACCCAGGAGCCCCTTGGCCATTGCAGACTTCAGGTCAAGAAATCTTGTCTTAGATGATTCCATGGCTTGAAATGCTATATCTGTGTAGATATTACCTAAATTTGTATCTCCAGACCAGAATTTCCATATGGATATCTCATAGGCATCTATGAAACTCAACATGTCAAAAAATGGATTGTTGACCTTATCCCCCAAAACAGTTCCTCTTCATTTTTTTCTCATCTCAATAAATGACACCTCAATCCTCCTTAGTGCTGAAGCCCACATCGTGAAATTCATTCTTTATACTTCTTTTTTTACTTTTACTTCTAATATATAAATCATTATATCATAAGTTTATTCACCAAATATTTACTTAGCACTTACTGTATGCCAAGCACTGTTACGGGCCTTGGGGATTCAGCAATGTATAAGACAAATCCATGTTCTTACAGACTTATGAGACATTGTTGTAAGACACTGACAAGAAAATATAATATATATGATAAATCAGGTGTCAATAAGTGCTTCTAAATTATTATACCTCCAAAATATTTCTCCAGTTCTGTTGCTACTTTCCATATCCACTGCCACCCCTTCAGTCTAAATCATTTCAGACTCTTGCTTGCGGGTCTCCTAACTACAGTCTCTGTAGTCAATCTCTGTAGCCAAAGATTATTCTGCTCCAATCCTTTTTCCATGCAGCAGCCATCGTGAGGGGAGGATTGTGTGCTTCCACTGCTGAAACATTTCAGTGATTCCCACCATACTTGGAATGACCCCAGACTCCTTACCTGGAGGGCCCTGTGCGAGCAATGGGCACACTCTCCTCCTCAGCTACCAATTCCCTGCCTATGCTTGGGCTCCCCTGGCCATGCAGTTCCTTACAGGGTCAGTTTCCTGCCTTAGGACCTTTGTCTGCCCCTAGGCCCGGCTGACTTCTAATCACCCTTCAGATCTTAACCTAGTTAACCTTTCCCTAAAATGGCACCTCCTTGGAGAGCTCTTTCCTCATCCTTCAATCTAAATTGTGTTCCTCTCTTACTTTCCCTTTTTCCTTTATATAGCAAGCTACTAGTTAAAATTATTATTTTATATAATATTCAGGTGTCTAATGTCTGTTTCTCCCATTACACTTTCCCCACTACACTGCAACTTCCAAGAAGTCAGAATCTTGTCTGTTTTGCTCACCAGCGGTGTAACAGTTCCTGGCATATTGTTAGTGCTTAGCAAATGTGTAGCTGTTGAATGAATTATGAGTTACTATACCTTTCATCTCTGACATCTGCCCCAAACTCATCACATATTCCAGGTTCATGCTTCCTCTTTTATGCACAGGCATATTTTTTAAAAAAAATTTTTTGCTTTATAACAAATTTAATCAGTTATACATATACATATGTTTCCATATCCCCTCCCTTTTGCGTCTCCCTCCCACCCTCCCTATCCCACCCCTCCATATGCACAGGCATATTAAAAGCTCTATCTATACTTAAATTATTCCCTACCTAATCAGGTACAGTTATTCTCGAATTCCTCCATCCATTCTTCCATTTAACCATTATTTATTGAGCACCTCTTAATTACAAGGCACTGCACCAGGCAGTATGTAAGATTAAAAGATGAATAAGACATGGTCTTTGTCCTTAAGACATTTACAACTGAAAAGAGGATTTAAGAAGTTATCCAGTAGTCATAGTGGGGGAAAATGGGGGCTATGTGCCGTGATTAGCATAGTCAGCGGTGATGGAGGTGCAGAAGAGGTAGATAATATTTCCAACTAGACATTTCAGGAAAGCTTTCATGGAGAAGGTGGCATCTGAGCTGGTTCTTGAAGGGTGGGCAGGATGTAGACATCCAGAGGAGGCATGTTAGATGAAGAAATAGAGTTAACGATGTGCAGAAGTGGAAATCACAAGGAGTATAGTGGTATCCATGAGGGACCCACAACCTAGGTGACCTGTAAGGAAGCTATGGATGGCAAAGATGGGGCAGGTGATATTTTGTTCTTTATTTGATACCTACAGGGGAATCAGCAAGGATTGTTGGACGGGGGAATAAAGTAACAGTTAGGAGGGAGCACTGGAAAGAACTGACTGCCTGAATGGTTTTATGTTAAGTTGATTTTTCTTATTCAACCAAGAGATAAAACAGAAGGGCAGGAAGAGTTCATAGAAAAAAAAGATATTTATGTGGTTGGAGTGGAGAGGGAATCTCTTGTGGAGGGAGTGGTGTATTCCTTTGCCTTCAAACTGGGACACTGACTTATGGACATAAAAGGAGTGAAACTCAAAGTTATGGCAGTTACTCTCATCCTTGGACTGAGAGGCCACAAATTCTACGGCCGGACTCTATTAGTTTGCTAAGGCTGCCATAAAAATACAACAGACTGGGTGGCTTAAGCAACAGAAATTTACTTCTCACAGTTCTGGAGGCTGGGAAGTTCAAGCTCAAGATGCCAGCTGATTTGGTTCTTGGTGATCTTCCTGGCTTGCAGACAGCATCTTCTTGCTGTGTCCTGACATGACTGTTCCTTGGTCTGTGCACATGGAAGAAGAGAGATCTCTCTTTCTCTTCTTACAAGGACACCAATCCTATTAGATTAGAACCTCACTCTTGTGACCTCATCTAACCTTAATTATCTTCTAAAAGTCCTGTTTTTAAACATAGTCACATTGGGGATTATGGCTTCAACATATGAATTTGCGGGTACATAGGTCCATAGCATGGGGCAAATCAACCTCCATTCCTTTATTTTTTATTGATTGATTTATTTTTAACATCTTTATTGGAGTATAATTGCTTTACAATGATGTGTTAGTTTCTGCTTTATAACAAAGTGAATCAGTTATACATATACATATGTTCCCATATCTCTTCCTGGAGGGAGGGAGACGCCTCCATTCCTTTAGAATCAATGACTATGCAGGTTTCTAATTCTGTGGTTTCTAAGTTGTTTCAAGGAGTATTAAGCATCCTAAGGAGAACATTCTTGGAACCTCCCTCAAGGGACAAAGTACAGGTGGACTCTATTTGCTTTCTCTATCAGGCCTTCACATAAGATTTCCTCCAAAGAAAGGATTATGCTGTTAAAAAAAAAAAAACTACTAAGAAACCCCTGATCTAGTTTGATGACTTTGTTTTACCAGAGAAAAAGAGGGTCCTGAGATTCAGAAAGATAAAGAGACTTGCTCACAGTCACACAGCAAGGGAGGGACAGTTTCTAGTAGCAAATGAGCAGAACCAGAATCCTGTGCATGGACTGCTAGTCCAGATTTTGTCCATTGTTCCTCTTAGATTCCTCCAAGTCTAAGACAGGAGGCGATGGATGTCCCCAGTGTGGGTATGACTAATGGGGGATCCTCCCAGCATAGAGGGGTTGTTTACTGCTGATCTCATCCAGAAGGGGAACTAGTGCCCTGGGACTCCAGCAGGACACTGGTCTTATATATGCTCTTCCTTTCCCACTTGGGCTGCATGCCCAGACTTGTATAATGAGTTGTCAGGAGCTATGGACTATTAAATAATTTAGGTGTTTTTCTTAACCAAGTGTGCCCAGAAAATTGTGCCATAGATGACTATTTTGCTCTATTTGCTGTCTGTCAGCCACTCAGAGGAATCAGAGGAGGAATCTGGAATGGAGAGAGATAGATACTTGCTATATAGGGAGAGGTTGATGTGCTGAGGATTTTCAGATCAGCTCTAATCCCTTTTGAGCTAAAGATACAAAATGAAGACAAAGAATAAAGCTGTTGGGACAAAGGAGGAAACTGTCTGGAGCTCCTTCTGAGTTTAGAATGTCCAGACTTGGGGTGCCAAAGTTATTTTTGTGGAAAAAAATTGATTTTTAAAAAATTCCATTTCCCTTCTGTCTAAAGGGGAGTGTGAGAGAGTGGCAAAGAGCTCCATGCTTGGTCACCCCTCATCCCTGAAATAGGGGCCCCTTTATTTCCCTTCATCCATGGGGACATATCAACCAAAGCTTCACACTGCTGCTTTGAGATACTAGCCATCCAGATGACTAAATGTTTTCCCTTTGGATCATCTCCCTTTCATTATTCACTCATCATCATTCAGGTCTCAGCTTAAATGTTTTCTCTTCAGAGACGCATTTCCTGACCACATTGCCTCTCTCGTTGTTATTCTGAACATGACACTTTTCCTTTTCTTCAGAGCACTTAACCCAGGGTATAATTATATATTTATATGTTTGACCTTTGCCTCTCCCAGACTCTAAGCTCCACTCAGGGGCTGTGATAAACACCAGTGTATTATGAGTGCTTGATCAGTATCTGGTACATCATAGGCACTCAGTGAATATTTACTGAATGAATGAGTGGTCTATTTGTTTTGTTGTTTTGTTTTTTCTTATTTTGTTGAGGATCAACTCCCTGTGTCTTTATGTTACATTCAATAATCTTAGTAGACATGGATTTTCAGCTCAGAGCCAAGAAAGTGAAGGGGTGTGAGAAATGATTTCAGTCTGTAATTGGCCAGTGAAAGATCAAATCTTGGACTGGACTTCCTGTGACAAATTCATTCATTTACTCTCTCAGCAAATGTTTATCGATCAAATACTATATTACTTGCACTGTAAGAGTGCAAGGGATACCACATGAATAAGATAGAAATGGTCTCTGTCCTCATGGAGCAGATAGAAAAAAGTCAACCAAAATCAGCAAGCTGTTGAGAACATAAGTAGGATGATGAGCTAGAGTGGGGGCAAGCTACATTGAGAGGGGGCCAAAGAATGCTGCTCTATACCAAAACCTGGGGTGGGGGGGTGGTGAGAACTCACTAGCTATGTAAAACACAGGCAGAGGAAACAACAAATGCAAGAGCCTGAAGGTGGGAATGTACTTAGCATGGTGGAGAGATAGAAAGGAGACAAGAATGGTCAGAGAAGAGTAAGCAAGTAGGAGCATGGATGGAGATGAGAATGACCACAGAGAGCTCAGAAACCGTGAGAACAATTCTGGATTTTGTTATAAGAGCAACAGGAAGCCATTGGAAGATTTTAAACAGAGGAGTGACATGATTTGCTTTATATTTTAGAAAGGTTGTTCGGTGGAGACTGGATTAGAGAAGGACAAGATAGAACCAAGGAGACAAGTGAGTCTATTGCAATAGTCAATGAGAGAAGAGATAGGGGCTTGACCTTGGGTTATGGCAGTGAGAATGAAGAGAAGTGGACACTTGAGATTTATTGGAGATAGAACTGACAGGTTTTAGTGAAGGATTGAATGTAGAGGGTGAGGGAGAGGGAGAAATCCAGATGACTCTAGTATGACAAATGGCCCTTTCCTTGAAGTCATGCATCTTTTCAATTTGCTACTGACTTGACCCACCCGGCTTTCCATCATTATAAACCATTAAGGCTTTCACTTTCCACCCTTGGCATCACTTAGGCTCCATATTTAGCATCTTAATTCAATAATGTGAAATCTGTATGGCTCATATCTTGATCTTCACAGCTCATCGAGCCTCTTTAAAGGGTCTGCAACACGCATGAATTAAACATGGTGGGCAAACTGAGAGAGGCTCTAAGTGGCAGATATCCCTACTCTCTTAGCCAAATGTTCTGAGCAGAATCCAAGTGGGGCTTATGACTGCAAGGTAATGCTGATGGCCACTGTCTCAGGAAAAATGGAGAAAGTAAAATGTCTCAAGGAGAGAAGGATATGGGGACATGATATGGATACGGGGAAAGACAAAGTCTGAAATACCAGGGTTTGCCAGTCAAGCATCTTGACCAATTTGTGATACTGGGCTGGATGAGGTGATCAGTGTTTTATTAAGCCAGGCTGTGTACATGTATAGACACAGAGCCAAAGGGAAGGGCAAGAGAGAGAGCTGAGTGGGGAGAAATGAGACTAGGAATGGGAATAATAGTGGCCACCATTTGCTGAATTCTTACTGTTTGTCTTGTGTTGAGCTAAACCCTTCAGGCAATATATACCATTTAATCCTCACAGCACCCCTGTGAAGATTATCTCCATTTTACAGATGAGAAAACTGAGACTTAAGGAGGTTTAGGGAACCTGCTTACAGACGATCTGCTAATAACTGATAGAGCAAGGGATTAAACCCAGATTAGTATGACTGCAAATCCTGTACACTTAACTGTACTACACTGCCTTCTTCAAACTGAGAAGGACTAGATGGAAGGCAGAGGAGGGGGCAGGTGGAGGGAGGGAGAAAAAGCCTAAGAGAACAAATGTACTTGATCTTGCAAAAAAGTAGTTGACTAAAATGAAGAAGAATCTAAACTGAAGGAAAACAAGTAGATTAGTATATGACATGAGAGTGGATCAAACCTTATGAAAGTTCAGATGGATGCGGTGTGTTAGCTGCCTCCCACTCTATTTCCCTGCTGATGGTAGGCTCATAACTTCTGTCTTTATTGCCATTTCTGCTCCCAGCCATGAAACTCTCTATCTTGAGATGAGCCAATAGCCTCTGACGCTTCTGACCCACCCTGGGAATGGAAGAGTTGGGGAGGAGAGCAGTCTGAACGTTGATTCCTGAGTGAAGGAAATTCATGCTAGATGAAATATCCCAAAGGATCAGAGTTGTGCTGTAATAATCTGATATTTATAACTTGGCACAAAACTATTCATATTAGATATTCAATTTCCCTGTTCTTGTTCCACATTTTCAAAGAAATTCCCCTAGCATCATGGTGGCTCCTGGAACCCAGAGCACATTCCTGGAAAAGGCTATTTTACCACTCAAAGAAAGAGGACTAGAATAAATGGAGGCTCAAAACTTCTGTATCTGTGATCTGGGTTCATTGCTCTCAGTCTATTAACAAATATTTATTGAGACCCAATTAAATGGTAATTAATTGATTAGTCTGTATTAGTCTATTGTATAGTCATTAGTACATTTTATATTGATGCAATGCCCTGTACTAGATAGCATAGCTACACACAGCGAACCGGACAGATACAGACCCTGTCCTCATGAAGCTTACAGAGTACTGGGTAGATGAATATTGAATAAAAAATTACAGTTGCCAAAGAGCACCGTAGTACAGAGGAAATATAAGCATTCTGACATTCTAACATCAGAAGACCTCAGTTTGTGCCTTTAAGTAGCTTTTTGACCATGGGTAAGTAATTTTTAATCACAGTGAGCCTTAGTGTCCTCATCTGCAAAATGAAGACCACTCATTCATGCAATAAATATTTATTGAACAGCTCTGGGATTACTTTGGCTTGAGTGACATGAGAAAGCTTCACTGGAAATGGTCTTTGAGCTGAGACTTGACTGATGTAAAGGCATGAGTCTTGTGGAGGTTGGCAGTGGGGGCAGGTATTCCAGATGAAAGGAATGGGCTTGCAAGGACTGTGAGAGGGGAATGAACACAACCCTGTCCTCCCCAGCCCGGAGATAGAATGCTATGAACTGCTGATCCAAGAGTGGTTTATTTTTGTCTAGTCCTCAACATTTTAAGATAGGGTTTTTATTCTGAATCTCAAGACCTATCCTCAAGGAGCTTCCTTTATAATTAGAGAGGGAACATCTAGAATCTTTAGAGAAGAATTTAAGGTGATAGATAGCAAAGTGCCAAGTGGTGGGACTGAGAGAGAATGTGTGTGAAAGGTTAAGGTTTGCTGGGGAAGGGAGGTCAGTGTGGGAAGGGATAGGTACCCCTTTGTCATGGAGGTTAAATACCCCAAATGATGACTGTGGTCTGCACCAGAAATGCCCCAAGCAGTGGAAACCACTAATACTGCACAAATACCTGCAGCTCCACCCTCCTCTGTTACTAACTCTGCCCCTGGAGTGGAATGGTCATGTTGTTGCCATGGTTTGAGCATCCTATGGAGCCACTGGCCTTGGGGAAAGCCCTTATGGGGTATCAGGAAGCACAGGCTGGAACCAGAAAGAAGTAGGAGGGAGAAAGAGAAGATTTGAGGAGACCAAAGAAGCAGCACCCAATAAATAGGAGGCTCACTTGGTTAGGCTCTTGTGGGTCAGAGCTCAAGTTCTCTCCTGCCTCCTGCCCTCCCCAGAGCACTCAAGACTATAGATGACATGGTTCATGGAACTGGCTGTTTAATTCTGGCTTCATTTCAACTCCAAGATTGGATTTTTTGCTGTAACCTGTGTTAGGGACCATATGGGCATTTCAAACATCCCATGCCCCAAACCCAATAAATACAAATGAAAACAAATCAGCTCAAAATATGTTCTCTCTGTCTCTTGCAGGCTGGGCTCAGTGGCAACAGCTGCAGGAGAGGTGAAGAGTCCCCACACTGCTGCCCAGTTGGGTGTCCCCCAAGCTCCTCCTACAGCAGCAATTCTTTGATCACACTGGCACTTTCTCTGAAGGGACCTACTCTACCCAAGGTGGCCTTCTCACCTCTGGAAGGAGGCCAGGAAGCCTGCAGTCTTTGCCTCAGTGTCAGGCACTCGAGTTTTTCTCAGCGGTGTTATAATAAGTTCCCCCTCCAGTGGCTTGTGGCCCAATTGCCCAGGGAGGAAGAAGCAGACTCTTCCCATCCTCAGTAAAACAGAACCCTCTGTTGTAGATGTAATGGCTTCATGAGGAGAGTGGCCTTGTCTCTTGGTGAGTATAGTTGTCCAGGGCAGGGAGAGGGGGCAGATTTGGGTCTGATGCATAGACTGTTAGTTCTCAGTAGAGAAAATCTCAGTTCACAGATGAACCAAGGTGGGAGGGAACCTTCCTGACATAAATTATACACAAAGCCAGACAATACAGTTAAGAGTGGAATCAGCTTCCCTGTGAAACTGTAATTGGAGAACTGTTTATTTATTGGTGCTACTGCTTGGATTCAAAGAGATGGACAAAATGACCTCTAGATCAACCCACACATACTTATTGAGCACCTACTATTTGCCAAGTACTCTCCATCCTAAGTCTGTTTTTTCCTAGAGCTGTGCTATTCCTCTAGAGCAGGGTCTGCAAATTACGACCCCTGGGCAAAATCCAGCCACCTGTTATTGGAACACAGCCATGCCCATTCATTTACCTATTGTTTGTATCTGCTTTCACACTACACAGGCTGAGTGGAGTAGTGTGACAGATTCCGTATGGCCTGCAGAGCTGAAAATGCTTATGATTTTGCCCTTTAAAGAAAACGTTTGCCATCTCTACTCTCAAGTCTTATGTCCTGACAAGGAATTCCCAGTGAGGTTAGCTGGGAGAGGTGGTTAGGAGGGGAGAAGGGAAGTGATATGTATTGAATGGGACATTTGCATAGTAGTTCAGCCACAAGCCCTGGAGTCAAACAGACCTGGCTTCAAATCCTGGCTCCGTCACTTCCTAGCTGTGGGTTTCGGGCAAGTTACTTAGCCTAGCTTCTATGTGTCTCAGATTCCGCATCTGTGAAATGGATCTGACAACTGTATTTATCTCACAGGGTGGTCAAGAGGACTGGGGTGATTAACGTAAGCACTGCCTAATAATAAATGCTCCGTAGAGAGAAGCTGTTATTTTTTTATTTTTTTTATTTTTAAAATTTTTTTTATTTTTTGCTTTATAACAAATTTAATCAGTTATACATATACATATGTTCCCATATCCCCTCCCTTTTGCATCTCCCTCCCACCCTCCCTATCCCACCCCTCCAGGCAGTCACAAAGCACCGAGCTGATCTCCCTGTGCTATGCGGCTACTTCCCACTAGCTATCTACCTTACGTTTGGTAGTGTGTATATGTCCATGCTGCTCTTTCACTTTGTCACAGCTTACCCTTCCCCCTCCCCATATCCTCAAGTCCATTCTCTAGTAGGTCTGTGTCTTTATTCCTGTCTTACCCCTATGTTCTTCATGACATTTTTTTTTCTTAAATTCCATATATATGTGTCAGCATACAGTATTTGTCTTTCTCTTTCTGACTTAGTTCACTCTGTATGACAGACTCTAGGTCCATCCACCTCATTACAAATAGCTCAATTTCATTTCTTTTTATGGCTGAGTAATATTCCATTGTATATATGTGCCACATCTTCTTTACCCATTCATCCGATGATGGACACTTAGGTTGTTTCCATCTCCGGGCTATTGTAAATAGGGCTGCTATGAACATTTTGGTACATGTCTCTTTTTGAATTATGGTTTTCTCAGGGTATATGCCCAGTAGTGGGATTGCTGGGTCATATGGTAGTTCTATTTGTAGTTTTTTAAGGAACCTCCATACCGTTCTCCATAGTGGCTGTACCAATTCATATTCCCACCAGCAGTGCAAGAGTGTTCCCTTTTTTCCACACCCTCTCCAGCATTTATTGTTTCTAGATTTTTTGATGATGGCCATTCTGACTGGTGTGAGATGATATCTCATTGTAGTTTTGATTGCATTTCTCTAATGAGTAAAGATGTTGAGCATCCTTTCATGTGTTTGTTGGCTGTCTGTATATCTTCTGTGGAGAAATGTCTATTTAGGTCTTCTGCCCATTTTTGGATTGGGTTGTTTGTTTTTTTGTTATTGAGCTGCCTGAGCTGCTTATAAATTTTGGAGATTAATCCTTTGTCAGTTGCTTCATTTGCAAATATTTTCTCCCATTCTGAGGGTTGTCTTTTGGTCTTGTTTATGGTTTCCTTTGCTGTGCAAAAGCTTTGAAGTTTCATTAGGTCCCATGTGTTTATTTTTGTCTTTATTTCCATTTCTCTAGGAGGTGGGTCAAAAAGGATCTTGCTGTGATTTATGTCATAGAGTGTTCTGCCTATGTTTTCCTCTAAGAGTTTGATAGTGTCTGGCCTTACATTTAGGTCTTTAATCCATTTTGAGCTTATTTTTGTGTATGGTGTTAGGGAGTGATCTAATCTCATACTTTTACACGTCCCTATCCAGTTTTCCCAGCACCACTTATTGAAGAGACTGTCCTTTCTCCACTGTACATTCCTGCCTCCCTTATCAAAGATAAGGTGACCATATGTCCATGGGTTTATCTCTGGGCTTTCTATCCTGTTCCATTGATCTATCTTTCTGTTTTTGTGAAGCTGTTATTTTTTATGACTGATGCAGTGTTTCAGGAAGTAGGCTAAACACATCAAGTATATTACCTCAGTTAATTCTTACATTGCCCCTATGAGGAAGGTATTACTATTTCCACTTTTCAGGCAGGGATCTGTAGCACAGAACATTGCCTTAGGTCACAGGGACCATAGGTGGCAAACTGGAAAATATGAACCTACATCCTGTGGATCCCTCAGGAGAAAAAATGGTAGAGAAACTCCAGGAAACACAGCAGGGGCTGGGTAGGGGCCCGGGAGAGCCAAACCACCCCTTAGAGCTCATGTTAGTACCAGTCCCAGCTCAGAGAGGAAACTGATGACCTTTCCTGGGTAGGCTCTGAGGAGTGGGGTTTCTTGGAGGATGAAGACAGGATGCACCCACCAGCCTATGGAGGAAATGGGCCTCTGGGTATTTCATTTTGAGAAATGGATCAGTGGTGACCCTTGTGTCAGGGAGTTGACAAGGTCTGCTTTGGGACATGAGATGGAATTGCATGGCTTCCTCTATTTCCTGTCACCCTCACCTTTAATTTCCACCCATGGTCTCTTCATGTCACCTTGGGACTGGACAGGAAGTGCCTGGGTTGGGAAGGGGAGAGTAGGGCTGAGATTCGTATGGGGTTTAATAGGCACAATGGATGGAGAGTGAGGGAGCGGAGGGTGGTGAAGCTACCAGTTGGTGTCTTGAGGCTAAATCATACCTATTTTAAGGCAAACTCCAGAAGCTTCATTCAGTTACCTGGGTCTATTGATGTTACCTGGACTGGATCAATATATCTTCCTGGAGAATTCAGAGGAGAAAAATCTATGTGGGGCTTGCTCTGTAGGGAGATCACATTGGTGCCAGAGTGACAGCTCCGTGAGGAGAGTGTTAAGCACTCAGGCACTGATGTCTCTGCTGTCTCCCTGGCCAGAGCCTGCCCCTACCAGTAAGGTGGGGCTAGTGATGTGGGGGGAGAGTGAATGAGTGGGAAACCATCATACATTCACACACAAAAGATCCAGCACTTACTGAGCTCCTATGGTGTGCCAGGCTGCATGTTAGACACTAGAGTTTTAAGACTAACGGGACACCATGACTATCCTTGAGGGACAAGCTTTGGGTTTGCTTTGCCGGCAGAGTCAGCTCTGAGGGAGATGCCAGCTTCCAGGGCCACTGACAGAGCAGGGGTGTGGACATAACTCCTTTGCCAGCTCCCTCTGTGATGCTTTATGGGTTGATGAAAGGGATATGTTGTTTCTCTAAAACTAGCTCCCACCCCCTCAAGCCCAACTCCTAGGGTATGACACAGCACCCAAGCCTGAAGTCTGAGTCGTCAGGGTTGCTTAGTCTCACATTATTTTTTTTCTATCTCTTTGTTCCTCATCTTCTTTTTTTTTTTTTCACCCACAAGTTAGGAGGACTTCGTTAAGCTAATCAAAAAGGCACTGGGGAAAAACGATGACAGAAAACCACTTGGGCTTTCACAAGTGCCGTAGGGTGAGCCCTGGCTTTGCTCTCCTTTCTCACAGTCCAAGCTGCCTCTGGTCCTGTGGTTGTGGTAGCGGGAGGGATGGGGTGGGAGGAGAGGCAGCAACAAGGATGTGAGGGTGGGGAGAAAATACCCTTTCCAAGTAGCTGTGCTAAAGCCCACACTGCCAGGCCCTCAGGCCTCTCCACACCCCTACATGTCCTCCTTCTAGCTGTTCCACTCATGTCATCTTCTATTAAACTGCAAATATTACAGTCTGAAAATTGCTGGTTTGCTTTGGAAGAAGCATGCCCGTATGGAGCTGTTGACTCTGGACCTTTATAAAAGGGATGCTGTAGGGACTTCCCTGGTGGTGCAGTGGTTAAGAATCTGCCTGCCAATGCAGCCAAAATAAATAAATAAATAAAATAAATTTATTAAAAAAAAAAGAATGGGACAGAAACATTAACCCTATTATATATATAAAAAAAAGGGATGCCATAGATTCCTTTTCCAGTATATGGTCCACCCAGGCATCAGGACAGGTCTTTCTTATATCTAGTTCAAGGCTTTCTTTTTGTTGCTGTCCAAAGCCACAGATCTATTGGAGGGGAAGAATGGAACAGATATTTGGCATCATGATCATTAATCTTCCTTGGAAATAACTCAGGAGGCCTTCTCCAGCCTTAGAATCTGCTCCATGCCTAATATGACAAACTTTGTCCTGCGGTGGCTCAGTTTGTAATGCAACTCATCCTGGGTCCTGTGGGGTATGCAGAGGAAGGAAGTGCAGTCCTTGTCCTGGGACAGCTGGAGGCAGGGAGAGTGTGGGCTCAGGGCTGATGTGGAGGCTGTATCCAGCTTCTTGATGCCTGAGCACAGAATGTATTTTCTTTCTCTCCAGCCTAAGGCTCCTCCTGGGAGAGAATGACTACTCTCTCTCTTTCAGTCTTTCCCTTCCAACCGCCCTTGGAGCACCAACTATTTGGCATTTGACCCCTGAGGCAGGCAGTTGCTGGAGTGCTTCTCTACCCATGGAGGAGCCCATACCCACTCCAGGTCTCTGCTGGCTAGGTTACCAGAAGAGAGCTGCGCCCAGCATAAGAATTAATTAATGTCTGGAAAGTCCAAGACTAAACATTCTCAGCCTCCCTTAGTGGTCTCTCTTTTCTAAGGAAGAAGAGAGAGAGAGAGAGAGAATGAACACACAGGACAAAGCTATAAATTACTGTGTTCTTTAAAGTAAGGTACTCAGACACTAGGCACTACACTGTAATTTTTCCCCAGCATTTTATTATGAAAAATTTTAAACACACATTGAAGTTGAACACCTGTATACCCACTACCCAAATTCTATTATTAGCATTGCAGTATACTTGTCCTAGCACCTAATCATTGATTTCTCCATTCATGTAGCCATGCATCAGACCATCTCAGCTCCAACCCCAGACCACAGACCAAGTGAATCAGAAACTCTGGAGGTGGGCTGAACAATCTGTTTTTAACAAACCAGGTGATTCGAATCCCTGCTCAAATTTAAAAACCACTCAGACTTTATGATGCATTTCAAGGTAAATTGGAGATACTGGTACACTTCCCCTAAATATTTTTTAATAGATTTTATTAATGAATGAATTAATTTATTTATCTGTTTATTTATTTATTTATTTATTGGCTGCGTTGGGTCTTCATTGCTGCATGAGGTCTTTCTCTAGTTGCAGCGAGTGGGGGCTACTCTTCGTTCCAATGTGAGGGCTTCTCATTGCCATGGCTTCTCTTGTTGCGGAGCTTCAGTAGTTGTGGCATGTGGACTTCAGTAGTTGTGGCTCATGGGCTCTAGAGCACAGGCTCAGTAGTTGTGGCACACAGGCTTAGTTGCTCCGTGGCATGTGGGATCTTCCCGGACCAGGGATCGAACCCATGTCCCCTGCATTGGCAGGCGGATTCTTAACCACTGTGCCACGAGGAAAGCCCCTTCTTCTAAATATTTCATTCAATAAATATTTATTGAGCACTTACCAGGTGCAAGACACTATTCTTAATGCTAGGGGCACATTCTTTCACAGCTGATAGGCTCAAGATAGCTATCATTAAGTTGAGAGAGAGAGGAGAGTGGGAGGAAGGGAGGAAGGAAGGGAGAGCGAGAGAGGCATATGAGTAAGTAAAGCAGAGTTGAAAACTTTTCATGTGATTATTGGCACATTCAACTGACTAGCAACTGACTAGAAGCAAATCAAACATAAGCCCATTAAGTTTTTGAGGGACTTGTACTATTAAGAGATTTCACAATGTTTGCCAAGTGGGACTTAGGAATTTGGTACATGTCAGGAACTGCTGTGTGTCTTTCATTCCTCCTTTTCACTGGGAATGATTACTGCAATTACATGGTCCTTGTTCTAGCACTGTGTATAGCATGGAGGCTGCTCTCCAGGGTGCTGAAGTCAGAGCCCATGACTCTCTGCCAAGGATGCACGCAGCACGAAGCAACCCTAGCTGTTGGGTAGACATTTGGGCCCCCAAGCAAAATTTCAGAAATGACCTTCTTGGATTTTAAAAAGAATAATTGCTCTCCAGATTCTGTCAGTACAAATAGGGAAAAGGAAAGAGAAAGGGAATGAGAGAATGAGAGACTGAAAGTGAGTTTCATTGTGCTACTTTACACCAGGTCAGGCAAATAATTAGACCTAAATAAGTAGGATTATCTGAGTCACTGAGTGGTGTTCCCTGTAAATATAAAGAGTTTAGCTGAATTGATTTTGATATGCAAGTGAAATGCTTTGTGACTAGAACAGTGATTTTTATTAAAGCGTGTTCCCTGGATTATCAGCATCACCCGAAAAGCAGTTATAAATGCAAATTCTCAGCTCCCACTCCATACCAACTGAATCAGGAACTCTGGAAGTGGGGGGGGTCCAAAATCTGTTTTAACAAACCCTCCATGTGATTTTAGGGCTCGCTAAAGTTAAAAATCTTCTGCATCTAGACCAATGGTTCTCATTTCTGGCTGCACATTAGAATCACATGGAGCTTTATAAAATATTGAGGCTAGGTTCCACTGCCTTTCCCCTCCCAAAAGAAAATTGAGGCAGTTTGTGGGGATGCTGTTCAGTCTTTCATATGTTTAAATGTCCACAGGTGGTTTTAATGTATGGCCAGTATTGAATCACTGCCTTAAAGTTTTAGAGAACACATAGAAATATCCACTGAGTAATAGGAAGGTACAACTCCCAAAAATATGACCTCTAGCAATCAACCTTGGCCTTCTGGTCCCTGAAACCTTTCTGGGGCTCCTTGAAGACTAACTAGACCTATCATAGCAGCATGAAGACATCTCACTGATATGAAGTTGGAGGATACAGAGGATATTTGCATAAAATTGACATCAATAAGTGGAGTTTTGCTATCATAGATTATAAGGCCTAATTTGTGGCATTGTTTAGATTGACACCATCATATTACCAATCTCTGATGAGGACACCACATTTTGGTTCCTCTCTGATTTCCCTCCCAGTCTCCCTCAATTCCCTGATTCTGGGTGGACAGGGAGACAGAGCCATGTGGAGTAGAAGTCATGAAAACAAAAGATGTTGAAACTTTTCTAAGCTCTCCTGAGGAGTGAGAACTGGGAGCTCTCAACACATCACCTCTCCACTATTAACAGTTTATAGTTGGATCTCCAGTGGGACAGGATAAAAGGGAAAAAATATGTATGGCTGTGCTTTGTAAGCTGCAAAGTATTATAGAAATTTAAGGCAGAATTAAAATGTTTTTCTTCTTAAATTACTAATGATGCAGGTGGGCGTCCTTTAGCAGTATAGTCTGATTCTAGAGGAATGTGAATGCTGCATGTTGACTGAAGCATCTTGGCAGCATTTCCGTTAGAGTCCTTGGGAACTGTGGACTCAGTGGAAAGTTTAATATTTAATACCAGCCAGTGTTACATCTACTGGTATTTTCTCTGAGTTTTATAAAATGATCCAGATCTGAGGTCCCGTAAAACCCTATCAGAATACATCGTTTTTTTTAAGGGCACCATAAAATCGTATTTTAGAAGGAATTAGGACAGGTTTGGGCCATTTTGGGGGCAATACAGCTAAAATGCTTTTCATCTGTCGCACTTGTTTTTCCCTTAATTCTCAGAGACACCTTTAATCAGTGTTTTAGAAACTGGGTGTCATTTAAAGGAGTTGAGATTTCAATCGTAGCAGGGGTGTTGGAAAAAATTTTTTTAAAATAAATTCGTTTCATTTCACTTTGAATAGATGTCAGAAGGTATTTTTTCATTCTAGTGCAAAGCTATCTGATAGGCATTGAAAACTTCTCCCTTCCAAAGTTGTTTCTGGATCCTCCACGCTATTCCCCTGCATTATTTACCATGATGAGCACCCAAAATAACATTTGCCTGGCAAATATAGGGCACAGGGTGGGAGCTAGGGTTGGGGAGGTAATTACCCAGTCCATCATGAAAGCTGTGCCTGAGTTAAACAGGAAAGTTGAGCTCCTTCTTCAGACATCATTCAAATTGGAAGAGATTTCAGGTCATTTAGTTTGTAAGCTTTGGACCACTCTAGGTTAGGGGTTAGCTTGGCAGTACAACAATTTTCTCTGCACTACTACTAAATGCAATAGAGGGAAAAGGTAATGGGGTAGTATAACGCATATCTAAGGCTGGCTCTTGGCATTATTATGAAAGAGAATTCTATCCCTCCCATCCTTGTCCTTATTCCTTGCTTGTTGGTGCCTTTCAGTATCTTCTATCTCAGGGCCAAGACTAGGGTGAGGCAAGCACGGTCCCTAGGGTAAACATTTTAAGGAATCACTCACTCTCAGGTTGAAGTGACACCTGTGTCTTTACGTGAACCTGAGAATGGCTGTCTCCTTAAATTTTGAACCCTGGGCACCATTCTTGACTTATCCTAGTCCAGGCTCTGCTCCACCCTCTTTAGACACACAGTGTTTACATACTAGCTAAGACAAGGAAGCAACCTAAATATGCATTGAAAGATGAATGGATAATTAAAATGTGGTATATACATACAATGGAATATCATTCAGCCTTAAAAAAGAAGGAAACCCTGCCATTTGTGACAACATGGATGAACCTGGGGGCATTATGCAAAATAAAAGAAGCCAGACACAGAAGGACAATTACTACATGATACCACTTATATGAAGAATTTAAAATAGTCAAACTCATAGAAATAGAGACTGGAATGGTGGTTTCCAGGGGCTGGAGGGAGGGGGAAATGGGGAGGTATTAGTCAGAGGGAACCAAGTTTTAGTTATGCAAGATGAATAAGTCCTAGAGATACACTGTACAGTAGAGTGCCTGCAGTTAACAATACTGTACTGTATACTTAAAAATTTGTGGGACTTCCGCGGTGGTCCAGTTGTTAAGACTCCACCTTCCAATGCAGGGGGTGTGGGTTCAATCCCAGGTCAGGGAATTAGGAGCCGGCATGCCATGGGGTGTGGCCAAAGATTAAAAAATAATTTGCTAAGAGGGTAGATCTTATAATGTGTTTTCACAAAATATATACATAAATAAAGAGGGTGGGGACAACTTTTTGAGGTGATGGATATTTTTATAGCATAGATTGTGGTGATGGTTTCATGGGTGTATACTTATCTCCAAACTCATCAAGTTTATACATTAAATATGTGCAGCTTATTGTCTGTCAATCATACCTTAATAAAGTGGTTTTTTTTTAAGAAGAAAGCACAGGGTATATATTATGGAACAAGAGATTCCATTGACTAAAGGGAAGGATTCACAGAAGTAATGGAAGATAAATTTGGAAAGAAATGTTGGCGTTATATTGTGAAGGGCTCTGAATAAAGGTTTTGAATGCCATTCTAAGAACTATGAACTTCAGGTCACAGAGAAAGATATAACTGGGTTGAGTGTATTTAATTTGAGGAACATGGAAAAGGTCCCATCTACCTATAATATCCCTCCATTTAGCCCAATAGGTTTTAATTTGAGTTTCCAATAGGGATTAATGCATTTGGAGTAACAGGTGCTGGGGATTGGACAGCTCCTGAATATAAACATTTATTCATGCTTTAGTGTAAACTAGTAAAATTGTTCCTTGTAATAACTCATGAAAATCAGGCAATTTGGGCTATTATAAAAAATGGCACTGTCCATGGAGGGCAGACTTTGAGAGCATTCTCCACTATGGCACTCAGGGCAACAGACTAGGACCAAGAAATGATTAACAGCACAGGAAGCAGCCATGGAATAGTATGTATCAAAGATGATAACTAATTTACAATTTACAAATCAACTTCACCTCCATTATTTCATTTTATCCTCACAACAGCTTCAATAGAGAGATGAGGCAGTGGTTATTTTTATCAATAAGGACACTGAACATCACAGGGCATTATGCCCAAAGGTCACCAGGCCTCTAGAATCCAAGTGTTCTTTTCACCACTCTGCAAAGCTCACCTATTTCACATTCTTGCCAAAGCTCAGCCCTTCAGGGAATTAAACCTTTGGTTTTTCTATTAAATGCTATCATGTATCTGAGATTACAACCCTCAAAGCCATGAACAATGACAGATCTGTGCGTGACAATACCAAGGCAGCTCAGCTGGTCCTAGTCTTGACCTTTTATCTTTGGACTTCTATTTATGTTCTATTTGTCAGTTGATTTTCAGAATAAATGGAGTAGAGAGAAGGGATATGAGTAGTTACAGAGATTGAAAGAGTATTATTATTTTTATAAAAATGTAGACTATTTAATATTACAATTATTGCTTAGACATGTTGCTGGCACTTTTAGGGAGAGAACTCTGAGCCAAACCATTGTTAGAGTCCTTATTGTGTGGTTATTAATACTGCATGACTGATATGCTCATTCCCCTCAAACTCACAGCAACTCATTTCCTATTGAGTCTCCATTTGACTCTTCTCCCCATGGAGACCCTTGCTTCCTGAGACTGGAGCCTGGAGCTAGAAACAGATGCTTGGGGACCTCACTGCAACCCCAAGGGAGGTGTCTGAAAGCTTGGGGTTGGTGTGGCCAGAAAGGAAGCCTTTTGTTAAACTTATTCTTGCTCACAGGGAGGCAGAGAAAGGGATCTGCCAAAACAGAGAGAAAACATGACTCACTCTTTTTTTTTTCATTTTTTAAAACATCTTTATTGGAGTATAACTGCTTTACAATGTTGTGTTAGTTTTTGCTGTATAACAAAGTGAATCAGCTATACATATACTTATATCCCCATATTCCCTCCCTCTTACTTCTCTCTCCCACCCTCCTTATCCCACCCCTCTAAGTGGTCACAAAGCACCGAGCTGATCTCCCTGTGCTATATGGCTGCTTCCCACTAGCTATCTATTTTACATTTGGTAGTGTATATATGTCCATGCCACTCTCTCACTTCGTCTCAGCTTACCCTTCCCCCTCCTTGTGTCCTCAAGTCCATTCTCTACATCTGCATGACTCAGAGATGGGCAGAGATAATACACTCACATGCTCAAAAGATCTCTCACCTCTTTTTCAGTCATCTTTAGTGAAATAAAGCTATGGAGATGAGAGTTTGTTTTTTAATTCCAAGTCTTACAAACTTCAGTATAAACATCAAAATGGAAAGGCAAGGGGCTTCCCTGGTCGCACAGTGGTTGAGTCTTTATCTGCGTCTTTATCCCTGTCCTGCCCCTAGGTTCATCAGAACCATTATTATTTAGATTCCATATATATGTGTTAGCATATGGTATTTGTTTTTCTCTTTCTGACTTACTTCGTTCTGTATGACAGATTCTAGGTCCATCCACCTCACTACAAATAACTCAATTTCTTTTCTTTTTATAGCTGAGTAATATTCCAATGACTCACTTTTATAATAATAGAGTTGACAGATCATTTGCATCCGGGTTATCTCATCAAGTTTTCGGGACAACCTAAGGAGGCAGGCAGAGCAGACAGCACCTTGAGGAAACCGAGTTTGAGAGAAGCAAAGTACCTCTCCCAAAGCCAGCTGGCTGGAGAATGTCGAGGCTAGTGCATGAACTTAGAGTGCCTGATGCCAGATGCAAAGTGATTTTTGCCACACCACCCTACTTTCTAGGGAGTGGAACACTTTCCAGACTCACAGAGCACTCTTGTCCAATTTCAAACACCTTTGACCATTTCTTTTTTAGAACATTGGCGGGATACATGTTTAGCTCTAAGCTTAAACATCCAGTTATGGTGTCACTATTTCCAAGAAGTTCTCGTTCTTGATCTTGACCAGCTTGGGTTTATATGCTCCTTCACTGGACTCTCACCTAACCTTTCCCTTGATGACATCACTTATTACTTATTTGTTTACTTATCATTTGTTTATTTACTTATCACTTGTTTGTTTACTTGGTCTCAGTTGCTAAACTGTGAGCTGGTCTAGATCTGGGTCTTATTCGTTGTCTCTCCCACATAGTTGGTGGGCAATACAATTTGAACTGAATGCCCTTGTCCAAGTCCTTTGTCCCTGCATGAAGTTAATCCCTCTCGTTTATTCTTGACATTTTTATGTCTCCTACTCCCCTCTCTCAAGAAAGGATCTTATGCTCCCACTCACCCTGAGCTTTGAGTGACTGAGAAGCTGAGCTCAGGACCCTTCCTTGAAGTGTCTGCCTTTTAAAAATCAACTCCCAGCTTTGCAGGATATCCAGAGCTGGGAATCCAGTAGGCATTTATTGGTGGTGGTGATGGTAGGGATGTATTGTTGACAGAATGCTGTTGTTCCTCTGATATATACTGCAATGCAAAGTGGCTGGGTAAAGGAGGAGGGTGTGTCTCTGAGACCATCAGTCTCTTATCTGTGAGAGTATGTGGGGTACATCTATTGGAACATGAAGTGTATGTGTATGTGTGAGTGTGAGTAGGCCTCCGTGCACCCTTGAGCTCCTAGAACAAGAAGGAAAAAGAGAGAAGGTGACCCACACATTCTATTTCTCCTCCAGAGACAAAGCCATCAGAGAAGGGGCCCCAGAGGGGAGAAGCCTAATATAGTTGGAGCCAGTCACCTTCTCCCTTCTCTGTCTTTTCTCTCTTCTGAAACATCTGAGAAGAACCTGGCCAGCCCTCATGCCTGTCTGGAATTTAGGAATGCATAAATCAGACCACCATCAGGCTTCTGGATGGATCCAATAAGCTTCCTCAGTGTAGAGGGCAACGTGGGCACAGAGCAGGCTGGAGGAAAGGACTGCACCAATAAGCAAGGGCAGAGAGCGCAGCATGCCGTTCATTCAGTCTCCAAAACACCATGAAAGTTTAATGCCCACAAATGTGTGCTCAGGGCACTCAGTCTCCTGTCCTTCTGGGTGCACACGCTCTCTTAGCCAGAAGCACACTTGTTCATTATTGGTTCAACCACCCTTTGGGGGTGTGCCTACCCCTGCCAGGAGCTGGGAGGGATACTTCATGGTGGGGATTTGCTGGATGGCTCCAGGACCACCTCTGCACCCTGCTTCCTGATGCTGATCTCAACCTGGCTTAGGTTATAAGCTCCTAAGGGCAGGACCTAGGTCCTAATCATCTCTGTCTCTCTCTAAATGTCTCCAGCAATACTTTGCCCATAGGTCTCGCATACACATTTCTTGAACAAATAAATAAGTTAATTAAGGGATAAAGTGCAAGCTAGGACCTCTAACTTTAAGAAGTTTATTGAGGGAGAAAATACTTAAAAAAACTTCCAAGACCTCTTCCAATTTTGTGATTTTGTCTTTTATGAAATATCTACAATACAATGCAGAATGAAACACATTCCATGTGATTATATATATTATCACAAGAGAGAAGAAACTCAGCTTTAGATTCAACCGATTACTGAATATCTGCTATTTGTCCAGCTGTATTCCAGGCACTTCTGAATTATTGTCTCATTTCAATTTGACAATAATTGTCTTATTCAGAGTGCAATATAGCTTAATGATAATAGCAGGTACTGTTTATTGAGAGTTGCTCTGTGCCAGGCAAATGCTAAACCCTGTGTATGAATGATCTCACTTAATCCCCCAAAACAAGTCTCTAACTAGGGTATTATTTTTCTCTTTTAGTGATGAGGAGACAGAGGCTGAAGGAGAGTAAGTGATGTGTCCAAAAGACATGGTGTTACTGGCTGCCTTGGGGCTTGAACACCATCTGTTTGACATCAGTATCTGGGCTTTTAATCACTTTGGCTGTGATATGTATGGGCTCTGAGAACATGTCCTGTGTTTGATTCTTGGCCCATCACTTTCTGGCTTTGTGATCTTGGGAACCGCCTGCTCTCTGAGCTTCAATTCCCTGATTTGCAAAACAGGGATAGTAAACACTGCCTCAAAAGATTGTTGTAAGGATTAAATGGGATAATCTATGTACATGCCTGTCACATAGTAGGTGCCAATGTATGTTAGTTCTCTTCTATTTAAAAATAAGATAACAAAAAAATGAACCAACAAATAAGTACTTGTCCCTCAAACCTGCCCTGTTGGATCACCCTTCCCTGCTCTGGGCCAGATCCTATAGCTTTTTCCAGTCACTTTCAGATATTGGAAGTTTTATTTTCAGGTATTAAAAAGTCCAGGAAGATCTAAGTCAATACTTTCATTTCACATTGAATTTGAACTTTTCTCTTTCTTCCCTGCCTGTGCTCAGTAGCCAGTGGAGGTGAGAGGGTGGTTGTTTATTTCTTTAAGTTCCCTGTTGTATCACATCCCACCTACTGGCTACTGCCTGCAGCTCCTCTAGGGCTGGGGCTGGAGAAGAAATAAGAGGAAAGGCACATCTGACTCCATTGATGCTGCTGTAATTTAGTAGCAGGGTCCTCCACATGCTCTTTGGGCATCCAAATGCTGGCTCTTGCCCTCATAGAGTACTTTTGAGGGTTCTTTAAAGGTTTCCCACATGATGGTCCTCCTACACTGGGGTCTCTGGACCTCCAATGACTTCCCCTAAACTCCTTCTCCAGTGTCACCCCCCCAGTCTCTGTGCTGGAGTCACTTCACTGCAGCAAGCCATCCTCTAGGGCAGGTCCCCTTCAGGACAACTCAAGTCCAGCTCCTACTGTGACATCCACTTATCCCAGGGAAGGCTCCACCAGACTCAGGACACTCAGGCTTTCATACAAGTGGCTCCAGCTTGCCCCTTGCATTCTGACTTTGCTAGGTGAGCATCAGATGCCAGTCTCCCATCTCTATGGCCCCCAAGCTCTCCAGGTTCTCCAGAAACTCTTGCCCTGCTTTGTTCCTGTCCCATGGAGCAAAGATTCCTTTCTCCCCCTTACAGTACCTTCTAGAAGTGATTCTCTTTAAGGCTGAGATGAGGGGGCAACAATCAGGACCCCTTCCTAGGCCAACAGCTTCCAATGAATTCCCTGTTTGACCATCTGTGATTAACCTCCAGCTTTCTCTTCTATATGAGATTGAGGTGGGTGATGGTGAAGGTCACAGGTTGGATTTCCCTATTTCTTGGTAAGCGCTGCAGATGATATGTGTCTAAGCACCCTCTTTAGAATGTATGGGGACTTAATCATCATTTTTCTTAGCTTTGGGACCTCAGTCTAAATGCCAAAACAATAAAAAAATTCTATTTAACATACAGTTGCAATTCTCTCTCCTATGTACATTGCACACAGTGTTCAAAGTCCAATGGTATTCCACGAGTAATAACAGAAAAGAACAATTTCCTCACCCATCCATCCTGTCTCTGTGTCCCTCTTCCCAAAAGCAACCACTTCCAACTTTTTCTGCAATTTATTTTGATAATTATGTCCTTATTTCTCAATAACATACATGTGTGATTATTTCTCGATTTCTGAATTTTAGGTATTATCGTTGTCTTCCTAACGTAGGAGAGGAGAATTCAGATCTTCCACTGTGCTCCCTCCTTGCACCTACCCCCACCACAAATGTTTCCTTTCCCCCACCTTCCTAATATGGTTATGTGACATTTTTTGGATTAAATAGTGTATCTGTTATTGTTGTTATGTAAATGTTAACAGTTTAAGCCACATATTGTACTGATTATATTTCTGTTCTTGAATAACTTTTTTTCCCCTAGAATAAATCTTTGCTCATTTACTTCTTTGCTTAGTATGTAATATATAAATAATTCATTTTCAAACTCCTGACAAAACTATCAAATTCCTCTCGATAAAGTTGAACACATGGAATAATCTGTCTGTTCCATTTTTTTTTTTCTGGGAAAAAATACCTTAAAAGACTTCAGCCATCCTATTCCCTCTGGACTGGCTGCTCTCTAGGGCCTACTATACTGCTATTATCTTGGGAGTTCCTTTCAATGAGAAATCAAACCTTTCAACTGTGTTAGAGGTTCTCTTTCCTGATTTATCTTTCTCTTTCTTGTGTTTTGTTTTTTGTTTTTGTTTTTCCATTTTGGTGGAGTGCATCCTTCAGGAGAAAATTCTTAATAAGTAAAGTTTTTCAGACCTTGTTAAAAATGTCAGATAGAATAAGAAAAGGTTGGTTGGGTATTGAATTCTAGGTTAGAAGCAATTCTTTTCCATCAGAATTTTAAAGGTGTTGGTTTACCATTTTGATATCTGACTTTTATGTCTATTTTTTCCTCCTCTTTATATTTGTCATTTTATCTTCATCTTCTCTTTATCTTTGTTATTCTGAAATTATGTGTCTTGATATGGTTCTTTTAAAATTCATTATACTAAGCATGCTCTATGTCCTCTCATTTTTCCTCTGGAATATTTATTAGCTGGATATTGGACCTCTAATTGATCCTTCACTTTTTTTTCAGTCAGTTTATTAAAACTGTTGTTTCTGTTCTTATATTTTTAATTTACAAAACTTCTCTTATGGTTTTTAAATTTTTTTATAGTACTCTGCCCTGTTCCATGGATGTAATACCTTCTCTTTTAGGAAATTATAGTAAACATTTTTTGTTGTTTTCTACATTGTTTATTTTCTTAAAGTTTACTGTTTCTATCTGTTTCTTTGGAGTATGTCTTCTAGTATTTAGACTCTCAGTTAATCTTCAGGTTTTCAGGAAGATGACTCAGTCCTGCCCTCAACTGTGCCTGGTGTCCCCAAATCCAAAGGCTTACTTAAACTTCTCCTTTGAATAAACTTTACTCAAGGCTTACACAGCGTGCTGGAGGTATAGTTTCTTGGCATCTTGGACTGCGGGTAGATCTGAGGTTCTGGACTTCTTATGAACTAATTTAAATATCCTCCTGTCTTTACCCCAATCCCTCACACTTGCCTTGAGAGGTACCTGGAAGCTGCCTATTCTTGAATCTTTTTGTGGTTTTGTGTTGATGTCTCAGCTTGATTTCCTCAGACACATTGCCTTTGTGTACTGTATTCTACAGACAACACAATCCCGGGGATGCAGGAGTAAGGAAAGTGGGAGGGAGGCAGAGAAGGAGGGAGAGTCAACACAAACATGCTTTACTGTGCTGGCCACCACTTGGTTCAAGGGCAATTGATCCCTCAGTCTTACAAGACTGACTTTTAAATATGAACGAGTACACTTTAGGACAATCTAGATGAAGGTGGGAAGAGAGAGGAATGTATCCACTAGTCCCTTCCTCCTTCTGGTCCAAGTTTCACCCCATAGGGGGTTAAATTCCCTGCAGCTCAGAGTTGCTTCTGATGGGCCCTGAGCCAGTCCTGTAGCACCAGTGGGAAAGCTCCAGGGGGGCAGCTTGAGGAGTATAGTGCGGTTGTGAGAGGAGGTGCTGTTGGATTGTGCCTGAATGAATTTGCTTGGATCTCACGTACAGCTAGTCATGGCACACTGGATGGTGAGGAACAGTGGGGAAAGGCAAGACCAAGATGTTGAAGAGGCATCTGATACAGGTGGGGACCAGCTTGCTTCTCACTATCCTCCTCACTACAGGAATTTAGGTTTCTCTGCTCTGCTAAATCAGCTATCTCTTTTCCATCTGCTTTCCAGTTTCTAAAATTATGTCGATATTTCTCACTTGCTGTGCTCTCTACTTCCATGTTTTTGCCCATGTGGACTTATATTTTTAAAATAATTTTCAATCATTTTAGAAATTTTAGTTTTGAGAAGAAATAGATATAAACTTGGGTGTTTATTCTGTCATGAATCAAGGTCCATAGCCACCTATGTGGAATGATTTTTATGAGCATCTTGGTCTCCTCTACCCATCCTCCATTCATTCTGATACTTAAATTTCCATATTTTTTACTTTTTGTCCCTGGTTTGAAAGTAGTCATTTTTGTCTATGTGTGGTGGGGTTCATCACTGAGTTTTCTTGGTCACCTGTTCCATTAGAGAAGGTAACATCTCTTTCAGATATGTGGTAGGGGATTCTAAAAGGCATTCTGAGACAGTGGAACTTTAGCTATGACTCAAGGAGTGCATGTGATTTCCACAGAGGAAAATGGGATGTGGAGGCTGGTAGGACTTTCCAGCATAAAGAAGAGAAAAGTATAAAGATGGAGAAGTAGGAAAGGGTGCAGTTTGTTCAAAGACTGGCAAGTAGCTTTGACTGACTGGTGTTCGGAGAATTGCAGGATACACAGTTGGAGAGGTTGCTTGTGGAGGGCCTGAAATGTCAGGTAAAGGAGTTGGGACTGTTCTGTATGCAATGTGAGTTTTGGAGCAGTGAGTGACCCAATCCTATCAATGCTTTGGGAGGATTAACCCAGCAATCATGGGCTGGGAGCTAGAAGAGAAAGATCTGGAGGCTGTGAACATCTTGAGGAATGTGGTAAAGATTTTGAAGAGAAACTGGGAGACAGACCTGGAAGACACTGACAGAAGGCTTAAAGTTTTGCTGAGCCATTCTAAGACCTGAGGGTCAGCTTGCATGTGCTCCCTTCATATGACCAACTTCCTCTCATCCTTCAAGAGTTGTTTCAAATGTCACCTCCTCCAGGAAGCTTTCACTGGCACCCCTCCCTAGGCTGACTCAGGGGCCCCACCTCTGCACTGCCATGATCACCAGGCTTGGATCCACTGTAACACTTCTTAGATTATACCGTAGGTGTTGAAGTTGTCTGAAAGTTCCTTGTGCACAGGGCCTCTGTTTTATTCAACTATGTTTCCCCAAAGATTAGCACAAAGTCTTGCCCATAGTAGATGCTCAACAGATGTTTGTTGAGTTAATGAATGAATAAGTCTAAGGATGCCCTGCTAAAATGTGTTCCTGACTTTCTCTGGCAAAGGTCCAGCTTGGAGCAGGATCAGGAGCTGGCATGGTGGTTCTGAGATCAAGGCATTGGGGCTTTAAGACGTCAGAGGGGGCAGTGTTAAAACAGACTCTACGGACTCAGTCTAGATCAAGAGGTACTCCTCACAGACAAAGACGATAGTTGTAATACTCAATAGCATTTATTGATTACAAGGGAGTATTTCTGTTCCTTGTGTCGTGAGCCTCATGACATCCTCTGAGGTATGGAGGACCGGTATCATCATATCCACTTTACAGGTGAGTCAGTTGAGACTCAGGTCACACAGGAATAATAAATATCAGAGTTAGAACTCAATCTCATGTATCCAACTTCTCATTCAAGTCTCTTTCAGCTTTGTCATACACACACCTGACACACTCACACACTTGGAAGATGCACGGGTGAGCACATACTCACAGAAGGGCACACAGATACATAGACCCTGAGACTGGGGACTGTAACAAGTTATTTCATTGTGGATCTTCCAAAAATCTGTGTCTCTCAGGCTGCCAGGCTGCATAAGTTTCTGGAGAAAGAGGGAGGAAAAATCAAATAATATCCTTGACAGCTCCCATTATGTGAAATATGAGGTGAAACAGAATGAAATAAAATTGGGAATGAGATGACAGGGTTTTTCTATCTGACGGAAAATGTTTGAAAGCCATTGGCCTGATTGCCACCCATTCATCACCCTCCTCAGCTGGTGCAGACCCTCTCTACAGGTCTCTTCCTCACTAGAGAGATAGTCTTTTCGGAAAAGGGATGTCCCTGCCAAATCAGTTCAGAAAAGCACTTGTGTCACAGGTGGGTTTCAGGCCTCCTATCCACTAGATTTCCAACTCCACCCACTAAGTTCCCATTCCAGCATGGCCCTGTTCCCAACAGCTCCACCTCCTAGTTCCTATTTCCTATAGAGTCACCACATTCCCAGAGCAACCCTGAATTTTCAGACTTAATTCTCCTATTCCCAGCAAGCCCCCCGATTCTAGAACATTCAATCATCAACAGCAGCCCGTTCCTTGGATCACCCTTCATTTCCAGATCATTCCATATTCCAAGCCCTTTCTCTCATTCTTAACTCTGGCTCCCATTTTCAGGACAGCCCCCCATCCTCAGGATCTAGTACCCAGTTCAAGGAGCACAGCATAGGTTTCCCAGGTCACTCTCCCCAGCCCCAGCCCCGGCCCATCATGAGCCCAGCCCTGGTTTGTGGGGACTTTGGTGGGTTTCCTGGTCACCACAGCTTCCCTCCTGCAAGCCATCTCTTCCCTTTGCCATCATCCCCCACCCCCTGAGGGATGGAGAACCACAGAGCAGCTTGCAAGGCCTAGGGTATGGGGGGCAGTAAGCCACCTAGAATTAAAACAAGTCCAAAAAAATCAGCTCATGCCTCACGAAAAGCTCTTTCTAATTTTCTAAAGCTTTATTTCAATCTGAGCCTATGAAGAGGCTTGGTACTCATTTCTACTGCCTTCTCCACACCCTGCCCACCAGGGCAGAGACAGGAGTCATTGCCACTTGCCATTAGGACTAGATATAAGAATTATCTTCCCCACCTCCAGCTTCCCTCTTTAATCCCTGCTTCTCATATCAATCCTAATCATCCTTCCTGGGGGCCATTTTTATTCCATTATTTACCAGATAAAAAAAGTCCATACTGGTCCCTAACACTCTCCTTATAGATCTTTCTTCCTGTATCACAAAACATCCACTCTCCACCATCTGACTACTCTCTTCTGATGTTGGGGAGGCCTAGCTCTTATCCTCATCTCTTGTGCACTAGCACTGTGACCTTGGAAAAGTCAGTAAGACTCTGTGTTCTCATTTAAATTGGGAGGTAATAATTCTTGTCTTTGAGAGAATGTGTCTGAAAGTGCTGAGTGTGCGGTGCCCAGTGACAGGCCTGTCCTCCTCTCCTTCTCTGTGCCATTCCAGCCTGGGCCAGGCAGCTCCCCGCCTCCAGTACATGGCTTGCTCTCTCCTGGCTTCATGCTTCACCATCGAGAAAGAGGAACCTGCTCAAACCAACTCAAGAAAAACAAGGGCTTTCAGGAAGGATACACAGGTGTCTCTGAGGGCTCAGGGGCATGAGGGAATGGCAGGGGGCTGGAGGCCAGGGCCCACAAGCCCTCTCCCCATCTGTCTGTGCTCTGTGCTGTGTTGCCTCCTCTCTCCAATTCTACCCTGCCACCCCTGTTGCTCCCTGCAGGCAGGCTTTCCTGGCACAGTGTGCATGCAGCAGAAATGGCCCTCCAGCCTCGCTCCCCACGCTCCCTCAGCCCTGGTGCTGAAAACCAACTAATCCCTGAGTTCCAGCTCCAAACCTGTGGGAGAGAGAATCTGACCAATGTCACGTGCTCCATTGGCCTCCTGTCCCTCCAGCCACTCTCCCATCCTTTGCCAGGTTATCCCCCTTCAGCCTCTTCTGTTCTCCTCCTGTGCCATCTCCCCGGGTGACCTGTGGGGAGCATGCCCACTCCCATATCTTCAGTGACCACACTGACGATCCCAGACCGCTCACCTGAGCTCAAGACCCACAAATCCCGCGGTCTGCTTGATTGCTTCATTTTTTGTCTCAAAGGCACTTCTAATTCCATACGTGTCAAACAAAGCTCATGTTCTTTCCACCCACCATGCCCCCACCCTCTCGCCATCCAATTAGGTGCTTTTCCAGTGTTCCACACATCATTATCCATCCAGGGTTGGCACTCTGTCATCCTTGTAACTGTCCCTTCTTTTATTCCCTATATCTAACCCACCATCAAATGTATAGATTTTACTTCCCGAATATCTCTTGATTTAGTCCTCCTCTTTCCATCTTTCTTGACACCTTCCTTGTTCAAGCTCCCATTATCTCTTGAGTAGATAACTACTATAGCTTCTTAACTAGTGTCCTCAGAGCCACTTTTGGCCTTTCTCTCATATTCTGGGCATTCTCTGTACTGGGCCAGAAGGAACTTAAAAAAAAAAAAAAGAAATCTGATCAGATCCTTGCTTAGAATCCCTTAATAAATTCCTCATGAGTTTAGAATAGCTGTAATTATCCTAAATAAAATGATAATTTATCAAATATCCTTAAATCAAAAATCTTAAATCCTTGACTTCCTGCCTTTTCTGGCCTGCCTGTCACTCCAACTTCATCTTTTGGGGGCCTCTCTTTACTCTTTTCTGTCTTTCCATTCCTGCCACACTGGTTTTCTTTTAGTTCAGCCACTGAGAGCAAACTTAATGGGAAAAAAATTTCTGGGCAGCCACTCATGATGGTATATTGTTAAACCACCCATGCCTTGTATTGGTTTCCTCTCCTCCTTTGCCGTTCCTTGGCCTTGTTTTCAGTTTCTTAAAAGTGGCAAGCTCTCTCTAATGTTGGGCCTCTACTTGGAAAATTATACCCTCCTACCCCATTATGTTAATTTTTTAAATGTATGTATGTATATATGTATTTATTTATTTATTTTGTTGATTGCAGCATTTTATTTTATTTTATTGAGGTATAGTTGATTTATAATATTGTGTTAGTTTCAGGTGCATGGCAAAGTGATTCAGGTATATATATTCAATTCTTTTCCATTATTGGTTATTACAAGATAGGAATATATTCCCCTGTGCTATACAGTAAGTTCTTGTTGTTTATCTATTTTATGTGTAGAAGTATATATCTGTTGATCTCAAACTCCTAATTTATCCCTCTCCCACCCCATTATGTTTAAATCCTACTCAGTCCTCTGCTTTCAGCTAAAATAGTGCTTCTTCGAGGAAAGACTTTCTCTATCCCCCCCAGTCAACTTTGTCAAGCACTCTCAGCATCTTGCCCTGTAACTGTCTTCCAGAGCATTCAAGCATCACAGTTGAATTTTATAATTTCATCACCATTTGATTAATATCATTCTCTACTAGAATGTAGTTTAGATGAAAAGATGTCGTGTCTATTAGTTCTCATCGTATCCTCACTGTCTAGCACTGTGTCTTGCATTACTAGGAATTCAATAAAAAATGAGCTGCATGCATGAATGTCCCAGCCTGGGCTAGGTCCATGCCGGGTCCCTTCACCTGGAGCTATAGAGATTGGAATCAAAGGGACGGTGGGCCCAAGTCTATCACTTTCCCATGGGCAATAGGTACTGACAAGGGCTGGGAAGTTACCCTCTAAATCTTTGGATGCCATACACGTTGGGGGTTTTAAATTTATTAGAGTCTGGGTATCTCTCTAGATTTTCAAGATGCATAAAATAGCCAATATGAGAATAAAGAGAATATGATAGAAATTGGACTTTAAGAAGAGGACTCATCATTATTTATGTCCATTGGCACAATGAAGGTTCATTCTCTCATTCAACAAATATTTATTGAGCATCTACTATAACCTGGCATATAGTAGAAATCTGAAGAGACATGCACCGCAATGAAGAGTAGCCCTTGCTCGCTGCAACTAGAGAAAGCCAGTGTGCAGCAACAAAGACCCAATGTAGCCAAAAATTAATTAATTAAGTAATTAATTACTTAAAAAAAAAAGAAATCTGCAGCGAGCAGGATGCATCTAGATACTATTTGGTATAATTTTTTTCCCACAGTTCCAGATCTGTCAAGATTTCCCAATTTGTCAGCCTGACAGTTAAGAATATATTTTTCTTATGAACTCATTTTCTTCTTAGAGTCACCCATTTCTCTCCAATAACACCTCCAACCCTATAAATGCACCCTGCTGCACTGCCAGGTCCCACATTCTGAGCAGCAGAGACAAAGATGAAACTACCACTAACTTAAACGTCGGACTGAAAACACATTCCCTATGAGCCCTCACTCAGGGATTCTCTAGTAGTCTGGGTGGAGGGCGCTTTCCGCCAAGGTCACCAAATTTGCATGCCTGAGGAAGGAAGGAAGGAAGGAAGGAAGGGAGGGAGGAGGGAGGTGGGGAGGGAGGTGGGGAGGGAGGGAAGAAGGGAAAGGAAGGGAAGAAAGCAAGAAGGTAGGTTTCTTTATTCCTGACCCAGGCTGAGCTGTCCCCACACCTCTGCTCACTCTCGTAATTGTGATTCCTATAATAAACCTTCCTTTAGAGTGAAGTTGCTCAGAGCATGTGGCTTTTCTTTTCTACAGTCTTGTCTCATTTGTCTTCCCCGTCTGAGGTGAACATCTGTTGAACCAAACTGATAACAATAGGAGAGCTGTTACTGACACAGAGCAGGGTGCATCATCCATCCAGATGCTTAGGAGCTTAGTCCTGGGGATATTTCCTGGATGACAAGGAAGAAAGAGCCAAGTGGGCAGGCTGGGTGGTGGGCTGGGAAGAATTCTTAGCTGCTCAGCCCATTAGCTCTTGCTGCTTCCCCTTTTGCTTGTCACCCCCCATTTGTTTTCCCTTTGTCTTTAGTCAATTCATATTACTCTGCCTTCCTATCCAGGAGTGATGTTACCTGGTACCATTCCAATTTCGAATGTGCCTGCATATTAATCTTGACAATGCACCTGTGGTTTCATTCATTCTTACTTCAGCTGCTAATCCAAATGATCCCATCTGCGCAATGTATTGGTTTGTTTATATCAAAAGAAGAGTTGGGAGCAAGGCACACTGATTCACACTTCCACTGACCACTGGTCAAGGTAAGAAGTTTGTTAGGTAATTGATTTGAGGGAAGCCACAAAATTTGTGCTATGGGCCATCAGAGTTTTAACTTTTGGGGCTACGTGGTCCCTTGGTTCCTCTGTGTGTGTGTGTGTGTGTGTTTTCCTATTTGCAAATGTTTTCCAAGTGCTTACCTTGCACCAGGGGAGCTGACAGGGTCCTGGCACCACCTTCCTTTTGCAACTTTTCTCTTGGAAACTGTTTCTCATTGTGGTGCCCAGACACCTAAATTGGAATCTCCTGGAAGGTGGTGGTTTGCAGAGTGTGTGGAGGTCTCCACCCCACAGAGGGAGAGAATGTGAGTATCTAGGCTGGGGCTCAAGTCTCTGATTTTAACAAGTTCCCCAGGTAATTCTGATGCAACCCAGGTTTGACAACCACTTGGATTGAGAAAATGCTGCAGCGTGATGTAGCGCGGGTGTTGCCAACATCGTCACTCTTGACATTTTGTGCAGGATAACTCTTTGTTGTAGGGGACTGTCCTGTTCATTGTAGGATATTTAGCAGCATCCCTGGCCTCTACCCACTAGATTCCAGTAGCACCCTTTCCCACAGTTAGGACCACCAAAATTGTTTCTTGACATTGCCAAGTGTCCCCTGCAGGGCAAAATCACCCTCAGTTGAGAAACCCTGATGTAGAGAGAGAGCAGAGGATCTGCAGTTGGACCGAAAGAATTTGAATCCAGGCTCTACCACTGACTGGCTGAGAAGTTTTGGGCAACTTACTTTGCTTCTCTTTTTTTTTTTTTTATTTTTATTTTTATTTTTTTTTTTGCGGTATGTGGGCCTCTCACTGTTGTGGCCTCTCCCGCTGCGGAGCACAGGCTCCGGATGCGCAGGCCCAGCGGCCATGGCTCACGGGCCCAGCCGCTCCGCGGCATATGGGATCCTCCCAGACCGGGGCACGAACCCGCATCCCCTGCATCGGCAGGCGGACTCTCAACCACTGCGCCACCAGGGAGGCCCTACTTTGCTTCTCTTACTTTGCTTCCCAGGAGCCTGGGATTCCTTATGTGCAAGAAGAGGAAGATGATAATACTGGTCTCAAAGCACTGCTGGGATTACTACTGTGAGTACTCAGCAAAGATAACTTTCTAGCTTTCCTCCTGGAGAGGAGAGTAGCTCTAGCTGGCTGGATGTTTGGAGCTGGGTTGAGAGACAGGAAACCTCTCCCTTCCAGGGACAAGGAAGCATCAACTGGTGGAATAGAAGAATTACTAAGCAGACTGAAGGTAGCTGTAGTCTTGGGGGGAAGAGCAGAGATCAGAGTGGGAGACAAAAGCTGAAGAAACCCTTAGGTATGCCCAGGCACCTGGTGTTGACCTCCTGCCCCACTGGCTCTGGGGATCATGGCCATGAACCAAATCACTGCCTATGTGTGCTCTGCAGCTCCGTGGCATCTTTGACCGACTCTGTGGCCTGCTGTGTGCTCCCAAGTTGCTGATGGTCTGCAGGCCCCTGGTCTCTGCCTGTGTTTCTTCCTCTCCCTCCTCCCCCTGCCCATCTGGGACCATGCAGGTGCAGACCCCAGGGTTCCTGAAGCCTCTGCCCTGCTGGCTGTCAGCCTGTGGAGCACAGGAACGTTGCATTGTAAGAAGTGTATTTTTAGCTGCCCTGGCCCCTGATGCCTATTTTTAGCACACAGCAGAGGGCTGAACCGCTTGGCTGTACTCAGTGGGAGGATGGCAATTGGCTCTTGACTGGCATGCTGCTCTGCCAGCCCAGCCAAGCTGGCTCAGCTTCAGAGGAGATAATTACAGTAGTAAATTCTGGATTTCTCAGCTCAAGCTTCACCAAGGCCGTGGTGATTACCATTCAAGAGAGTTCATTTTCCCTGCATAGGATTTGAAACCCTCTGATACCATAATGCTCCAAGTCTAAGGAATGGAAAAGGAGCCTAGGCTTGCAGGAAATATTGAAGAGCAAAGAAGGGAGACAGAGAAAGAAATGGAGACTCAGACAGAGACCCAGGCACCCCGGAGGAGAGAGCACGAGAGCTAAAAGCAGAGACCAACTGAGAAAGACCAAAGTAGGAGAAGATTTAGTGATGGATCTGTGGGGACAGAGGCACAGACCAAAAGAGAAGAGAGTAACAGAAAAAGAGAGAGGAGAGCAAATACACAGCTGCAATGGCCAGGCTTATTGAAGGTTTCCAGCATGCTGGGTACGGTTCTGAAATCCTTACTGCATATCTCTTGAAATGCTTATACCACAATACCTGGTTTATCATTACTGTTTTTTTCTCAGGAGCCAGTGAATGGTTAAGCATCTTGCCCAGCGTGACACAGAGTGAGTTGTGGAGCCAGGATTTGAGCCCATGGCTGACCTCAGAGCCCACACTTAGCTAGCATGTCCACTGGATGGAACAGGCACATACAGACGCGGGATAGAGGACTGGGGGCAAGATACACATCAGACTGCCACAGTCTGCTGAGCCCTTTGAGGCTAATACCTTGTCTGTTTCCCTGGGAAGACAGCTCTCTGAAATGGGTGCCATTGATTCAGGTGTCAGGACTGAATTACAGCACTTCCCCAACAGTGTGTGTCACGCTGATCGGGTTGCTGTGCCACTGCCGAGGCTGCCTGACAAGTTTCACATCAGCCACCAGATGATCACAGTTCAGCCATTTCTCTGTTTGGAAATACCATCTCCCACCATGTCATTAAGCTAATTGAATGGTCAACTTTTCTGAGGACAGGGGTGGGGGCTGAGGGGAGGGAGAGATAATAGCTTTGGATTGGCTTATTGTCATTGACATTCTGATCTAACACTGCACACTGCTCTTTGGAGCCACCAGATCCCCCAGCCCGGGCCAGGTGTGCAGATGATAAATACTAGGCGTGGAGAGGAGTTATTCCTGCTAATGATCTTCACTGCAGAAAATCGCAGCCCCTGATGGGAGACCCCCAGTTCATCTTTCTACATTTGTTGAGGCTTCAACCAACAGAGGCAACAAGAACGCCATTTCCAACAACAAGGGCCTGCCCGACTAGACAGCAGTCATAAGTCATTCTTCCTGTTCCTGGCTCGCCCCCGCCTCCTACCCCCCATAGCCATCCATCTCCATAAATCTCCTGAGCAGGTGGAGATTTATACAGAAGCTGTGGCTACTCCTGTCTGTGCGGCCCCTGATTGCCTCTGACCCCTTCAGGAAGAGATCCATGGGGTTATATTATGTTCTATTGTATTTCCTTATATCATATTTCTAAATCAGAATATAGGAAGAGTCAGGTTGGTGCTTACGGTGCAATGTCAGGTAGGGTAGGCAGAGACTGGAGACCAGACCCTCTACTGATCTGTAAGTGTGTTGGGAGATGGAGAATGCGAAGATTACTTTTGAGGCCTGATGTGCTGGCAAAACAGCTGTGTCGTTTGTTGCTCTTGTGGGACCCTTTGCCGGCTTGGTGTCACTACCAACAAGGGCAGATGCATTCTAGAACTCCTGCCCTTAGGGACGTGATGGGGTACATGGAGAGGCAGGATATGTGAATGTACTGGAACAGTGAACTGGTTATCGAAACATTAAACCACTTCCATACTAGTTGGTAAATGGTATAAATGGCTGAGACCATAAACCTCTATTTGGTGTTGCCCAGAGTTGGCCACAATGGCGGAGGGCAAATATGGGGGACTCCCAGCAACTGCAGAGAAAACCAAGACCGTGGGCTATACACAGCCTTTTCCCCCTCCTCCAGAGTGGCCCAGCGTTGATGGGACACTGGAACAGGGGCAAGGTAGGCAGGGGTGGTGGCCGCATGCTCAGTGGGACCTACAGTGCGTGACGGGAACTGGGCCGTGTGGGAAGCGTCAGCCTCAGACGTGCACCCAACCGTGGTGTGACTTCTGCACGAAGCTCCCGACACTGGGGACCTCTTGACTAGCAATTGAATAGGAAAATCACTGGAAGAGTTTGACGCAGTCCCTACATCTGATCATAGTCACGGCCATCATTAGCTAGTGACAGCTGCATCAAACAAAATATCACACCAGCAATATTTAAAAATCAAAAAACAAATAGGATATTATTGACGTGGTCTGATGAGTGGCCTGCAGTACAACTTGCACCACTTAGTAGGTGGTTTTAGTTAGAGAACAACAGGGAATAGATCTAAGATGTTTTTATTTATATACTGACATATGCACTGATTTATATTACGATACTGGTAATCCAGGTATATACACTGCAAGTCCAGGAATAGTTTCAAGGTCCAAACAGCCAACACAAGCCCAGTGCCCTGAGACTGCAGCAAGCAGGAAGCAGGACCCCAGAGAAGGCAGTGGGGGCCGGCAGTCACACTCAGAGAAGGCTTCCCTTGAGTCAGGTTTGGAAGGTCAGCAAGAACTTTCTGGGGCAGAATGTTGTGAATGTGGGGACAAGGGAACAGGCACTTGGCACAGGGCACCTCCCCCTCCTAGAGGGCAGAGCTTGGAACGTGCAGGCTTTGGGTCCAGCTAGTGACTACACTTGACCTCCAGTGGCTCTTTGAAGTCGGAGAAAGCAAAACCTCCTTTGAATCCTTGAAAAGCTGGGAACAATTAGAGTGGTTACTGCCACCATAAAGAAGGAAATGGGAAGAGGGAGATAGTGAGAGAGTTCTTAATTAATAGTTTCTTGTGGCTTATTCCTGCTTTGATCACGAGGCTGATATTTCCGCAGTCTATTACAAACTTCATTAAGTTTATTTGCCTGCTAGGCGCCTGCCTTTTCTCCTGTCCCATCCTGTCAAAGATAAATTACTGCAGTGGCTCAGCTGATCCCTTCTAAGCATTACTTCAGACTGGGTGCTGGTGGAGGACACAGGAAGGGAAGCCAGGGTGCAGCCCTGCCAGGGGAAACCAGCAAGTCAAAAGGTTCTCCTGAGTCCGCCTTTTCCCACCAAGATGGTGTGACTCATTCAAAGCCAGGCTATCAAGCAGAATTGAATTCAAGGTGCTTTCACACACCTGTGAGGTTTTTCCTGTAGTTAAAAAAAAAAAGAAAAAAAAAAGTGAACCAGATAGTGTGGGCCCAAGACTGTACCCAGGCTGGCTAGATGGTAGAGCAAGCAATTTATCATGACAATCATGGAATCTCAGCCCTGGAAAGGATCAGAAAGGTCACCTCCTCCAGCCACTCATCCGAAGAAGCTGGAGTCCCATCTGCTCAAGTGATTGCCAAGACTACACTTGAACTCCTCCAGTGACAGGGAGCTCATTATTCCAGAGGCAGCTCATTCCATCCTCAGACAGCTCTTACTGAGTCCAAAATCTGTTCCCTCTAACTTCAGGTTTGTGGTCCTAGAGCTCTCAATTGAGTCAATAAGTTAAAAAAGATAAAAACTAAAATGTCTTCCACAAACCTTGTTATATTTGAAGAGAGAGAGTCTGTTGTTCCAGGAGTTTTCTCTTAAATCTGGCTAAGAAGCCCCAATTTCTTCACCAGTTCTTCATGTGATGTAAGTCATATCTCCTTAAATATGTCACTCCAAGAGTTGACAAAATACTCTGAGTGTGGCTGGACCAACACAGGGCGGAGCAGGACTATCACCTCCCCTGTTTGGCGTTATGCTTCTAACAGTCACATCGGCTTTTGTGTCAGCCAATTATTCTGTAAATGAGCCTTCTGAGACTTACACGCGGACCAATAATAATATGCTATAAGGTGTGCTTATTTATCAGAGCCAGGAACTAACTTAATAGCATTGGTAAGGATAATATTGTATGCTATTGATGCTGATAGCAGATAAACAAACCTCAGAAAACTTAATGAAGTTTGTAATAGACTGCGGAAATATTAGCCTCGTGATCAAAGCAGGAATAAGCCACAAGAAACTATTAATTAAGAACTCTCTCACTATCTCCCTCTTTCCCATTTCCTTCTTTATGGTGCCAATCTAACTAGGGGATTGTGGCATAGTAAACTGATGATCATTTTTTCAATGGTTTTAAATTATATTAATTAATCCATTAATTGATTATGCTTAAAAGAATGATTTTAGGAATGTGCCAAATCTGTTCAAACCAGAATTAACAGGTATCTTGTTGGCCATCAGGACAATCACCCAAATAATAAGCTATTAAATGCATGTTAACATATAATAATTGGGTAAAGAATAACTAAGCAATTAATAAGCAAGAATAGCTAAGCAATTATTTAATATTTAATGAAATTCATAGCAAATTAGATAGCAAGACTTATTAAATGCCAATTAGCCATATTAGCTACCGATATCTAAGTGATTTGGCATACTAATCCTAATTAATTTATTTCTTACAAGCTTAATGACTTAACAAAAATTTATTTACATATTTAGAGATTCTTAAAGTCACCAGACGGCCAGCAATAAAAGTGGCTGTCTGCATGGCAGTTTGGAAAAGGAGATTAGGGAAATCGATTAGTGTTTAATTTGGGGCCTAGTCTCAGCATCATTATTTACTGTATCCTTCTTGGAGAATTGTTTTAGAGAGGAAGAGCGTGCAGAGAGTTTATGTGGAGTTGATCCCAGAGAGCACCGTGAGGGAATGGGAGAGTGAGTGAGAGAAGGGACAGAGCCTATAACAATCGCCTTGATGGGCAGGTTTCTGCTGAGAGCAACCAAAGCTCACTCTCCATGGGACCCTCAGAGAGAGCATATGAAATAAGAGTCAGCGTTATCTCCCTAAGGGACGAGAAAGCTCTTCTTACGCTGACTCCCATCTTAGGTTCTGTTTGCCTGGTTCTGTCTGTCTGACCCAGTACTATTATGCTGTGTAAGTTTAATGTGAATATTCTTTGAGGGCATCCATTTATTGTCACTAAAATATTTAGAGCCCAGCTGCCAGGAAGCCTAGAATGTCTTGGCTACAGAACACTCTGAACCAGCGGTCCCTCAGGCTGCCAGGACTCTTCATCCTGTTCTCATTCATCTCAGAGTGGCTTTCTCCACATCAGAAACATGGCCTTGAGCTCCAACTTTTGTATGTTTGAGCTCGAAGCCACCAGGACAAAATGGTTCAGAAGTGCTCTCTGTTCTAAGTCTGAAAACCTGGGGAACTGACCCAGGACCAATTTGGGTCAAATGCCCACACCTGGACCAACCCAGGGCACCAGCACCACTGAGGCCACACTCCCAGAAGAAGAGCAGTGGGGACTGGCTAGTTAATACATTTGTGTAATTCTTGGCATTGAAAAAACTGCCTTCCAGGGGCTTCCCTGGTGGCGCAGTGGTTGAGGGTCTGCCTGCCAATGCAGGGGACACGGGTTCGAGCCCTGGGCCGGGAAGATCCCACATGCCACAGAGCGTCTGGGCCCGTGAGCCACGACTACTGAGCCTGTGCGTCTGGAGTCTGTGCTCCACAACAAGAGAGGCCGCAACAGTGAAGGGCCCGCGCACTGTGATGAAGAGTGGCCCCTGCTTGCCACAACTGGAGAAAGCCCTCACGCAGAAACGAAGTCCCAACACAACCATAAATAAATAAGTAACATAAATAAATTTATTAAAAAAAAAAATTTCTAAAAAAAAAAAAAAAAAAAAACTGCCTTCCAGAATAAGAAAGCTTTTTAGTGAGTTAATCAGTTTGGACTCTAAAAATATTGTATTCCATTGGTCTCATCATTCTTAACTCTGCATGAGTTGTTTGCACTAGTTTCTTTACTTAGGTGTTGAAATCTCACAATGACCCCATATGATGTCGGTATTTTTATTCCCAATTAACAGATAAGGATACTGAAACTCTGAGGTTGAGTAAATTGCCTAAGGTTTTCACCCAATCTCTGAATGGTAGAGTCTATCTTCAAACTAGATTTGCCTGACCTCAAAGTCCATACTCATTTATTCATTCATGCATTTGTTCATTCATTCATTCGACAGTACTATATAATAGGCACTGTGCTGTGACCTAGAGATACAAATGACCTTGACACTGTCCCCACCTTCAAGGGGTTACAGAAGAGCTCCAACAGTGGGAAAAGTGCTAGGGTAGAGATCGACATGGGGTCAATATGCGGACATAGGAAGGACACTGAAGCCAGTCAAAGGTGGAGGTCACCCAGAGGTGGTGACACCCAAGTACAGATCTAAACAATAAGTAGGCACCCAGCAGGCAAAGGGGTGTGGTAAATGTGTTTTAGGCAGAGAGAACAGCTTCAACCAAAGCCTGGAAGAGAAAGCAAGCAAGTGATCTTGTTGAGAGCGTGGAGGGAAGAGGGGGGGAAGCTCAGATATTGAGAGAGGAGAATGTGGAGGTAAGATTATAAAGGGCCTTGAAGGCCTTGGTAAGGAGTTGGACCCATGTTTGTGTCACTTCATCAAAGGGCCTTTGACTCAGTTCTGGATGCTGGCCTGAAGGGTATAGTTGGTTGGTAGGAGTGTAGAAGTCGACACAGGGGTAGAGGAGTTCTCCCTGAATTTGTAAACTCCCTTCTTCCTGTGGGAAAACGGTCTTTAAGACGCCATCCAGTGCAGATGCCCTGTATGACCACACATACGTACAGGGAAAGTCTAGGAGAAAACAAGAGGGTGCTGTATAAGAGCAACAACAAACTTTGGTACAAGTCTAGGCTCTGCTATTTACCCAATGTGACATTGGGCAAATTTCTTAAGCTCTTTCTTATCCGTAAAATAGAAGACTGGACAGGGCTATTATGAGAATTCGGTGAGAAATATAAAAGTACCTGACCCCTGGCAATAAACTCAATAGATTTTAGTCGCTTTTTCACAACCTTTCCAGCATTCGGAAATCACAATGTGTACACACCAATAATTGTCTACATATATAACAGGAAAACTATACAACTGTATCTTTAAACATTCGAAGACAATAATTGTTTGCCTATTAAGCCTGTTCTTCTCCGGGCTCCAGGTTAAATATTACTCCCCCCCCACTCACCAAGTCATTCTTCATATGACATGCTTTCTAGAACCTTACCATGATGAACATCCTCTGAATAATTTCTAGTTGGTAGCTGTTCCCCCCACAGGTGTCTTGGCTGAAGATGGACCAGAGTCTGGATATAGCTTGAGGAGAACAGAGCACAGCCAGGCCATCACAGCCCTCGTTCCGAGTTCCACATTCCTACTGGAGTGGCCTCTGCTACCTTCTCAGCAGCTACATCTAAGTGGAAGTACACATGGAATTTGTGACCAACTCTAACTTTCTTGTCCACCTTGCCTCCCCTCCTCCCACCACCCTGGGTCTTGCTCATTTAACCTACGAAACTGCCAGACTCTGAGGAGAGGATCAGTGTTGTTCAATGTGGCTACATCTCAATGCCAGTGCACAGTGTTGGGCTTTTACATAACGTGGAGCCAGTGTGGTGTTGTGGAAAGTGAATCAAACATCGAATCAGCTGGATCTGTGTTCAATGTCAGCTTTGAAATATAGGTCATAAAACCACAGGCAATTTAGTTAACTTCTTTGAGGCTTAATTTTGCCATCTAAAAATAAATATAGTAGGATTGTTGTAAGAATTAAACAGGTTGTGGATGGAAACGTTCTGGCACATGTAGGCATTCAAGAAGTCTTTGCCTTTCTCTGTACTTTGCCTTAGGGATACAAAGCTGAGGCTCAGTTTCTCACCTAGAAGGAAAATAGACCTAAATTTAATAAAATGTACTAGGTATGGTGATAGAGGTCAGCACAGGGAGCTGTAGACTTGACATGTAGCAGGTTCTTAGTAAGCTCTGGATGAACAAATAAATATTTCTGCCATCAATCCAGGTATCCCAAATCTTGTACTTAAACAATTAGTTTTGAAGAAATCTAAAAGTAGGGCTTGGATTTCCCTGGCAGTCCAGGGGTTAAGACTCCTTGCTTCCATTGCAAGGGGCATGGGTTCGTTACCTGGCCGGGGAACTAAGATCCTGCATGCCACATGGCGTGGCCAAAAAAAAAAAGAAAAAAAAAGTAGGGCTTAACATTTAACAGGTTAAATTGATCCAATTGTTTTTAACCATGTTCCATCCTGTTTTTAGAGTCATTATTCTATCATATAATACATTTCTATTGCATTCAGGTTTGTGTCACCTCAAGTTCTGGCATCTCATCCAATTTATTACAAACATGTTGACCAGGATGGCACAGGAGAGAGACCTGTGGAAACCCACTAGAGACTTCCCTCCAGGATGTTTCTTTGTGCCTAGGATATCTGGGCATTGAAAAAGCTACTGGAAAAACTCTCTGCAGATGCTGTTAGAAGTTCTTTCAGGGGCCCCAGCCTGGTGTGTGGCCAAGCAGCCATAACTTCTAAGCAATGGTAACTCTCAGTCAGCATCCTGGTTAAACCATAAGTCAAAGGGGCTGGACATGCCTCCTCCAATTGCCATCAACTTGCAGAGAACTTTGTACACTCCGTCTTTTTCTGATCCGCTTGTCACACTGCTGCTAGAGGGATCGTAATTAAACTGACTATGTCACTTACTTGCTTAAAACCCTTCTGAAGTGGATTGCCTGAAACATGAACTCCAATCTTCTTAAACAGTACAAAAGGCCCTCCATGGCTTAGCTCCTGTATATTTCTCTGTCGTATTTCCTGACACTCCATTCTTCATAATTTAAGCTCCTGAAATCCTTAATTAGTCACGTACCCACATAGATCTCAATATTCTATTGCCATACTTTTGTTCATGCATCCTTCTGCATGGGATGCCTTCCCCTCTGCCTGCCCCCTTTGCCTTGTCTCTTCCACTCAGTCTTCCAAATCAGGGGAAAATTCCTTTGCCCACCACCTGAATCTGGGACTGGCTTAGATGGCTCTTTTAGTATCTCCTATACTCCTAATAGAGCATAATCTATTATTGAAGCATTTAGTACACTGATGCTAACCATTTGTCCTACTAGACTCAAAGCACCTTGCATTGAAGGACCATGTTTCAGTTATCTGAGAATTTCCAGCTACTATCTTCAGGCCCAGTACATGGTCAATGTGCAATACATAATTGTTCAAGTGTATGTATGTTCTCAGAGCATTTTTACTAAGTTCTAATTATTTTCCTGAGAATTAGAATAGAGAGAATTTTTAGGTGGCGACTGAGGTCTAGAGAGCTTGAGTGACTTGTCCAAGTTCCCCCAGCTGGGATTAGAGTTTAACTTGACCTCCTAACCTATTATGTCCACCAATAGCAGTACTGCCTTCTTGCCTCTGTAATATCCAGAACTTATCCAGAATTGCATGTATTTATGTCCCTGGTTTACCTGGGAATGCTCAGGTACTATTTTGGAGAGTGGAAGTGAATTTACATAAATGACAGGCCACTGAGTGTTTTTCTGGCAAGGGTGTTTTCACCCAAATGGAGTATTCCTGGAGACATTTTGCCTTATCCTACAGGGTTAGACACTCTGGCAACTGGCATAGGAAATACCACCAAGAAATGGATCTTTCAGTGACTGTGAAATCACACAGTATATGTAACTATCTTCCCCAGCTACCTGTAGAGAAATTCTAGGTAGTTTTGTGGAGCTGGAGTCGTGCTAAGTCTAAAGGTTGGAGAACATGTTGGAGGACTGACAAGGGGGACGAGAAGGATGAGCTGGGGAGGAGAGAGCCCCGGTATATGGCCTTTTAGTGTCAAAGTCAAAGGTTACACGCATTCCTCCCAAAGATTTACAGAAAAGATGGGTTACAGACGAAACCACATACCCGTTTAATGTAGGCTGCACCACAGCTCTCTTAAGGATACTGAGCACAAACGAATTGCCCTCTATGGAGCAACGGTGCCACGCAGACAGAATATTTATGAGGTGGCCTCTTGCATCTTCAAGGCAGGCTTTGAATTCAGGATTTTTCCCATGGCAGAGCTTTTGATTACAGCCTGGGGCTGCTTCTAACTTTGTCACTGAAGGCAGCTTTAGTCCTGCTTGTCCCCTCGCTCTGATGTAAACCAGGAACAGAAGGCTGCCCTGGGAGCAGCTGGCCATCACCTTCTAGTAGGAAGCAGAGTTCAGAGCCCATGGACTCCTGGCCAGGAGAGTTCAAATGCTCAGCCCTATATGGAGGGTGCCAGGCAGAAATGAAGTCTGCAGAGAGAGTGAGGTGAAAAGAGCACAGGGCAGAGCCTGTGTCGATCATTCAAAACCAAGGGCATTATATGGGATGCTGCACTTGTATCTTCAGGCTGGCAAAGGCACCTCAGGGACTGGCTATAACATGAAGACAGATTGTTGGAGAATAGCTTCCCTCTCTGTGTCTGCATCCTACCACACCCACAAACCTCAGTGGTTGCCCAGTCCTCTGGTCTCCTGAGAGGTGAGTCACCCTCATGTCATAATTCAGGTGCTTAACTCCACGTCTTGTATGCTGAATTTCTCCCAGCAGGGAACGTTTCTGGGACTTACAAGTCCTGCTGGCAGTGCCCCGGGAGGCAGCTGGAGTGGGAGCTCACCCTTATTCAGTCTTGTTCCCTCCTATTTCAGCTCAACCTCTCACTACTGCCTTACTTTTGTGCCCTCCAATCCCACTCCCATCCCCCAACAAAACTTGGAAATGGATGGGGTCTTCCTGCTCAGGACCTGGGATAGCTCCAAACCCATCCAGCCTCCTTAGAAATGCAGTTACTTCCTAGGGTGGCACTCCTACTTGATGGGGCTCCTAGACTGTGCTTTAGGCACCCCCTCCCCCGGTATGTGCCCTGCTTACCAAGGGCACACGGCTGGAGTCTTCCTTGCCCTCCACTCCCAAGTCTTGTCTGAACGTGGCCCATGGGGCCCAGGAAGCAGTGTGATTTTACGATTAAGGAAGGAATCTTCCATCCTGTTTGGCTTATTTATTCCCTCTCTCTTACTATTTACTCTTTACTGCTTCACTCTGCCTCAGTTTCCCTGATAAGCTTGGCCAACAGCCTCTCACAGGCCTAGATTCTACAGATTATAGGTTGGGTGTGAAATGTACTCGTTATTGTTTTGGAAGGGGTAGGAAGAGGTGGAAAGTGCAGTCATGGCTTGACAGGATTAAACACTTCCCAGGACAGGACAAATGGGCAGTCAACCCTGATTTCTTTTTTAAGGCCCCTCCTGCCCTGCCTATGGGCAGAAGAGGGTTCACACAATCCAAAGGCAAAATGTGTAGCACCTCCTATGTTGGGAACACATGTGTGGAGAAGGAAAGATGCTAAGGAGAGGGAAGGGAAAGTGGCAGAGTGAGAAACAGGTTTCCAGGATCAGAACTGGTCTGTCTGCAAATGTCTTCAGGTCACAGAAGAATGAAACGGGAATGTTGCAGGGCAGGAGGCGGGAGGGTCTGAGCCCCTGGAATCCCACTCTTGGTCTTGCCTAATGTTTATTGGCTGAGCGCCCTACACATGCTGTACACACGTTGTCTCCCATTCCTCACAAAGACTGTTGAGAAAGGCATCATCATGCCCACCTGCTGGTGGCTTGGCAGGGAGGAGTGAGAGGTGATTTTAAGAAACATCAGTATAACGATAACAAGCCCCTCACCTTCCTATAGCCTTTGCAATTTACAAAGCACTTTTATATCTTTTTTTCCCATCCTCGTGACAACCCTGTGAAATAGTCAGGGAAGGCATGTCCATGTCCATTTTACAGATTTAACTATGCATTTCTTGAATCCCACTGTACTGGATGCAGAAGAATATTTCTTCTTCCAAGAGTCTGTGGTTTAGGCGATGTTTTCCATGGAGTAGGCAGGGTAAATCCTACAACAAAGATTAATTGGGCACAATGTCCAAAACTTCATACCGCTGCTAGGGCCTCACATCCCAAGAAGGGCTGGAAAATTGAAGTTAAATAAAGTCGAGGCATGGAAATAGGCCCCTCACATTTCTCTAAGCAATCTCAACTACAGCCTTATGCAATACTTCCACAAACACCTGATATAGCATGCAGACTAAGAGAGATAAAGGGCGTCACCAAAAGATGCACAGCTACTAGTGGCTGGGAGGACTAAAATGCAGGTCTTTTGTATCTTGGTGCAATCATTTTTCCATTCTGACACTATGTTTCCTGAATGGTCAGGGGCCTGAACAAGGCCCAATGTCCCTAGGATAGTGACTTTTGTCCTGTTAGGGCCAGGTTTAGCTATTGTGCTTCTCCCTTTATTCCTTCCCCCGCCTTATCCACTGCTATTGTCTCCACAGATGTCCGGGGTCCTCGTGATGCCCCAGTTTGCATTGAGCCCTTCCTAAGCTGCCTCAGCAGGCATCCTTCTCAGGCAGGCTACAGGCCCTGGGCTCGGCTCTCTGCGAATGCACAGATGTTGGTGCTGTGATCTAGGGCCTGACCCACTGGCAGCCACAGTCAATACTGAAGTCTGAGTTTGGGTCTTAAAGAGGCATGTACTTCTGCCAACCCTGCCTTCCTCCACTGTAATTAAACTTGGGGACCAGAGCTTTCAGGGCCTTACAGATGCATATCATCTATGGTCAGAGGTTTCTAAAGGATTTTATTGCTTCGTGTTTGTTTCTGCTCATCATTACTGGGTTTTAAGACTCCAGATGTCTTTGGGGCTCAACCCTTGATTGCAAGTGGGAGCAAAGTAAAAATGAAACAGACTGCTTAGGGAGGACGGGGGGCAATTAAGGATTAAGATGAGTAAATGGGGAAGACAGACATCTTACCCTCTCGCCAGGATTAAATTAAACATCTGCCTTGCCTGATGACTCTTGTAGCATCGTAGGGAAGAGCAAGAGGGGTGGGAGAGAAGGTGTTTTGTCATTAGTAGTACTATTGTAACAGTTTTCAGCTAATCCTCAAGCTTTTTAGGAAGGCAATCATGGAATCTGCAAATTGTGATAATCATGCTCTAGCTTTTCAATATTTACTACTTTTACCTACCTTGGTAAATTATTTAACCTTTCAGTGACTTGTTTCCTTATCTGTAGAATGGGTATAATAGTGGTGCCACCCCCAATGGTATCAATAACCAAAGGGTTATTGTATGAATTAAGCAAAACCGGAAAAGCACTTGAAGCAGTGCCTGAACTACAGTAAGCATACAATAAAATTTTAGTCATTTTTATGATTATTTGCACATCATGTTTTACTTAATTAGCTAGGGCTTTCAAACAGTGATACGTAATTGTGGCGATAACAGGAATCCTTGTATTGTTTCTGAAACTTAACGGGGCTTTATCGAAGACATTATAATCAAGTATGTTGTTGACTATTAGTGTGAGACAAAACGAAAATAGAAGCTTTCCGAATCTTCTTAGGGTGTATCTTCCATCCTCTGGAGCACATATGACTAACCAAGGCCTCCTGTGCATCAGCTGCCTCTTGCTCACACAGTTTAATCAGCATGATGTCATCAATGTGATGTTCTGTGGCATGACCGGAATTTTCCAGATCTCCTTGGACTATATTATGACAGAAGGTGGCAGAGTAAAATAGGCCAGGGCAAAACTGAAAATTAATATGGTCTCTTCCATGGAAATGTGAACTGTTTATGATTCTCTTTCTTTGTTGAGGCAGACGAGAATGTATTTGCCATATACATTCATTTGTATTATTTTTTAGATTCTACATATAAGTGATATCATACAGTATTTGTCAAACTCACAGATATAGAGAACAAACTAGTGGTTACCAGTGGGGAGGGGGGTGGTCAGATAGGGGTAGGGGGTTAAGAGACAAAAACTACTATGTGTAAAGTAGATAAGCAACAAGGATATAATGTACAGTACAGGGAATTATAGCCATAAGCTTCTAATAACTTTAAATGGAATATAATCTATAAAAATATTGTATAGCTGAAACTAATATAATATTGTAAGTCAACTATACTTAAAACAGAAAAAATGCATTTGCCAAATCAGTGGGCGTATACTCTGTGCCTGAGACCTTAGTACTCTGCTCTGGCAAAGACATTTGACACAGCAGCTGGGGCTGGGTCTACCACTTGGGTGAGCCTGTGAGAGTCCACAGTCATTCTCTAGGATGCATCCAGTTTCTCCCGGGGTCAGACCGGAGAGTTAAATAGAGATATGAAAGGCACCACCATGCCTGCATCAGTTAATCTTTGCCATTCCTCCAGGGATGCTACCTTATTTCTTATTTACTATGTTGGCCGAAAGGGGGCGGTTTCAAAGACTTCCACTTGGTCTTCCCCTGATATTAGCTCTTACCTCATAGGACAGGAACCCACTGTGAAAATTACTCCAACTGCCAGTTACATCAATCTCAATGATACACTCAGTGATCTGGGAAATGACCACCAGGTGGGCCCACGTACCTCCCAACTCATACATGTTGAAGGTACAGAGCTTCCTTGGCTTAGGACAGGGTTACCTCCTGATAAACCCGTCATCAGTTGAAAATATCATGTCAAAAATGCATTTAAAACACCTAACCTACTGAATATCATAGCTTAGCCTAGCCTACCTTAAATGTGCTCAGTCAACTTACATTAGCCTATAGTTGGGCCAAATCATCTAACACAAAGACTGTTTTATAATAGAGTGTTGAATATCTCACATACAGGCATATCTCGTTTTATTGTGCTTCACTTTAATGCACTTGGCAGACACTGTGTTTTTTACAAATTGAAGGTATGTGGTAATCCTCCATTGGGCAAGTACCGGTGTCATTTTTCTGACAGCATTTGCTCACTCTGTGTCTCTGTGTCACATTTTGGTAATTGTTGCAATATTTCAAACTTTATTATTATTATAATATTTGTTATGGTGAACTTTGACCAGAGATCTTTGATGTTACTTTTGCAAAAAGATAATGACTTGCTGAAGGCTCAGATGATGGTTAGCATTATTTAGCAACAAAGTATTTTAAAATTAAACTATGCACATTGTTGTTTTTAGACATAATGCTATTGCTCACTTAATAGACTACAGTATAGTATAAACATAACTTTATGTGCACTGGAAAACCAAAAAAATTGTGACACACTTTATTGTGATACTTGCTTTATTGTAATATCTAGAACCAAACCCACAATATCACTGAGGTATGTCTGTAATCTATTGAATACTGTACTGAAAACAAAAAACAAAATGATTATAAGGGTACAGAATGGGTGCAACTGTATCATTTGTTTACCCTCATGTGGCTGACTGGGGCCTGTGTCTCACTGCTACTGTCCAGCATCATGTGAGAATGTGGTACCATGGATCACTAGCGTGGTAAAAGATCAAAATTCAAAATTCAAAGTGTAGTTTCTACTAAATGCATATTGCTTTTGCACTGTTGTAAAGTCAAAAAGTTGTCAGTTGAACCATGGTAAGTCAGGGACCATCTGTATAGCTCTGGGTGTCATTGTTAACTTGGATCTAGTGTCCAGTGGTCCTTGAAGTGTCTGGGTATTTACAATTTTCCACGGCATAGATACTCAAGTAAATGTCTATGGGTCCCTTTGGGGGAAGGACTGAGGGAGTCTTTATGGCATATACTTGCCATGTTGTTATAGGCTCCTTCATCCTGGGGTCCCACCCACATCATCAGAGAATTTCCAGATCTGAAAATTGGCTCTGCAAGGAATCATGACATTTGACTGGAGCAACTGACCTCCTCCTCCTCCTGATAACAGTTCTTACCTTCTTTAGATTGCGTATATTAAGCAGAGCCCTTTTGGCTGCCCATCTGTGCTGCCCCTAGGAACACCATGTTCTGTACTCTCTACAGGTAGGATACCTTGGCTGTCACCCCGACTTCGCCAGTCATTACAGTAATTGCAACGTTCTGGCTCCTGGTGGTTAAACACTGTCACCTAATTCTATTGCTTGGAGTGAGGGTACTTGGAGGACATCACCCTCACTGCTAATCAGCCAAGCTCTGTGACTTCTTCTCCTACCATTAGCCCTGGCCTGCAGAGGGGAGACACAAATGATCTTTAGAGTGATGCAGGCACCCCTCTCACAAGTACACCACTGATGGCCTGAGCCCTCCCAAGTCATATAATCCTTAAGTGGGTCTTCTGGCCTCACTTCCCTAAGTCTCTTATCCCTGCTTCCATCGGCCACAGCAATTTATGCATTTCAACTTGCTCAGTGTGGGCCTTCACTTTTTTCTAAGCTTCTAAGAGTCACCCTAGTAGATAGTTTGTCCTGTCCGCTGGAGTCCTCACCAGGGTGTTAAATTTCATTTCCTGAGAGAGTGCCCCAAAGTCACCGTATCTTTGTGCATCCAGCCTTATGTCCCCTTGAGCATGCATCCTAAAAATTCAACCCTGTGGGTACTTCCTTGGCTCCTGTCTGAACATGTTAGTTAATTCTCACTGCTCCTTCAGAGTACAATCTCTTTCCTCCCTTCTAGGGCCCATCATCTCCCCAGCTGGTCATGCTGAGATTTACCCTTAGTTATCAGAATGGCAGCCAGGAGGAAGTAGGGACAGCTCTTGAAGGGTGGCCTTGTTGCCTTGTATGAGAGAAGCCTCTGTAGTATCTTCCCATGTGGGGGAAGCCCCAGCTCTAAATAGGGAAAGGGGGCCACTCTGCTGGATCTGAGGGTTAAAGGGAGGCTGCAGAGACACAGTCCTCTAAGGTGTCTACCTAAATGCCTCACCCCATTTTTCAGCGTCCCAGGTTTCCCCAGGAAGGGCCTTAACCTTAGCATAACAGAACTGCCTTGGCTGAGCCATTAAATTGTCTTTGAAACCACATGACCCTAACTATGAGCTCCTGAGTTGGATCCATTCTCCCACTGTAGGAGATAAGGACCTCTACCAAAGAAACCCCTGGTTCTCAAACTGAGTTTTTAATGGTTAAGCCTCAGGTATGCAGTGTGCCTCTGTAGGACAACAAGGCAACTCTGTAATAACCAGCCAATCCCACTGACCTTGTCTGCCTTGCTCCTCTGCACCCTTTAAATGCCAGGATGTTCCTCTCCCTTGAGATGTTTTCCCAGGTCAGCACTGTGAAATTTTTAACAATGGAGCCCTTACCTTGTGCTAAGGACTATCCACGGCTCCACATACCACCCAACAGGGTCCCCCCTTCTCTCTGAGTAGTAAGAGAGCCAGTTTCAAAGCCCCATCTCAGCCCCTTTTCTTGGACCACTTCTGGAATCAACTGTGTCATTTGGATGCCAACATGGGTTAGAAGTGCAACAGGTTAATTGAAGGAATGCTCCTGAAAGACACAGTGAAGGAAGATCTAGAGTAGGCAGGAAAAGTCTTCAAACCATGGTGCAGATGTGACCCTGTGAAGGAAGAGGAAGGAAGGGAGACCAGCTAGGAAGAGCCTGAGGCTGGGGCACAGCTCCGAGAAAGTCTCCACCAGTGCAACGGGAGATTTGGTGCAGATTGCTCCTAGAGGAGTCCCATACAGGGCAGAAATGGCCAGGCCCTAGGATTCCCTCTGTGCTCAGTGATGGGCTGGGCACTGCCCAGGGAGAGCACAACCTTGGCTCAAACAAAGCAGGAGCCTGAAGGTGCTGGCTGGAGGCTGTGGCCAGCTCTCAGAGATGCAACTCAACTGCCACTACCATGACATGACAAAATCCCCAAGTCATATGCTTGTGAATATGTGAGTGTATATATGCATGACGATCTAGAAATATATATACCAAGTACTTAGCAGAGGTTACCTCTCAGGAAGGGAGTAAGAGTAGGAGAATTGAAAGGAGAACTTACACATTTTATTCCATATATTTTTGTATTGCTTTAATGTTTGTAATAATTTATTCTCATGACAATAATTTGTGTGGCTAAAAATGAATAAAAATATAAACTTAACCTCTGAGGCCTCTTAAATCCTTCTTTCATATCAACTTTGACTTATATTAACATCCCACCTTTGCTTTTTTAAATTTGGTATTTATGTGATATATCTTTACTAACCCTTTTACTTTTCATCTTTCTGAGCTAGTGTGTTTCTCTTGAGTTTAAAAATTTTAAACTTGTGGTTTCTTGTCTTTTGAAAAAGATTTTAAAATCTATTTATTATTGGTTTGATAACATCTATTTGGGTTTACTGCTATCATTTTGTTTTATGCTATAGCAGTTGAGTTCCTATTTGTACACAACAGAAACCTAATCTATCTAACGTGGCAAAAAAAAGTACATATTGTGGGATGACTGGAAAGACAGAGAACCAGACTTAGAGAATAAGCAGGAACTATGGAAGGCAAGACAGAGCTGAGATCATGAGATCATACCCTGGGGACATGCAGGACACTGTAGCTGTATCCCTGTTACCGCCACCCTTGAACAGCACTGTTTTTGGTCGCTCTTAACTGCTGGACTCTTGACTTCATATGCTACCCCCAAACAATCTCTGACATTACCTGCACTTTGTGCCACTCTTCAGATTTCAGAGCAAGGGGTTGTAGCATCTGACTGCCTGAGCCCAAGATTCAAGCCTGGCCAGGTACCAGGAAAAGGATGCTCTGATCCCTTCAGCTTCCATCACAGGAACCAGAGCCCAGCCAGATGCTGAGCAGCCAGGAAAAACGAACATCCACTGTGTATGCTTCGGTTGTTTAAGGCTTCCTTTCCCATCTTTCGGTATTTGTACTTTTTTTCCATTTGCTCTTAAAAAATCATCTCCAGCGTTTGAAAGCATAGGTACCTCATTGAATACTCTTAAATTTCTAAAATGTACTTTTTATTTTTATGCTTTTTGTCCTTTTACTTTTATATCTCACTGAATGTTTTACATCAACTGTGGAACATTATCTTTAGGTGTCTCCCCTCTTAAAGACTAAAATTCTAACATTCTCTTATTCATTCCCCTTCCCAATTCATTTCAGCTAGCCTGCCTATGGTGTTCTTTAGTCCTTTCTCATTTTCACCTCTTTGCCCTTTGCCTCTAAATTCCATGAGTGTTTCTCAAATTTGTCCTTCACTTTTTACAATTTAAAAAAAAAATCCACGTTTTTACTACCTCCAAAGTAGACTCTAATTCTTCTAGTACACATTTTTACCTTCCTTCAAATTTTCCATATATCATTCATCTCTGGTTTAATTGTATTTTTAAATTTTTATTTCACTGTGTACTGAGTTTTGTTCATGTTTCTTAGAGGCATTGTATTCTTGCATTCTATTAAAAATGTCAGATCATTTCTGTAAATTTTCTTCTGGGTCTTGTAGTATATCGTTTTTAGAGGTGTAAGAGGCAGAGTGACTAAATGTTTGGTTGTGACACAAATCATTTGGATATGGCAGTGGTGGGTTTTAATTTTCTGTCCTGATGAAAAGATCATAAGTCTTATATGATTACAGATTAAATAGAATCGTAAATCACTAATTTTATTTTTGATGTACATTTGATAATTTTATCACATTTCTAACAGAAAAAAATTTTATCTGCTCTCCCTTTGCCCTACTTACCTCCCAGCTGGGACTCAGAGCTCTGCACGTCTTTACCAGTAAGCCTCTCTCTGAGCCTTCTTGGTGGTATTCCTTTTCCCTTTCCCTTAGGCTTGCTATCAGCCATATTCTTTCACTCGCCTTGAGCAAAGCAAGGTCTCCCAGGCTTGGTGTTTTCCCACAGGCAGGGTGTGTGGCCCATCTCGGCCTCCTTTCTGTGCACTGGGGCAAGTCAGTGGACAGATCCATGTACATGATGTCCAGTTTGATTCTCAGTGACACAGCTTCTCCGGCTCCTATTTCTGGTTCTGACCGGCTGTACTAGCAGACATACTAGGTCTCGCTTCTTTACAGTTTAGGTGAGACTCCACCACTACCCCTCCCTGCCCACCAAGGTGATTTATAATGTCTCTTTCCATAAACTCATTCATACTAGTAATTATTTGCTTCATGTTTGGTTTGTCCCCCTAGACTGGCATGGTAGTGGCGGGGGGACTGGCAGGATAGGGTCCTTAGCTATTTTTTTAACTGCTGTATCCCCCGTTAGCACAGAGCCTAGTAACACTATACACATAATAAATATTTATTAAATGAATGACTGGATGGAAAATTGCAATTAGCAGTATGTACAGCTGCCAAGACTTTTCCTGTCGTTGCTTCCAACTACAACTCTTTTTTTATGTGTACTAATAGTATCAGTTAGGAAGCAGAGAATGACAAATACATCATGTTCTCCAAACTCTGTAGGTCCTCTCCATTTTGTGAGTGTATCAGGGTAGACTATATTCTATAGCAAACAACTCAAAAAAAAGTTTATTAATATAGTTAAAGATAATTTTTCAGTCACATCCCAGTTCTATTTGCATTGGTGTCGGAAGTGGGGCAGGGGCTAGGTCTCCTACTCATAGAAGGACTTGGATGCCTTCTATCTTGTGTCTCCACTCTCTTCATTCAGTCAGAGGGTGGAGGAAGAGAGCATGGAGGATTGTGCTTGAGAGGTTTTTATGGGCCCGTCCTGAGGTGGCCCACAACACTCTACTCTTATTCCATTGACCAGAACCCAGGCATGTGGCTGCATCCATCTGCAAGTAAGGCTGTAAAATATAGTCTATCTGTGGACCCTGGAAAAAGAGGTGAGCACCAGCAGGCTCTGCTACAATGAGGACAAACGGAGATGTGATATGAGGTTTAACCTGGGAAGGGTTTTACATTCCAATTCTGCTTGCCTCCTAGAAAGCAGGGATTCCCTCCGGATTCTGTCTTTAAGCCATCCATCAATCTTTGTTTTCACCATTGTGAATTTTTACCCTTATCTACATTTCCGTAGTATTTTAGTGGGGAACTTGATAAAGGCTTCACTGGGGAATGTTATCTGTGATTTTAAACTGGAAGATCTCTTTGAATCCTCTCCGGCAGATGTTTTATTTTATGTTATTTTGTTTTGGACCTAAATGAAAAATTGAACATTTATTTCCACTAAGATTCATTTTGTTAGAGTCAGGCCATCATTTCAGCCTGTCAAGACTTCTTTGTATTTTTATACTATCCCAAAGGATAGTGTTGGAGTTTCTCCAGGAGGCTGCAACCCGTATAACCCAGATCATTCTTTTTGGGGCAGAGGGAGATGAGTGAGTGAGGTAGAGAGGGCTGGTCTCTCCTTCTTGACTTGGTGGCTGGCTGACCAAAGTATTAGTAACAGCTCCTCCATCCTAAAACTAAGCTGCCCACCGCCCTCTCCTGCATGGTTCATTTGATTGCTTGGTGACATTGTTAAAAGGGCTGCAGAGAGGGAAGGAATCCCAGGTAGGAAAAGAAGAATGAAAATATCAGTCACTGTGCCTTAAGGGCCAGCCTGTGCCCTTTCTCCCTCCTTTTTTCTACCCCTGGCTGCACTAAGGTCAAGTTTCTGGGATTATTTATTTATCTCTGCTTAGATGGGGAAGACTGTGGTCCTTGCCCTGAAGGTTCTGATTGGACAACAAGTACATTTAAATTGGGAAGTCAATGCTAGGTGTGATGGTTAATTTTATGTGTCAGCTTAGTCAGGCCATGGAACCCAGATATTTGGTCAAACACTAGTCTACATGTTTTTGTGAAGGTACTTTTTAGATGAGATTAACTTTTAAATGTTAGACTTTGAATAAAACAGATTATCCTTCACAATGTGGACGAGTCTCATTCAATTGGTTGAAGGTCCTAAGAGGAAAAAGACTGACCTTCCCTAATGAAAAGGGCTTTCTGTCAGCAGATGGTCTTTGGACTCTAGCTATAACATCAGACTCTCCCCTGGGTCTCCAGCCTGCTGATCTACCCTGCAGATTTTGGACTTGACAGCCTTCATAATCACATAGCCCAATTCCTCAAAATCTCTTCCTTTCTCTCTCTCTCTCTCTCAACTTCCCCCCACCATTCCCTACTGGTTCTGTTTCTTGGAGAATCCTAATATACTACACAATCGCCATCTCCTCTCTAGAGATGGAGACAAAAGTACCATCTCAAGACATCCCTCTTTCCCTTCCCCCCACCTGTTTTTCCTTAGATCCTCCACCACCCATCCTCCTCCTCTTCATCATCTTTGTCATCACCCTGACCATTTATGAAATATTTTTGATGTGTCAGATATTGTAAGGTGTTTATATGTATTATACAATTTATTCCTCACAATAATCATATGAGATAAAAATTATTATTATCCTCATTCTGCAGATGAGGAAAGTATGGTCCAGGGAAGAAAAATGATTTGCCCAAGGTCATGTAGCTACTGAATAAAAAAATAATTTTCAAAACCTGAGATGTTTAACTCCAAACCCTCATTAAATAATCACAGTACTATGATATCTATTAGAAATTCTATTGTACAGGTATTACATGAATTAAAACTTAACATGCAGTGACCTTCAGAAGCTAAGTGTCCACCAGGGCCAGGGTTTAGAGAGTATCCCAGACACAGAGAAGTTAATGCAGCCAAGGGTAAAGAGCAGTCTATGGAGTTGGTCAGATCTGGGGTCAAGTTCCTGCTCCATCACACTTACTATCTGTATGAACTTGGACAAGTTTCTTAACTTCCATGTTCTCAGTTTCCTCTTTGGTAAAATAGAAATAACACTACTTATCCATGTGGTTTGTTGAGGATTAATTGAGATAAAGTTTGCAAAATGCATGTTTTTAGCAATCTTCTAATTATAGCCTCTCAATAAACAAAAGCAAACATTTATTTAAAAAAGGAAAAAGAAATTTGGGATTGACATGTACACACTGCTATATTTAAAAAAGATAACCAACAAGGACCTACTATATGGCACAGGGAACTCTGCTCAATGTTATGTGGCAGCCTGGGTGGGAGGGGAGTCTGGGGGAGAATGGATACACGTATACATATGGCTGAGTCACTTTGCTCTGCACCTGAAACTATCACAACATTGTTCATCAGCTATACTCCAATATAAAATAAAAAGTTTAAAAAAAGAAGAAGAAGAAGAAAGGACAATCGAAGAATGAAAAGCAAAAGCCATAGATGAAAAAACCACAATGACCAAGAGCACAATGTCTATGAGAGCCGTGCTTCTGCTTTTGAGATTCAGGGTCAATGACTCATTCAATCACTTGCTGCCAGGAGATTTTCAGCAGTGCCCAGATGAGCACCAAGGCAGGAGAGAGGGGGCAACAGCCAGTCGAGGTTGTTTTGACCCTTCAAGTGGTAACATCCTTGATACGATTTTGTTGTCACTTTGTCCTTGGCTCTGGCTCTAAAGTCACTTTCAAGATAACTCTCTCCTTGCCCTATGCTTTATAGCTTTGACCCTCAATAGAAGGAGGGGAGGAAAACGGCTCTGAAAACAGCATTTTCTCTGTTGCTGCAAATCATTAGAAAAATCTACAAGAAAGACAGTCAGGGAGATAGATGAAGGACGGCTAAAAGACCCAGTTGCCCTTCTTTTGGTCTGAGGAAGGAAGATAATGCATTCTGGCAACATCAAAGCCCTTACTGAAGGATTCTAAACACTTAACTTCATTAAAATCTCACCACCAATTCTATTCCATCCTGGGGCTGCTAATGAAGGGGAAGAGTCATGTACAAACCTGAGCCAGTGTGAACTACCCTGGCTCCCACTGGAGGAGATATAAGTGGCTTGTGTCAGCTGGGTGGTCTTACAGAAAACCCAATCTCAGAGTCAAAGTCTCTGTAATTCAGTCCCAATTACTCCATGGTGCCTCACTGCACCAGCCAGCTGCAAAGATTGTCCTGTATTTGGTGAATTACCCATCTCCCTCCAAAGAGCCACATTAAAGGAATTTGACTCCATTTACCATATGGTGCCTCTTTTTTTCCTTTTGCTGAGAAATGATTTCTAAATTGGACCCACTTATTTCTCATGCAACCTTGAGGACACAGCCAGAGCCCAAAGAGGGAAGCACTGGCAGAAATTCTCATGCTTGTAGATGAAGATCTTTGCACCTGAGCAAGTACCCCATGACCAGATTGGAGGTGGGTAAGTATATTCACCTCACTCTGACCAATGAGCAGTCTTAGGTGTCTGGTGACTTTGAACTTTGGCTGATTTCCTTGGGTTGATGGTTCTTCCAAAGGACAGGACAGTACTTTTAGCCTCAATAGGCAATGAGACAAAAGTTAAATGTGTCTTTTGTTTGTTTGTTATTTTCTCAGAGGAGCCAGGCAGCACCCAAGCTATGCTCTAGGATCTTAGGAAAACCTTGAATATTCCTTTTTCCTCTCAACCTGACTGGTTTCTCCAAAGGGCAGGAATATATCAGATTTGCAGCTGGATACAGGATACAGAAAAAAGAAAAGAAAAGAAAAGAAAAAAGCTATCCACAGGATGGATCAACTTTAGCTTAGCATGTCTTAAGGGGGAAAGCATGAACTCAGGACTCAGAGGTGCAGAGTGAGTTCCAGACCCACTAGTCTAATGTTGTGAGGCCTCAGACCAGATGTCTAAACTCTCTTAACATTAGTTTCTTTATCTGTAAAACAGGGAAAACTATACTGGCTTCACAGTGTGGTGAGGAAAAAATGCACTTCGTGAAATGAGCTTTGTAAATGCTAACACGCTTTACAAATGTAAGTTATTTTTGGTTAAAATGAAATATTAGACCAAAGCTTTATTTGCTACATTCCTCTTATTTCTCCTGATCCCAGCTGTTTAGAGCAAATCTCTTGGTCCTGAAGTCAAATGTCAGAAAAGTTTCCCATTGTGCTCTGTGACTTGCAAAACAAATTCTTCAAGTGAAAGAGGCCCATTCTTTTTTTGTCTCTAGGATCTACATACAGAGCAGTGATAACTCCAATTAATAGGGGCGCATGAAGATTTTGCAGTTTAAAAATCAGTTTTCACAACTGACTGTGTGTCTCCTACGTGTGCCTCACAATAATACTAGGGCAAAGCTTTTGTATGGATGCATGCCCATTTTATAAACAAAGACACTGGACTCAGAATCTTATAACATTTAAATGGCAGATCCAGGACCTGAATACACGTCTTCTTATCACAAACCCTAGTCTTTCTAGTACTGTCCTCCACACTACACTGACTCCCTGTGGTCATATTTAGGTTGTATGTCAGAAGGGGACTCAGGTGAGGGTACTGAAGGGTTTGTACAAATCAGCGGTACTATGTTAGAAAAATCCGCCATTTTGAGGGAGCATCAGCTGCACATCCTAGTAGTTAATGTTTTACCCAACCAGGAGTCATATTAAAGGGTGAACACAGATTTTGCTCTCAGGGAACTTACATATAATACACAAGACTAAGTTCTAGTCAACAAGGGTCTCCATAAAACTATGGTCTCAGATTGTGTTCTTGGTGGCGGTACTGATCACCATTGGGTTAGAAAAGGAGCTGGAAGAATCCAGGAGTCTTCCTGGATGAGGTAGCCCTTGAAAGAAGGGCAGGTGGGCTGACATTCTATAACTCAGGATGAGTAGGATTCAAAGAAATGGACTGGAAGTGGAGACATGACAGTATGTTTACCCTATCTACAGCCTCTGGATTTTTCTATTCCATTATAACTGTAATATAAACTTGAAATAGACTCAGTAACTATAAGCAAATATTTATATAATGTGTTAGTACATAATGTGCTTGCAAAGCTCTTTGATTTTTGTCAGTTTTCAAAATTTAATCTTCACAGAAATTTTGTCAAGTAGTGTCTTCATTTGGGTTTCCCAGAGAGCAGAGCTGAGATGAAGGCTCATGCAATACCTACTTATTAGGGCATCAAGCCCAGGGAGCAACAATGAGGGGAAATGGGAGCTATCAGGGAAAGAGAGAGCACCAGTATATGGATGCAGTATTAGGCTGGCAGCTGTAACATGTCACTGATTGTTTGATTTCATTGCATAGCTCTCAGGAAGCTGCATAAATTACATCTCAGAATTGTCAATCTGGGAGGAAAAAGGGAAAAGAACTTATCCACTGACTCCTTTCTCCATCTAGTCAAAGATTTGCCCCTTGGTGTATTAACTCTACCCCTAACCAATGCACTGTGTTGAGTCATCTATGAACCTGGATGAGTTTTTTCCTCCTCCATCAGTTGTCATAGGGTAACCCCCATGAGGCTATTGGTTTGAGTTGAGGAAGAGACATGAGTGCACTGGAGGTAAATGATATGGAACTCTGGGCCACATTTCCATGTGACTTTTTTAGGCCTTTTGAGCTAGCTTGATTCTAAAAATATAATTTCTATTAGACAACTGATTGTTGCTGTGTTCACCTGACCTTATGGCTTGGTGGATATGATAATTTTCAGCTCATAATGGGTAGCTCAGGTCACATAATCACTTGATAATCCAAGGTCAGGCATTTAGTTTCTGCTAGAATCCAGTTAGCATAGTCGGAGCTGTTTTTCAAGTGGAAAGTAGATCTCTGCTATAGAGGTTATTGCCTTTTGTCAGAACCTTAGGTTCTGCACTTTAATTTTCCTGTTGAAGCTTGTCAATAGGAGCAACCTTGTCCATCACCGATATCTTTTTTTTTTTTTTTTTTTTTTTTTGTGGTATGCGGGCCTCTCACTGTTGTGGCCTCCCCCGTTGCGGAGCACAGGCTCCGGATGCGCAGGCTCCGGATGCGCAGGCCCAGCGGCCATGGCTCACGGGCCCAGCCGCTCCGCGGCATATGGGATCCTCCCAGACCGGGGCACGAACCCATATCCCCTGCATCGGCAGGTGGACTCTCAACCACTGCGCCACCAGGGAGGCCCCATCACCGATATCTTGAACACCATTGGATCTGCTGAGTCATACATCCCCAATTACAGGTAGGTTATTCTGCCACTGGGGCTGCTATAGAGCTCTCTTGCTCTTGGTCCTTATTTAAAACTACCAGCTTCTGAGTCATCCAAAATTTTGGTCAGAGCATTATTCCCTAGTGTGGTATTTTATACCCTAAAATCCAAAGAAATCTACCAGCAGTGGCCTTTTTCAATGGTAAGAGGTGCAAAGTGCAGCAACTTGAACTTTACCTTACAGAGAATGTCCTGGTATGCCCCAAACCACTGGATTCATAAAACTTTACCAATACATCAGGACCTTGAATATTCCTATGGTTTATCTCTCACCTGTTAGTATGCACATGTTTTGCTAGGGCATCTAGAATAGTTGCTTCTTCCTGCTCACTGAGTCCAGTTAGGAAGATCTCATTAATATTGAACCATAATAATGTTTTGTGGAATTTTAATATAATCAAGATCTATGTGGACTATATTGTGATGGAGAGTTAACATAGCCCTGGAGAAAGACAATGAATGCCTACTGCTGTCTCTGTCATATGTAGATAACCACTTTTATCCTCTTATTGATGAGGATTGAGAGCTATGTATTTGCCAGCTCAATAGCTGCATACCAAGTATCAAAGGCTGTGTAAGTCTGCCTCGATAAAGGTATCACCTCCAGCACAGCAACTATGATTGGGATCACCACTTACCTAGGGTAGTCCACCATCAAATGCCTATATTCATCTGTTTTTTGCTGGGACCACCCAGGTAAACTAAATGAAGATATGATGAGACCATCACTCTTACATCTTTTAAACTTTTGATAGTGACACTAACCTCTGCAATTTCTTCTGGCCTATGCTTCTGATTACTATTTTGGTCAGGGCAGAAAGTAAGGAGTTGGTCAATTTCAGAGGTTTCCCACGTGGCCATTGCTAGTATAATGATCCCTACTTCATAGGTCAGGGAACAAATGTGAGAATTCAGCCAGCTGCTAAGTATAGCTATCCCAATTACACTCTTGGAGACCAGGGATATAACCATAGAATGGGTCTGCTGACCCAGTGGAAATATTTTGAGATGGATGAGGGCCAGGATTCTGTTTATTACCTGGCTTCCATGAGCTGTCTAATTTTGGGACTACAGTGGCATTTCATGTCCCATGGGTCAGTGTTAGAACCCATATAGGACAGATCTTGAAAAGTCAGGGTCTTCACTTTTCCCTAGTGTATATATACTCTAGCAAAAGGCCACATGTCCCCTTGGGGAAGAATCAGAGAAATATTTACCCCATGCACTTGCAGTGGCGTTGCATGGTTCTTACTCAAGGAGACCCAGTCTTATCTTCAATCAGTTGGCTCTGTGTCTGTGTCCTGCCTTAGGTCAAGAAAGTAAATAGGGACCATGATTTTCCATTTTGATGGCTTAATGACAGCTTTCTGCTCACCAGCTCTTGAACATATTTTATACACAAGTTAAGAAACGCTCCAGAGACTTAGGAGCACCATGATATATTAACCACTGCCCACTGGTATGCTGAAGCCAGTTCATATCAGTTCACAAAAACCAACTGTGCATATCTCTTCTCAACTCCATGTTCAATGAAGTCAGATTGGTAGCTTGAAAATGGCCACAATGGGAGTGTTTCCCCCATGGAAATTGGCAAATGCTACAAGTAAGGTTTTTGTTTTTCTTCAGAGAGTTGGTTGTTAAACATTTGCCAGCATATCACCACCATTGCCATAGATCCCTAATGTTCAAAGCACCTTGATTTCTACTCTGACCTTGCTTCCCAATACAATAATTATGTCCACCATGCCTCTGATGGTTAAGTGCAGCCACCTAACTTTCACCATTCCTTTATCCTATCAAATCCATTGATACTAGGAATCCAGTTCTTTGGCAGCATCTCCCACCAGCAATTTTAGTTTACAGAGGAAAACCACTGTTAAGCTTCCCAAAGATGCTAGTGTCTCCCTCATCCAAGCATTCCTTAGCACCTTAGTGAAGGGGCTCTCCTCTAGGCCATCCTGGAGGACATGGTCAGGTGGTAGGTCCTCGGGTCTTATAAAAGACATCTCTTCTAACATTCCTGCTTTCTTGATCTCTTGTGATCCTTTCTTTTCAATACAATAACAAGGGAGTTCCAAAATCTTCACCTAATTTACTGTCGGCCGTTATCATGTCCAAGTTAAGGAGTCATCCCAAGAGATTGTGAGAATAAGCTCTAGGTGGCCTTTTTAGAATATAGGTGAGATCCTCCAAGTCAAAAAATATTTCCTATATAGTCTTCTATTTGCTCCCCTCCCACAAAGATTTATTTCTATACATGTTACTCTGCCAGTACGTATTATCAAGGTTCTATAATTCCTTCAGCATGTAACCTGTTTCCTCCCAGATCAGAGACTGTACTTCACTCCCAAGTTTTGCTGCGATCTGATCCTGGTTATTTTCTTGAAGGCATTGAGGGGTAGCAGAAGATTTTGAAGACAACAGTCATAATTTTTCAAAAGAAGTACCTGCCTCAAGTGAAGTCATTACAAGATCTCCAGGCAAGAAGGGGCTGTTCTCCCCTGGCAAAGGAGAAGGAACTACTTTTGCCAACTTGCAGGGTTCAGAGGAATCTGAGGGTTCAAGATCCTCTGACCCGTCCTCTCAAACATCCCCAATCCAGGTTTCACAATCCCTCTCTTTTCCTACCTGAGCCCTGACTCTAATGTAGGAGAGTAGGAGTTGGACATTTATTATTGACAGTTGTAACAAGGTTTCCAGTGCAGTTAACAAAAGCCATCTCACTCCATATAATTATCAATGCTCCTACATTTTTCTAGTACCACAGCCCTCACATATTTCAATACCTCATCCTGTACTTCACCTCAATTAACATGAAGTATAAGTTTTTTATTTTTATACCATTGTACACTACAGGTTATCACCACCCTCATCACTATTAACAATGGGGTCCTTATTGCCATCAGACTCTGAGGAATCCACCTCCAAAATCCCATCCTGGAAGGTCCACTTTCTAGAGGCAAATTTCATCTCCTGATACCAACAGTCTTAGCCTGGGTTAAGAAAACAGAAACTGAAAGTAGAAAGTAGAGATGGATGAAAAGTTTTATGTACTATTACTTTGTTAGAAAGTTCAATTCCAGGGAGCAAGAATGAGATCAAGAGGGGTGAAGCAGGGAAGAGGAGAGTTACTATGAGGATATGTTATCAAGTGGTTGCTACCAAGTGTGACTAATTACTTGACTTCACAGAATAGTCCTCTGAGAAGCCATGTAAATGATGTCTTAACAACATTCATCCAGAGAGAACTGGGGAAGAATTTACCTATGGACTCCACCTCTTAGTGGTCAAGGTTTTACCCCTTGGGGCACTAACTCCTCTGCATTTCTGGGTTGCATCTGTGTGTGTGCCAAGCAGGGTCCTGAGATGTTCCACGCTACAATGTCAACAGGACAGCCCTAAGGTGGGTGGCAAGAGCTGTGCAGCAGGGACATGAGGCAGGGCACTATCAGGTTGTGCCTATGTGAAGTCAGGTAGAGTCACGTAAACTTGGAAGCTTCAGTGGTAGATGAGACAAGGGACAAGTGAGGCCAAGGTGATCTGAATTGGTGTGTAAGGGGGTCTTATACAATAGGTAGACTGGACTGTAAGCTCCTTAAGGGCAGAGATCATGTCTTATTCATTTTAAAATCCCTAACAGGATTCCTGGCACATAGTTTTATTAATCAATAAATATCTGTTAATATCAGTTAAGTGAGTGACATTATAGTCTCCATTTTCCCAGTGTTATTGAGATACAATTGATGTACATCACTGTGTAACTTTAAGGTGTACAGCATAATGGTTTGACTTATACATATTGTGAAATGATTACTGCAGTGAGTTTAGTTAGCATTCATCATCTCATATAGATACTGTGAAAAGAGAAAGCAAAAAGAGAAAAAAACATTTTGTGATGAGAATTTTCTCCATTTTACAGATGCAGAAAACTAGGCTCAGATGGGGCCACCAACTTTTCCAAATTGAAAATATTTGGTAAATAGAGGAGCAGAGGCATGAACTCCGGATTTCCTCTTAGCCACGCTGAAGTTAATCAACTCTCAATCAGCCCCTCAATGGTTATTTCTTGGGAGAAATAAAATTTCATTTGGCTTTCCCAAGTCAGCTCCTTCCAGAACTCAAATAAGCATTGGAAGGTAAATTGGCATCCAGCCATTATTACACATGATGTTTTCCAAAACACAAGACTCTCCCAGTCAAAGGGCCTGAGAGCAAACATAATGAACTTCAGTTCAGTCCCTACAAACCAAGAAAGACCTGGGCTGACTGCATTTATGTGTCCTCCAAACAAGGGGTTGTTCCTGCAGGGCTGACTTCGTGCCCCTCGCTGCCCTTCAGATGCCCACCTGACCGCATTTTCCTCTCTTTGTGGTGGCGGAACCACAGGCTACTCTCTCTCTTCAATGGCCTCATGAGCATGGATGGACTTCAACATTTCCCAAGACCTGGCAGGGGAGAGACAGCACCTACTTCTTAATAAACTCAAACTGCCATTGGAGATGAAAGATGAGTCTGCAAAAGCTTGGAGCATCCCAACTTCCCAGCTTGCCAAGTGCAGGGAGGGAAGAGGGCAGGAATCAGGAGGGAAGTACCCTCCAGGACAGGTTCCTGTGGACCCAGCAGGAGAGTCAGCTGCCTCTTCCATCCTCCCTCCTCCTCCTTCCCCTAAATGCTCCCTCAGTGACATTACTGTGTCTACAATAGAGTGAGATTCTTTAGCCATCGGTTTTCCCAGCAAGACAATGTGGTGTGTGGTCTGGGGTGCAACACATTCCTCTTTGCAGCAAGTGGTAGGTGAACAGTATTTTCCAAGTCGGATGTGACAGTACCAAAGTAGAAACAGGTTTCCCAAAGCCCCCAAACACTTTGTCCTCCTGAACTGGGAGGATCAGCATCCTCCCATATAGATGTCCAGCAGATTCCATTTTACCGGCTCACTAGACCTCACCATTCATACCTAAAGCTCAGTAAAATGATGGGCTTTCATTTTTGTAACTACCATGCTGGTCACAGGTTAAGTGTTTGCATACAGGTATGACACGTAAGATCAGCTTAAAATATTAGGAATCTGTACATGTAACTATTTAAATGCTCAGGATACTAAACTCTCTCTATGCCTTTTTCCACCCTCAACCCCAAAAGCCCTTACCCCAAGCAGCTGGTACTAATAACTGTTGTTTCCAGAGTTTTGAAAGGATAGGGCACTCTGCTAAGCATTTTACAGATAACATTTCATTTCACCTTCACAATAATCCTATTTGGTAAATTGTTTTTTTCAGTCATAAGAAGGAGATGTTTGAATCCCAGAGTGCTGAGTGATTTACACCATGTCATTCAGTCAGAAAGTGGCAAACTCAAGCTTCGATTCATGTCTGCAGATTCTATATCTTATTCTCTTCCCACAACCACAACTCTACCTTTTAGGCAAATTAATAAATGAACAAACGCTAACTGAATACCAAATATGTACCAAGCTCTGAGCTAGGAAGTTTCACATCGTATTCTCATCCACCTGAAAACAATCTTGTTTTACGAGGGAAGAATGAAATCCTGGTTTGTTAGCAATGGACCGAACTGAGATTTGGATCCTGTTTGACTAAAAGATCTTTCTTTTTCTTTCCTTTTTTCTGTTTTTTTCTTCCCTCCCTCCCCACCTTCCTTCCTTCCCTCATTCCTCAATTAATCTTGTAGCAATTTGGCTAAGGTTAGAATCTTATCTTAGTATTATTTAGAGATAACTTATGCATTGTGCCTAGCACAGTATTTGGCACAGGGAGGCACTTTAATGTTAATTCCCACCCCACCCCACCTTCACATCACCTAGAGAGGTTTTTATTACTACTTTCTCTCTGCTCCCCCGGGAGTAGAAAAGGGACAGCTCTTTTCTAGCTATACAAGGGACAGAGAGCTGTCTCCCCAACTTGGCTGGTATTTCCTCTGCCTGGAGAGCTAAGCCTTGCAGATGGTATAGCTGGTCCCTTTCAGGGGCACTTAGAAGAGCTGAGGCATCCTGTCAGTACCGGGCTCCTTTCTGCTACTTTCTGAAGAATTAATGAAAAGGGAAACTTTGCAGGATCTCCATACACAGGCTTTGTTTTCCCTTCTTTCTTGTTTTGCAAAGAAAGGCCCCTGCTCGGCTTTTAAGCCCGTGGAAAACTTAACAAACACTTGCTGCAAACCACCTTGCTTTTTACCCGCATTAAATAGCCTCCCCCACTCTGGAGATTTGCGTTCCAATCCCTGCAAACGAGCAGCAGAGGAGGCAGGATATTGCATCTCATTAAGTTTCTTTGCTATGTCAGTCCTGTTTCCCAGAGGGGGATGTAATACTCTCTTCATAATATGCAGCCCCTCTCACAAGTTGGCAGCTTTCTTCTCTCAACTTATATTTTTGGCTAAGAATGTGTTCACAGGGATTTCAAAAAAGCCTAACCAAATACCTGTTTACCGACTTTCTCAGAGCATTTCTGAGATGCATCAGGATATGTCTCCTTCCTCTTGCTAATGATGTTCAGGCTGAGCACCTTCCCCAGCACTTGGCAGTGGTGGGAGCAGTGGGGGGGTGCAGCTCTGCCCTACTTCATTTGCCCTGGCCTGACCCTCACTCTCTGGTCTGTGTCCTGTCCCCTTTGGAGATGGTGGTGTCCGCCCAGTCTTTAGCCCAGATGCCTCCTCTGAATCTCCTCCCCAGATCAAGACCCAATGTGGGAGGTAGCCTCATCCACCAGAGGACAGACAGCAGAAGCAAGAACTACAATCCTGCAGCCTATGGAACGAAAACAACATTCACAGAAAGATAGACAAGATGAAAAGGCACAGGGTTATGTACCAGATGAAGGAACATGATAAAACCCCAGAAAAACAACTAAATCAAGTGGAGATAGGCAACCTTACAGAAAAAGAATTGAGAATAATGATAGTGAAGATGATCCAGGACCTCAGAAAAAGAATGGAGGCAAAGATTGAGAAGATGCAAGAAATGTTTAACAAAGATCTAGAAGAATTAAAGAACAAACAGAGATGAACAATACAATAACTGAAATGAAAAATACACTGGAAGGAATCAATAGCAGAATAACTGAGGCAGAATCACAGATAAGTGACCTGGAAGACAGAATGGTGGAATTCACTGCTGTGGAACAGAATAAAGAAAAAAGAATGCAAAGAAATGAAAACAGCCTAAGAGGTCTCTGGGACAACATTAAATGCACCAATATTTGCATTATAGGGGTCCCAAAAGGAGAAGAGAGAGAGAAAGGACCCAAGAAAATATTTGAAGAGATTATAGTAGAAAACTTCCCTAAAATGGGAAAGGAACTAGCCACCCAAGTACAGGAAGCACAGAGAGTCCCATACAGGATAAACTCAAGGAGAAACATGCCAAGGCACAGAGTATGCAATTGGCAAAAGTTAAAGACAAAGAAAAATTATTGAAAGCAGCAAGGCAAAAATGGCAAATAACATACAAGGGAACTCCCATAAGGTTAACAGCTGATTTCTCAGCAGAAACTCTACAAGCCAGAAGAGAGTAGCATGACATAATTAAAGTGATGAAAGGAAAGAAACTACAACCAAGATTACTCTACCCAGCAAGTATCTCATTCAGATTTGATAGAGAAATTAAAAGCTTTACAGACAAGCAAAAGCTAAGAGAATTCAGCACCACCAAACCAGCTCTACAACAAATGCTAAAGGAACTTCGTTAAGCATGAAACACAAGAGAAGAAAAAGACCTAAAAAATAAACCCAAAACAATTAAGAAAATAGTAATAGAACATACATATTGATAATTATCTTAAACGTGAATGGATTAAATGCTCCAACCAAAAGACACAGGCTTGCTGAATGGATAATGGACAAGACCCAAATATATGCTATCTACAAGAGACCCACTTCAGACCTAGGGACACATACAGACTGAAAATGAGGGGATGGAAAAAGATATTCCATGCAAATAGAAATCAAAAGAAAGCTGGAGTAGTAATACTCCTATCAGATAAAATAGACTTTAAAATAAAGAATGTTGCAAGAGACAAGGAAGGACACTACATAATGATCAAAGAATCAATCCAAGAAAAAGATATAATAATTATAAATATATATGTATCCAACAGAGGAGCACCTCAATACATAAGGCAACTGCTAACAGTAATAAAAGAGGAAATCGACAGTAACACAATAATAGTGGGGGACTTTAACACCACACTTACACCAATGGACAGATCATCCAAACAGAAAATTAACACAAGCTTTAAATGACACAATAGACCACAGAGATTTAATTGATATTTATAGGACATTCCATCTGAAAACAGCAGATTACACTTTCTTCTCAAATGCACATGGAACATTTTCCAGAATAGATCACATCTTGGGTCACAAATCAAGCCTCAGTAAATTTAAGAAAATTGAAATCATATCAAGCATCTTTTATGACCACAACGTTATGAGATTAGAAATCAATTACAGGGAAAAAAACGTAAAAAACACAAACACATGGAGGCTAAACAATATGTTACTAAATAACCAAGAGATCACTGAAGAAATCAAAGAGGAAATCAAAAATTACCTAGAGACAAATGACAATGAAAACACGACGAAAAAATCCTTCTCAAACTCCTCCAGAAAATTGCAGAGGAAAGAACACTCTCAAATTAATTCTATGAGGCCACCATCACCCTGATACCAAAACCAGACAAAGATACTACAAAACAAGATTACAGACCAATATCACTGATGAATATAGATGCAAAAATCCTCAACAAAATACTAGCAAACAGAACCCAACAACACATTAAAAGGATCATACACCATGATCAAGTGGGATTTATCCCAGGGATGCAAGGATTCTTCAATACATGCAAATCAATCAATGTGATACACCATATTAACAAATTGAAGAATAAAAATCACATGGTCATCTCAATAGATGCAGAAAAAGCTTTTGACAAAATTCAACACCCATTTATGATAAAAAACCCTCCAGAAAGAAGGCATAGAGGGAACTTACTTCAACATAATAAAGGCCATATAAAACAAACCCCCAGCCAACATCATTCTCAATGGTGAAAAACTGAAACTATTTCCACTAAGATCAGGAACAAGAGAAGGTTGCCCACTCTCACCACTATTATTCAACATAGTTTTGGAAGTCCTAGCCATGGCAATCAGAGAAGAAAAAGAAATAAAAAGAATACAAATTGGAAAAGAAGAAGTAAAACTGTCACTGTTTGCAGATGACATGATACTATACTAGAGAATCTTAAAGATGCCACCAGAAAACTACTAGAGCTAATCAATGAATTTGGTAAAGTTTCAGGATACAAAATTAATGCACAGAAATCTCTTGCATTCCTATACACTAATGATGAAAAATCTGAAAAAGAAATTAAGGAAACTCTCCCATTTACCATTGCAACAAAAAGAAAAAAATACCTAGGAATAAACCTATCTAGAGAGACAAAAGACCTGTATACAGAAAACTATAAGACTCTGATGAAAGAAATTAAAGATGATACAAACAGATGGAGAGATATACCATGTTCTTGGATTGGAAGAATCAATATTGTGAAAATGAGTATACTACCCAAAGCAATCTACAGATTCAGTGCAATCTTTATCAAATTACCAATGGCATTTTTTACAGAACTAGAACAAAGAATCTTAAAATTTGTATGGAGACACAAAAGACCCTGAACAGCCAAAGCAGTCTTGAGGGAAAAAAACAGAGCTGGAGGAATCAGACTCCCTGACTTCAGACTATACTACAAAGCTACAGTAATCAAGACAGTATGGTACTGGCACAAAAGCAGAAATATAGATCAATGGAACAGGATAGAAAGCCCAGAGATAAACTCACGCACCTATGGTCAACTAATCTATGACAAAGGAGGCAAAGATAGACAATGGAGAAAAGACAGCCTCTTCAATAAGTGGTGCTGGGAAAACTGGACAGCTACATGTAAAATAATGAAATTAGAACACTCCCTAACACCATACACAAAAATAAACTAAAAATGGATTAGAGACCTAAATGTAAGACCGGACACTATAAAATTCCTAGAGGAAAACATAGGAAGAACACTCTTTGACATAAATCACAGCAAGATCTTTTTTGATCCATCTCCTAGAGTAATGGAAATAAAACCAAAAATAAACAAATGGGACCTAATGAAACTTAAAAGCTTTTGCAAAGCAAAGGAAACTACGAACAAGATGAAAAGATAACCCTCAGAATGGGAGAAAATATTTGCAAACGAATCAACCAACAAAGGATTAATCTCCAAAATATATAAACAGCTCATGCAGCTCAATATTAAAAAAACAAACAACCCAGTACAAAAATGGGCAGAAGACCTAAATAGACATTTCTCCAAAGAAGACATACAGATGGCCAAGAAGTACATGAAAAGCTGCTCAACGTCACTAATTATTAGAGAAATACAAATCAAAAGCACAATGAGGTATCACCTCTCACCAGTTAGAATGGACATCAACAGAAACTCTACAAACAACAAACGCTGGAGAGGGTGTGGAGAAAAGGGAACCCTCTTGCACTGTTGGTGGGAGTGTAAATTGATAAAGCTACTATGGAGAACAGTATGGATGTTCCTTAAAAAACTAAAAATAGAATTACCATATGATCCAGCAATCCCACTACTGGGCATATACCCAGAGAAAACCATAATTCAAAAAGACACATGCACCCCAATGTTCATTGCAGCACTATTTACAATAGCCAGGTCATGGAAGCAACTTAAATGCCCATCGATAGACGAATGGATAAAGAAGATGTGGTACATATATACAATGGAATAGTACTCAGCCATAAAAAGGAACGAAATTGGGTCATTTTTAGAGACGTGGATGAATCTAGAGACTGTCATACAGAGTGAAGTAAGTCAGAAAGAGAAAAACAAATATTTTATGTTAACACATATATATGGAACCTAGAAAAATGGTACAGATGAACTGGTTTGCAGGGCAGAAATTTAGACACAGATGTAGAGAACAAACGTATGGACACCAAGGGGAGAAAGCAGTGGGGGGTGAGGGTGGTGGTGTGATGAATTGGGAGATTGGGATTTACATGTATACACTAATATGTATAAAATGGATAACTAATGTGAACCTGCTGTATAAAAAAAAAAAAAAAAAAAAAAAAAAGATCCAATGTGGGTCTCCACACTTGACTTTGGAATCTCACCTTCTCTTTGTTCAATCCTTTGGGCATCTCTGGCCTTGCCATTCCCCCAGGACTGTTCTATATGTCTTTGTTGAGAATGTAAAAAGGGCTTTTCTGATGTGGGTCTCCCACGTTCTGAGACTGATCGGTTTTGATGAATTTTATGATGCTAAGTATTGGACCCTGGTTTTGGGATGTCCCCAGGAGTAATAAAATAATTCACTTATATAGCTCAGGCACTCTTCTAAGTGCTTTATTCATTTAATCCTATAATAACCCTATGATGTAGGTAATATTATTCTCCCTTAGAGATGAGGAAACTGAGACACAGAGAGATTAAATTACTTTCCCAATGTCACATAAACTAGGAAGTGATAAAGCTAAGACTATAATCCAGTCACTCTCATGCTTTTAACCATGATATCAAACTTCTCTGAGCCAGTGGGTACCTGAGGTTAAGCTGAGCAATGGGCCCTGGAGAAGGGAGTCTCTGATTTGCTTTGCCTGGCCTTTAGGGCCCATGCATGAACCCCCTCCACTCTCATGTCAACATCCTCATTTTTCCTCACTCCCATTGCAGAGATTCTGTTCCAGCCAAGAGATTCTGCTCCTTGTCCACCATTACAACCACACCACTCCCTCTGCCATTCTGTGTTTGTTCAACTGCCACCTCTTTCCTTGAATGCCTTCTTCCTCTACCCCCATTGAAATCCTACCTTGCTTTCCTTCCAAAATGATTTCTAAATCTTATCTGCCCCAGGAAGACATCCTTGTTTTACTCCATCCTTCCCATTTCCTGATTCAAATTCATTTGTTTTTCTTCTTGGGGGGTCAGGAGGAAAGCCAACTGAGTGTTTTCTAGGTAGACGACACTGGAGACCTCACCAGAGAGAAGCTTGATCCAAGGTGGGACATCCTCTTTAAAGCCCCAGGAGTCTATTCTTCTACCACCTCTTCCACTGCTCCATTCTTCTATGAATGAAGCACTGTGTTAAGATTGGGGGGATGCTAATTTAATAAGATTCAGTCTTTTCCCTAGACATACTTGCAGACTAGCATTGGGTTGATGTATAGATACATAAATAATTACAATGCAAGAAGAATGTTGCCAGTGTCTCAACAGAGACATCTAGTGCTTGAAGGTCCTGAGATGGAAGAGATCACCTAGGTGGGAGCAAGGAAGGAAGGCCAAATGGCAGAGATGGCATTTGAGTTTGACTTTGAGGGATGTGTTCATTTTGCAGACAAGATTTTCAAGGCTAAGGAACAATATAAAAATGGCAATGCAGAAGGAATATTTGGGATTCGATAAGGGAATCTGTGTGAATTAACATGAGAAATAAGACTGGAAATGTAAATTGTGGTCAAAATAGAAAGAAATTTATGTATTAAAGAGCATACTTAAAAATCACTACTATTAGAGAATAAAGAGTTGGGATTTTATACTGCATGCAAAGGTGGGGAGGGAAACAATCAGAAATCACACTCTTAGCCATGTAGAAGAGTTGAGGTGTTATACAGCTATTGTAGAGACCAACAGGCCTTTGTAGAAATCTAGGAAGGGGATCATGGCCTAAGCAAAGGCAATGTCAGTGGGAATGGACAGGAAAGGATGAATGTGAGAGGCCTTTCACTGGTAGATTAAATGAGATTTTCCATCTGACTAGATACAGAAAGGAAAGGAGTAAAGAAGAGTCCAGGACAATAGCAGATTTAGGCAATTAGGAAGAAATGAAGATTTTGGTAGATGAGAGTGGGTTGGAAAAGACTGATAATGAGATCAGTTGGCACCTCTTGAGATCTGTGCCAAAAAAACCTCTAGAGGAGTTGTTGGTACACAATTTGGGATTGTGGCAAAAGTTGGGGCAGTGTAGTCTGGTGGTCCCTGTCAGAGAGGGGTACTTGGGGCCATTAAGGGTTTGCATCTCTGCCGCTACTTCCTACCCAAACCAAGGACAGATAGTTCCTGATCCACTTCTCATTCAGGTGAAAGCCCATGTGGTCCACAAGCACCACTGCCTCAGTTTAATGATTTATCTTTCCTTCCCAAGGTCAGCTTGACCTCTCTGTCAGGATTCTGGACCACAGGGGAAGATGCTCCTGGATAGAGATACTGATACATGGTCTTTCCTCCAGCTGCCATTCACACTGTTTTTCTTAATGTTACTCACAGAGTGACTTTTCCAATGTATCAGAAAAAAGAATACCTCCCTAATTGCTCTCTGTTTTTTATTAACTAAATCCAGAACCCTGTCTCTTCACCAGAAAAGTGTAGAATTAGGAAGATCTGTTTGCCTCTCCACCGACATTGCTGATCTTGACACTGATTGGAGTTAGTGAGAGACTTCCTCTTTAAGCTATTGTCCCATAATAAGGTAAAAATGATATTGATTTTCTAAACTTGCTCTGTTGGGAATAAATTTTTGACAAATGTTCAACTTTGCTGAGCATTACTCACTCCTCTGCCTTTCTAGAAGAGTCTTTCTGTGTTTTTGGCAACTTTGAGGAGTGTCACTAAATTGTCTAGTAGTGGAGGAGAACCAGAATGGGAAAGAAAGAGGAAACATGGTGGGGGGAAACCTACCTATTTTCTTTTCAACAATAATTGTAAACATTTTAGAGTTAGCCATCATTCATGAAGAACACTCACAGATATTAGTTCTTTTGATCCTCAGCCTATGAGGAGAAATGATCAGTTCAGTCCAAAAGCATTTACTGACCATCTACTATTAGAAGACAGAAAATTAAAAGCTCAGGAAACATGAAAGCAAATAAGACACAGAATAAGACCCATAAAGAGCCCATAGCCCCAGTAGGAAAGACAGATAAGTAATGAGAAAAAAAATGCAATCCCATGAGATAAATAAAATAGTTCAAGTATGTACAAGGTTTAGAACCAGAAAAAAGACTCATCTCTCTGGTATAAGGCAGAGAGTCCGCAAAGGATGGGTTTCTTAGTAAGATTTCTTTTTTTAACATCTTTATTGGAGTATAATTGCTTTACAATGGTGTGTTAGTTTCTGCTTTATAACAAAGTGAATCAGTTATACATACATATATGTTCCCATATCTCTTCCCTCTTGCAACTCCCTCCCTCCCACCCTCCCTATCTCATCCCTCTACGTGGTCACAAAGCACCAAGCTGATCTCCCTGTGCTATGCAGCTGCTTCCGACTAGCTATCTAATTTACATTTGGTAGTGTATATAAGTCCATGCCACTCTCTCACTTCATCCCAGCTTCCCCTTCCCCCTCCCCATCTCCTCAAGTCCATTCTCTGAGTGTTTTTTCCTATCCTGCCCCTAGGTTCTTTTTTTTTTTTTTAGATTCAATATGTATGTGTTAGCATACAGTATTTGTTTTTCTCTTTCTGACATACTTCACTCTGTATGACAGTCTCTAGGTCCATCCACCGTACTACAAATAACTCAGTTTCATTCCTTTTTATGGCTGAGTAATATTCCATTGTATATATGTGCCACATCTTCTTTATCCATTCATTTGTTGATGGACACTTAGGTTGCTTCCATGTCCTGGTTATTGTAAATAGTGCTTCAATGAACCTTGTAGTACATGACTCTTTTTGAATTATGGTTTTCTCAGGGTCTATGCCCAGTAGTGGGATTGCTGGGTCGAATGATAGTTCTATTTTTAGTTTTTTAAGGAACCTCCATACTGTTCTCCATAGTGGCTGTAACAATTTACATTCCCACCAACAGTGTAGGAGGGTTCCCTTTTCTCCACACCCTCTCCAGCATTTATTGTTTGTGGATTTTTTTGATGATGGCCATTCTGACCGGTATGAGGTGATACCTCATTGTAGTTTTGATTTGCATTTCTCTAATAATTAGTGATGTTGAGCAGCCTTTCATGTGTTTGTTGGCAATCTGTTAGTAAGATTTTGAAAACAAAAAAGAAAAATTAGAGGAAATTCCAGGCAGAGGACACACAGGTGCAAAGACATGTAACAACATGGTGTATTTATAGGATTATGAAGAGTCTTGTCTTGCTGGAGGAAAAAGTTGGAGGGAAGTGCTTCAGGATGGGTAGGAGGGTCAAGTGGTTTTCAGGAGAGGTAGACAGGAGCTAACCATAATTCCATGAAGTACCTTGTAGGACACACTAAAGAGCTTGGCTTTTATCTTGAGAGTCAAAGGAAAGACAATAAAAGATGCTAAAAAGTGAAACCAATGTTACATTTGCAGGTTCTGGGAGGAAAATATGAGTTTTGTTTGGGAATATTAAATTTGAAGTTCTTATCTAAATTAATTTTATATATATGTATATATATATATGTATATATTTGTGTGTGTGTAAATGTTAAAATATACAAAAAGGATACTTGGGCTTGGGACTCAGAGCATGGTTTGGGGAGGAAATTGGGGAAACATCAATCACATAGATGGCAGCTGACGCAAGTGTAGAGGATGAGCTCCCCCATGGAGAGTGCATGGAGTCAAAGGTAGAGCTCTGGGCAGCACTGGGGACATAAGCATTCAAAAGGTAGGCAGGGAAAGAGAAGCCCATGAGAGAGATCAAGAAGAATTGTCCCAAGCATTAGAGGATGACAAAGATAAAGTGGGGCCAGGAAAGTAAAGGCACATTTCAAGAAAAGCTGCGGTCATCGGAGTTGACTGTAGAGAAGTCAAGCAAATTATAGAGTGGAAAGAGTCCCCTGGATTTAGCAAAAATAAGGATCTATCAATGGGAACAGTAAGAACTTCAGCGGAGGACTGGTAGGTGGAAACCCAAATGAGAGATGAGAAAATGGAGGTAGAAATCGGAGTCTACTCTTTGAGAAAACTGAACTGTAAAGAGAGGTGGAGGTGAGGGAAACAATGAATCAAGGGAGTTTTTATTTGTTTATTTTAAGATATGAGAGACTTGAATATGACTTGATATGAGAGACTTGTTTGTGTGACTTTAGGAAGGAGCCAGTCTTAAAGGAGAAGATAAAGATAAAAGAAAGAGTGGAGCTAATTGAAGGAACACATCTCCTGTTTCTTGAGGAAACAAGGGAGTGTGGGTTGGAATAGGATGAAGAGCACAGAAGGAGGTATGACCTTGGGAAGGAGGAAGGGCAGCTCTTCCTCCAAGGAAGGTGGGAAAGTGAGAAGGCCATTGACAAGACGACAGCTAAGGAAGTGGAAGAAGAAATGGAAAGGAAATGAAATCAATTGTTTTGAGGTTAACATGAGCTGATTGGGTGAAATCACATTACAACTTTTTGACCCAGCATTACTATGATGGAAATCATACAAAAAAAATCTTTCCAAATTCTGGCTTGTAGCTTGTATATAAGACAAAACCAAATCCTGTGGTCAAAGAATATGGATGATTCTTGGAGGTAGTAGCAAGGAAGCACTTCCAAGTGCTTCAAAAGGAAAGTATGAATGATTTTCAAATAAGAGCTAGTTTGGTAATTATTGTGTAGGTGGATGACTCTAACACTGCATCTCTTAACTTTCCCCCAATCTCCTTCATAGCTCAGTTAAAAATTAACCCTGGTTAAATATGTTACCCCAAAAGCCAATTGAACACAGTCTAACACTCCATGGATCGATAATTCGAAGTTTCCCTCCCAACACACACACACATTGTAGCCGTTCCCTGGCCTTCACAGATCTCCTATTCCCAGTGGAGGCTCTTTCTAGAGATCAAATCTATTTTGAACACTGAGAAATCAATTTGGCACAACCAGAGGATATCTCAATTTATATTGATTTCCTTCCCAAAGGGTTAGGGGGGTTCTGTATCCTCCTGGAAAATGTCACCAATTCCAAGCCAGAGGGTGAAGTTAGTTTGACATTGTTACCCTCTCTTACTCTGTTTCTTTTTTTGGCAGCTAGATTCCCTTCTCTCCTTCTGGATGCTACCTCCTGATCTCTACCTTTCACTTGCCATGAAAACTCACTTTCAGTATAGGATCTGAAATTACATTAGTCATTTGCACCTTAATGTAAGTCTAAGAAACTGTGTTTACGCTCTAGGGGACATGGTAACATAACGACTTCCTTTTTAATTGTAGGCCTTGATCTCTGTTAGAAGGATTGGACATTCAGAAGCAGGGGAGAGTTCTGGGGACCAAAACTTTTCTTAGCACATGAGCATCTCCTCTAAATATGTTTATGGCTGATTTTGCCTGGAACTGTGGCTCCTACCTGTGACAGGGCAAATGGAGGTCACTGGGGTCACTCACATCCCAACTGTAAAAAGGAAGACTCAGCCACTATGACCACTTGTCCTTCTTTTATCCTGCTCTTGTTCTGACCTCCCAAATCTTCCAGAATTAGGGCAGAGCTCTCAGGCACTTTTCTGGGGTGAGAGCTCAGCAATGATCAGAACCTTTGAAGATTCCTCTCTCTGTCATCTTGCTAGTTTTCCTTCTTCACAGTTCTTTGTTAATGGAAAATGGATGTAATATAGCATAAATACACGGAAACAAATACAATTCTTTGTTAGCAGAAACATGGTCTTATGTTATTGCTTTCTCGAAAACCCTCATGAGCACCCTTTTCTTCTGTCTCCTCATTGAAACCAGTGGCTGTTGGATGACTCTGGCCCTTTAATTGTTCCTGAGCACCTCTGGATGCCTATAATTCAGGTGTTGGGACAGTGTCTTTGTGTAGACTGTTTTATTCAAGCTTCATCTTCAGGAAAACAGCTGTGTCTTGGAAAAGTCCCATATCTCTAACCTTGTTCCATGCATACTTCACCAAAGGATGAGAAATTGGAGTTGGCACCATGTGGATTATGTATGTAGGTAAAATCCCACCAAGCTGCTCATGTTGTACTACAAGCACTTGCTATTCTTCTACTCTGGCCCTAGGAAAATCAATTGCACTTGACACAAGAATCAGTTGCCCCTGAGAGCACGATTCCTTTAAAATTTTCAGAGACTCCAGTGGAAAGACCGTGGAGCTTTGAGGTCTGTGTCCATCTCCTTGGGATGTTGTGATTCAGCATTCCTCAGATAAAAATTTCACCAAACGCTAAAATCAACATTTGAAAGAGAATCTTGGTTATACTGAAACTTTACTTTGCCTTCAAATATTACTTGTCTCTGTTATTGAAGGAGACTCTAGCACTAGGAAGGGGATCATGGCCTAAGCAAAGGCAAAGTCAGTGGGGATGGACAGGAAAGGATGAATGTGAGAGGCCTTTCACTGGTAGATTAAATGAGATTTAATTAGGGGGGAAGCTGCACCAAAAGGGGGGAACTTGGAGAAGGATACTCACACAGTGAAGTAAAGTTTTTTGTATATTTTTTTCCTGATTATATAAGCAATGTATTGATATATACCCACTGAGGAAATTTTGGAAGTAAAGAAAGGCATGAAGAAGAAAATTAAAATTACTCATCATTCCATCTACCCAGAACATTCTGGTGTATTTCCTTTAATCCATTTGTATATTTTACAAAATGGAGGTATATCACATGTATAGTTTTATATCCTGATTTTTGCAATTTATATTATATTATGAATGTAACCAGTTTGATTAAAATCCTCAAATTCATCAGGGTATAAACCTGGAATATTTTAACTTTTCCAATAATTGTTACTACCATGCTATGTCAAATTTTCTTCTCCCACTGGGGAGAAGGCAGCCTTGACAACAGCTTGATCTGACTCTATAACTTTCAGTCACATTTGGTTATTAAAACTGTCTAATTTCCATTATTAAGCTTAATATTTCACATTAGAAATTTCAATCTCATATTTGATTGATTCAAAACTCCTATCCCCAAGGGACTGGCTAGATGTGCAGTGTGTACTGGAAAGGATAGTACAGAGGGGCAGAGGGCATAGTCTGTTCCTTCTCATATATCCCCTCTCTCTTCTCTGCCCTTACCCGTCCTGTATAGGGATATATGCAGGGGAGAAAAAGGAAAAAAACTTCCTATGTGACTGCCTTTAGCAAGTTGCTGCCCCTTCTTACTGGTCATCACCACTATTCTAGCTCTTTGTCATCTGGTCCATATAGATGGGCAGGGAACCCAACATTCCTATGAGGGGTCTATCCCCATGGTATCCCTTTTGCCTCCAAGTTCAGCATACCTGCCATGCTCATACACCTTCCATGGCCCTACTGTGTGGCGTTTGAGCATAGGAGCTATCTGGAGGGCACTCAAGGAAGCAGTTCTTTTCCCCCCATCACTTGGCAATACCACAGTACTTCCCCTCCACCCCACCCTCTGTGCTCTCCTCCCAGCTATGGCAGAACCTAGGATTGAGACCTCAGGCCCTCCTTCTTGGATATGTCCCCAATAGTTATAAACCATTCTCTTGGGACCCACTCTTTTAGCTTGAAGGTGGTGATAAGTTGCATTTTCTCCATCTCTTCTTCCATGAGGAGGCAAAGAGTGGATAGACCCTCTTGACAAACTATACTCCTTAAAAAAGGTGACTCTCTTTTATTTTTCCATGATAAAAAGCCACCAAATCAGTTAAACTTTTGTCAGTTCTGTCAGTGTGGGGAGTCTCAAGATTAAGGATCAGATCTCCATTAAACTCAGCCCCTATAATATTTAGTTATTTTGTTTTCAACAGTTTTCTGTCTCTGCTTTAAACTGCACTATTCCCAAGGTAAAGTTCTCAATCAGTACCATCCTATCATTACAACGGCACTTTGTAAACATCTTTTTATGGCTGTGTTTCATTCCATTTTATAGATTACCACATACTTAAAACATTTAAGTTGTGTGTATATGTGTGTGTGTTTGTATGAGTGTATGTATATATATATAGTTATACTTGAATAACACAGGCTTGAAATGTGCAGGTCTACTTATACATGGATTTTTTTTTTCTATAGTAAATACTACAGTACTACAGGATTTGCGGTTGGTTGAATCTGCAATGTGGAACCACAGATTCCAAGGAACTGCATATAAGGAGGACTGACTATAAATTATGCATGGATTTTCGACTGTAAGGAGTATCTGCATGCCTAAACCTCCCTGCCTCCCACCCCCGTGTTGTTCAATGATCAACATGTGCGCACACACACACGCACACACACACACGTATATTTGGAATGAGGAGATTAAGGTTATAGGCCTGGCCACAGAATTTACTGGTAGACCACAGAATTTATGAGCATTCTTAGTTGTAAGCAACAGAAACTAACTCTGGCTAATTAATCTAAAAAGATACTGAGTAATATACAACATCAAAGAGTTGAACAATTAGATCATAGGAAATTAGTGTAGATGCTGGGAAGCTTCAGGGATCTGGATAGCAGAAATGAATGGAGATACCTTTTTAGGGTACTGCCAGTACTATGACTCAGACCCAACTACTTTCAATTCATTTATTACTCAACTCAAGATTCTGATTCCTAGGAAATAGAATCTGATTGACTTCACTTCATTTCATATGATCAAACACAGCAAGGACGGGAGGGCTGGTGAGGGACTTTGACTTACAGTACCAAAATGACAAAGAGAAAGGGGATACTGATATTAAAATACATGGAAAGAGATCCTGAACAGGCCATATTTTTATAATACAGTATTTTTATATTATAAGCAATGCTATAATGAACATCTTTGTTCACATTTTGTATAATTTTCTTAGAATTATAGCTAACAGTTATTAAACACATCTGATATGTTGGCATTTTATTAAGCACTTTAAAAGCTTTATCTTATTTAGTTCTCATAGGATATAAGTATTATTACTATTGGTAGATTGATATACAGAGTTTGTTTATTCAACAATAATATTGAGCCCCTACATATGCTAGGCACTGTTCTCAGTGTTCTCATTCGTCCCTACCTGCTCTGATAGTGGTCACTGAAATTTGCCTTATGACAGTAGTGGCTGGCTGGAAGCAGGACAGGGCAATCTCCCCCTCTCCTTTGCAGGTTGAGCAAATCCCTAGGATGCCAATGCACTAGACTCAGGCCCCAGGTGCTCTCTTCTTTCCAGGAATAGAGTAAAAAGTTAGGCTATGCCAAAAGTTATCAGAAAAAGATCCAGGAGCCCCTTGCATTGTGTCAAGGTCCTTGAAGAGCCAGAAAAATATAAGTACTTTCCAAGGTGCTGAAAATAGCAGCAGTCACTATGTATGCACAAAGGATTAGTGACCCTGTATTTGATTATCACTTGATTTTCTGAAGAGTCAGCAGTATAGATGTATTATCTTCCAATCACAGTTTAATTAAAGGAGGGAACTGAGTTCCTGAATTTCCATGCTTTCTCTTGTCCCTGGGACAGCATGTTATTAAGCTGCAGAAGTAGCATTCATGTTATCTGTGGAGAGACCCATACTTCCTGGAGGAGGGGGGCGTAGGGAGTAGGAAAGGGCCCTTAAGATATCTGAATCCTTGGTTAGTATTGTGTTAGTCATAGGTGTGTTAGGGGTGAAAGAGAGTGGGAGGAATGACACAGGTACTAGATACTCTGGGTAATCTTTTCTTTCTATTTACTCAACACCAATGCTTTGTCTTCTACTAGGAAAACAGTAGGATTTGGACAGAAGACAGACATAATAGCAATTTAAAACTTGGGTATAGAGTCTTATCATCTTTAGTTTGATTTCCATAACCCATATAGGGGTCACTTAGGGTTGGGTGTGGCTCCTAGGAAGAGAAAAGAAAACAGTCATGGGCTAACCAGGGGGTTCATTTTTCCTCACGTAAGTCTAGAGGTAGGCAGTGCAGGGCTGATGATGCAGGGCTCAAGAATGTCATATAAGGCCCAGGTTTCTTTTATCTTCCTGATATGGCTCCTTATCATATGATTTTCATCCTTGGGGTTGCAATAGGGGTGCTGCAGCTCCAGGCTTCATATCCATGTTCCAGGCAGGAAGAATATGTGAGGGGCATGGTAGATAAGTCTGTCTCTTAAAAAACTGTTTCCATAGATTCACCCAGGAACTTTGACCTACATCTTTTTGATCAAACTCTCTTACTGCAAGAGAAAGTGAAAGATGATATTTTAGTTTTCTAATCTCTATAGTAGAGGAAGGCAAGGAAGGAGCTGGATGTAAATGCCTCATTAACTGTATGACCTATAAAATCATTTTAAAGCATGCCTGTATAAAATGAGGATGATATTGCCTACCTTGTAGAGTTGTTTTGATGTTTCCTACCTTGTAGAATGGAGATAATGTATGATAAATCCTTATCACAGTGCCTGGCATGTCATAAACTCTCTACAAACTTTTAAGAAAGAAACAGTATGCTATATCTATGTTCATAGACCATGGAGAGAAAGAAATATACAATTCAGAATAGGGTGACAGCCTCTCGCCCTAGGATTTCTCACTTAGCTGGGAGCTCAGCTGAATTCTGGGAATTTATAATCCCTGGTGATAGCAGCTGGCAAGGATGAAGAGACTACCAGCAATCTCAATCCCCTCTGCAGTGTTAGTTACTATACACAGAATATTTAAGAATGCACCCAATTTGGCATGATGTTTGTGCTGATCTGTCTCACTATCATAATCGTGTCCCTGAAGAGCTGCAAGTAAATAAAAATTTGGTTAATGCCTATGGATGTGGAATTGGTGGATCTGGAGGTGTGATCTGGCTCTGCCACTGACTACCACTGTGACCTTGGGGTAAACCTCAAGGACTTCAGTTTACTTACCTGTAAATTGAGGACATAACAACCCTTATCCACTACAGAAGATTTTGGAGATCAAATGAGGCAATATATGCTAAATCCCTTTGTATAATATAGGTATACAAATAAAAAACAGCTTTAAAACATATGGATGCAGCTGGAGTGTGCATGGAATAAGGCGGGGGCTTGGTGACTCTCATCTGTGAGAAGACTCTTTCTTCTGTTAGTATATTCATCAGAAGAGGCTCAACCATTCCCATCACCTCCAGACTCTGGGCACAAGGGCCCAGACTAGGCAAAAGCACCAAGTGGACAGTTTGCCTTCATCCCCCTCCTCCCATTCTGTGACCACCCTTCTGCTACTCCAGGACATTTGTGTTCTCCAACTCTCCCCAGCATACCAAACTCAGCTCCTGTGTGCTTGGCAAGAGGACAAGTATGGCTACAGGAGCAGGTAAGAGAAAACTGATTTTGTTGAGCCCTAACATATGCTGGGCACTCTGCTGGGTGTTTTATATATCTTATATATTTTAAGTTTCAATACCCTCTTTTCAAATATATATTTATACACATATACATAATTTTTTTAAATGAGAAAAATGAAGCTCTTTTTTAAAAAGGTTAAGCAACTTGCCCATGGTTACAAAGCTAGTAAGTGGCCAAGTGAGATTGAAATCTAGCTCTTCAGCTAAAAAGATCAGAAAGCATAAACTGAGGAACAGTTTGCCCAGTTTGTTATTTTAGAGTTGCCGATTCTAAGGGTTAAAGCACTGAGGTGACTTGCCCAAGGTCACACAATGACATTAGCAGGGCTAGAACTGGATTCCAGATGTCTGAATGGCCAAACTAATAATTTTCCTACTGTGTGATCATGCAGTGCTGACATCAGCTGAGGGATGGGATTGGAGCCTCAGGGCACCAGGGCCATTTACCCACCAGAAATCACAGGCTGGGAGGTGGTTCCTATCAGACTAAATATTGACAGAGACTCTTTTGCTCCCTTTGAAAATACATGTCTTCAGAGAGAGCCCTACCTAGCCTTGCTTCAGCTTTCAATAAGGATCTGGGGCGGGGGGTATGGGGGGAGGAGGTGGAGAGAAAGGGGAATAGAAGAGAAATGAAAAGCAAGAGAGAGCAATACAAGGCAAGGGAAAAAAATCAATGTCTGCTTGCAAGCAGGTGGGAGCTGTGGTTGTGATAAATATTTACCGGGTAGCGGTCTAATGATTTTAGAAATGTTTTTCTGACTGTACTGAGTGCTTGTGGGATTGTTTTTCAAGAAATAAAATACATTAAAACTCAGTCATTAAGAGCTTAAAGGAGGAGGGAACACAGGCTCCAAGCGCATTAGCACACCCTGTAGTTAAGTAAGGGCCTCATTCCTAATGCATTTTAAATTTATTCTGTTTTGTAAAATAAAACTTTAAACTGCTCCTTGTACTATCAAATTTGTAATCATCTCCAGAGCCCATCCCTAGCCACGGAGCTCTAGTGAGCTGCGGGGTGGTCACAGCTGAGTTGAAGTCCAAGTGCCCTCCTGCCCTGAGCTTCCAGGTGGCTCTGCCCAGCTCAGCTCTTTGCAGGAGCTCAGCCCAGTTTCTCCTTGCAGGGGAAGTCGTCCAGCCCTGTGGGGTTGCTGCTGGAGAGGGGAAGATAGAATTTCAGGCTGAAGGTAGAGCACAGTAGCTTAGTCCATTAGAAAATCTCTGGGTAGAGGGAGAAAATGAGACCCCAGGTTGAGGGACCTCTAATGTAGGAATTCACCTTCTCTGAGGACTTGGGAGACGCAGGAGAGCTCCCTGCCTGAGAAGAAAGAAAGGGGGGCACAGACTCCAGAAACTTAAAATGCATTAGCTCATCTAGTCATCTCAACAGCCCTAGGAAGTAAGCATTCATTTCCTTATTAGCCTGATGGGCTTGGAATAGCTAAGGGCTTGGAATAGCTAAATCACTTGTTCAAGGTCAGACTGTCTGATAGGAGGTAACAGGGTTTACCTTCTGATTCAGGTTAGGTTGACTCCAGAGCCAGGCTTGGGGTAGGAGTGGGGGGAGCAGAAGGAATAATAAGGATCAGATAAGGATCCTTTTCAGTTAATAGAGTGAATTTTGAGCTAGAGCTAAAACTTGCTTTACCTCCTAAAGAAGACAGGAAAGCTGCTTGCCTGAAGTACAGCTGACCAAGACAATTTGGACTTCTCTTTTTACCTTTCTTCCTTACCTAGTTTCTTCCTATAAATCTGCTCCCTGTTTCTTTCAAGTCTTCTCAAATGTCTCCTTGTCAGTGAGGTCTTCACTGACCACTCACACAAAAAAGCCCTCCTACCACCACCCTCCACAGAGGGTAAACAAGTAAAGCTGAATGCCAGTTGCCAGCCCCGCTAAAGCAGGCCTGCTTCTTTAGCCTAAGGGAAGATGAGTCATTTCACAAAGATCCAAGTTTATTTTTCTAAATGACCACTTGTTTTGAGCCATTCAAGACAGCCCCTTGATGCTCACTGTTCCCCAAACTGCACCTCGCTCCAGACACTCCGGATTTTCTTCATCTTCATCACTGAGGCTGATGTTTCCCTTGATTCCAGAGGACTTCATCATATGGTTCCCTAAATTATGTATTCACTCAACAAAGAATTACTGAGAGCCTGTTATAAAATAAAATAAAGTAAAATAAAATGTGTCTTTGTACAAAAAAAATTTACTTGTTTATTTGTTTATTTTCACTCTCCCTAATTAGACTGTGAGCTCTGTGTGGGCAAAGATTTCATCTTTTTTATTATGTCTAGGAGAGTTTCTGGCATCTAGTAAATGCTCAATAAATAATTGCTGAATAAATAAATGAAATTCCTAACTCTTGGACCTATCTCTTTCACTACAATAACTGGTAACAATTTGTGGGTGACAGTAACTGATCTGTATCAGCTTGAGAAGACTGTACCAGAAGTTGATACTTCAAGGACAAACACCCTCAAAGTAATCATAGGTTCTCTGAATTCACAAGATGCCTCAAGGATGAGCCAAAGTAATTCTCTCATTTTAGAAAGGAGGAAGCAGCCCAGAGAGGTAAAGCGATGAGCCCGAAGTCACACAGCTTGTCCACCCAGGTCTTCTTATGCCCAATCAGATTCTCTCTCTCAGATTCACCAAGCAAGCTGCCACTGGGGTTAGGACCCTAATCTCTGATGGCATCTGAGGCATTTTCAGAGATCTGCACATCCTCCAGTCTTTGTGGGAAGCCTGGGTCTGTTCTCCAGTTGAGATAGGTTGTCAGGTTAGGAGGGGTGAGGGGCTGAGACCTTTGCTGAACCAGGCAAAAATATCCAGGCACTGCGGCTGTATGCCTGCTCTTCATATCTGCTTGCTAACACTACCTTACAGCTCACACACCTGGCTGGCTGTGACCACAGGTACCTAAGAAGCTGTCTTCTTGGTATGATTTCTAAGGCTCTTGGAAAGACTCCTTACTCCATAACTGCTTTTCCATAGAGGCTGAAGATCATTCAACAGAATACAAATTCTGCTACAACCATGATGAGAGCAAGGCACCTTCCTTCCTCTGGGAGAAGGAGGAACACACTGACTTGAAGTCACTCAAAGTGATTGGAAGATCACATAGTGATTCTCTAGGAAGGGACAGGTAAGCATGTTACACTGTACAGGGATGGGAGGACACTTCTCTCCCACTGCAAACCTGCTGCTCACCCTGGGTCCCCAGTGCTCCCTCTCCTGCCTCTCCAGACAGTCTGCTGCTCTGTCTCCCCTCCCCACCTTGGGTACCCAAGACAGGGTGGTGACCCAGGTGACACCTGGCTGTCTCAGAGGAGCCACTTCCCTGGGAAGAGATTTCTGTATTTGCAATTAACTATGAGGAAGAAACACATTTATTAAACATTTACATGTGTCCAACATTATGTTGGCTGATTCCACATAGTTTTTCAACCACAGAAGGCAAATGAGATTATTCAAATTAAAAGATGAGGGCTTTCCTGGTGGCGCAGTGGTTGAGAGTCCGCCTGCCGATGCAGGGGACATAGGTTCGTGCCCCGGTCCGGGAAGATCCCACATGCCGCGGAGCGGCTGGGCCCATGAGCCATGGCCGCTGAGCCTGCGCGTCCGGAGCCTGTGCTCCGCAACGGGAGAGGCCACAACAGTAAGAGGCCGTGTACCACAGGACGACAAAAAAAAAAAAAAAAAAAAAAAAAAAGATGAGAAATCCTAGGCTCGGAACAGTACATAAACTTGAGCTGGTGGACTCAGACCTGGCCAATCCAGGCAGCTCTGATCCTTAAGCAAAGGGACTGCCTCTTTATCAAACTGACCACAGCGACTGGGTGGTATGGTGGCCCAGCAGAGCCACACTATCCTGGACAGTCTCCCAGGGAGTCACAGCTGTGAGCACCCTTCAAGGAGCCAATCTGCAGGCTACAGGGGGGAGCATTGCCAAGAAAATTCTCTGAAGCAAAAGCAATGACCACCCCAAGCTTGTTGCTGTCAGGGTGATGCATGAGGCCAGCTCAGGGCACTGCAAAACCACCCTCTGATCTGTGGAAGATGCATACTAATGGGTCAGATTACCAGGCCTAAGTTAATTGCTGTTTTTAATCTTCATTATTAAGGAGAAAGCAGTGGGTAGACCCTCAGAGTTTCTTTTCCCCACCTCAGGAGATGAACATCAGACTAAGTGGGGCTAAGTCCAGTACTAGTGGCCTTGTCCTCTTGCTTCAGCACCACCTGGACTTTTCTCCTAGGGTTAGGCAAGAAGCTTACTCCTCACTTTTCATGAAAAAATCTTTTCTATTTCTCTTGATAGCCCTCCCCCTCCCGCTACCTCTTGTATTTTTCAGCTTGGCTCACACTTTATTTTCAGGATACCGATACCAACAAATCACTTTTGCTTCCCAAGGCAACTTGCTGAGCACAAATTTGTTGATAAAATAACCCACAAGCACACGATGTTGGTCGTAATTGGGTGGAAAACAGCCTCCGCTAACAGTCAGCTCTGGGACCTGTGCTGGCCCACTGGGAAATGCAGCCCATTAGAATGTCGGGCCTCTCAGCTCAGGAGTCTAGCCTTGTGAGTTCAATTGCTGCACCAAAGGAAGAAAATCATAAATTTGGAAAAATACAACTTATAGTAGAGACAACCAGGGAAGGATGACTACAGGCATTGTATGGCAATGAGTAAGGAAGGTCTGGTGTGTAGTAGGAAGTAGTTATGAGAGGATGAGGGACTTAATGGGATCAAAAAGAAAGTCCTTGATGAACTCAACTCAGATTGAAAAGTAATAATAGAATAGGTCAGGTGAATCTATCTGTAAACCAGCTTGTCTATTTTTCGGGCTCTGTGTAATGTTACCTCTAATTCAGCACAGTCAGCCAGGATTCCCCTCTATCCTGAGAGAGTACTGAGGAGGGGGATCTCCTGGAATCACAAGAAACTATCTGGTCTAATGGTCTAGTTCCTCTTGAGAGAAAATGAAGGCCCATGGAGATGAAGTGATTTGTATGTCATAGAACTATCCTGTGGCAAAGATGGAGCTGGAGTCTGGGTTTCTGAACTTTAAGTTTGGATACGTTTAATAAATGCATCCACCTATTCACGTACTTATCCATCCATCATCCATCCATCATCCATCCATCCATCCTCCATCCATCAATCCATCCACCCATCCGCCTACCCATCCATCCATTCTTCTATCCATCCTCCCATCCATCCATCCATCCGTCCATCCATTCATCTAGCCATCCATCCAACAAACCAAGAATCCTTTCCTAAACTTAAAGGGCTAGAGTTCTAACGTACTCTGAATGAAGATTTATGATTGGATTGTTGTTATTTTATATTTGGCACTAAATTATGTTTATAATCTCCTGACCACTTATTCAGTGTGAGCCCAGGGTACCTCCCAAAAGGAGCTTCTACCCATAAAAAGATGAATGGATAAATAAAGTGTGGTCTATCCATACAATGAAACATTACTTAGGCATAAAAAGGAATGAAGTTCTGATCCATGTTATAATGTGGGTGAACTTTGAAAACATTATGCTAAGTGAAAGGAGTCAGATATGAAAGATTATATATTGTATGATTCCACTTATATGAAATATTCAGAGTAGGTAAATCCATAGAGATAGAATACGTATTGGTCATTGACAGGGGATGGGGGAGGAGAGAATGAGGAGGGACCGTCTAATGGGTACAAGATTTTCTTTTGGGGTCATAAAACACATTCTGGAACTTACTGTAGCAGGTGGTTGCACAACATTGTGAATGTACTGAATGTCACTGAAATGTACACTTTAAAATGGTTAATTTATGTTATGTGAATTTCACCTCTAACTTTTAAAAAAAAGGACTTTTTATTCCTAGGCTCTGGGCTGGAGTGGGGAGCGGGCACCAGAAGGCAGTACGTCCCCCAGGCTACAACAAGGAAGCGCTATGTGACCACGTCTGTACCTCACAAACAGGGTCACTGATTTTCCTACAGAAAGGGCACCCTAAAACCAAAAGGGCCTGCCTCTACAGGATCCTGACATCTGTGGGCCCTGTGGCCCAGACCCCAGCAGAGGGATTTGGTGGGCTCTTCCCAGCATGTGCCCAGAGCTCCCATCATAGCCTCACCAGAAGGAAGGCTGCAGTAAGCAAAGCGAGGAGGGGGCCACAGACCCTGAATTTAAGACACAAATCTGAATTTTAAGACTCTCAACAGCTTTAGTTGCTGTCACTATTTTAATAGATTTTTATCTCTTATGCATTCCGTTATTATCATTGTCACCAGCACATGGGGGAAATTTCAACGTGCCTGTTAAAAATGTCAAATTTATTAGACACTCACTCAAAGCTCAGTTAATTTTGTTGTTTTGTTCTCTACTCCCCCTTACTTTTATTTAATTAATTTATTTCTTGGTGTGTGTGCATGGCTAATCTAAACATACGGCCAAATTTTCTCCACTGGTTTTAAAATACTTTAATGAATTCTGCAGTGGCTTGTAACAGGAATGAGTGCTGATGGTGGGGAGGGGATACTGGTTAGTACTGCCCAGGATGACACCTGCTGGGCCTGCCCCTGGTGAGAACAATTCTCTCCTCTCCAGTCCGTATAAACTGCAAGGCTCTTGGCTTTGAGATTTTGGTTTCCATTTTCTTTTCATTTGGGGGAATTACTTCCTCTTCCTGACAAATAGTCTCTTCAGAGAGTTCAAATGAATCTTTATTGACCTTGGGCCTCCAGAGAGGCTCTCTATTTAATCTACACACTCATCCTCTTTGGATGGTGACTTCTTCCTCATTGTTTTTCCTGGTACAGGGTTTAAAAAAAAAAAAAAGCAAAAAAACCCCTGAGAGTGAAGAGGCTCAGGAAATGCTGTTTTCCTGCTTTGGCTCAACTGCCAAAGGATGCATTAAAAACTTCTGGGTGCCAAAGGATCAGCCAGCTTGTGCAGGCATGGAAGAAGGTCCAGTGGTCAGCTGTCACACCTGTCACTCCTTCACCAGCCAGGGTCAGAGAGAGCTGGGGGTTCACCAGGCACCTTTCTCAAGAAGCTTTCTAAGCACTTAAGTCCCCCCACTGTAAGGTTGATAGCTCTGATGTCTGCCCTGCATCCTGCAAAGGCCAAGCAATCCTTAGTGCATTAGTGTGGAATAGTGAACTCCCAAGACAAGCTCCAGGAGAGGAAGTCAGTGACTTTAAGATGATTCATCAGATGCCAATTCTCTATTATAGGGTCTCCCTGGAAATCATGGTAAACACACTTATTTTATTTTATTTTTAAAGCTTTTTATTTTATATTGGAGTATAGCCGATTAACAATGTTGTGGTAGTTTCAGGTACACAGCAAAGGGACTCAGCCATGCATATACATGTATCCATTCAAACACACTTATTTTATATTCTATGTCAGATAACGCTAATGTCTGAAATATTTCAAGTTCTGACTCTGCTGTCTATTGTTTATGCTGGATTTCACTCATAGTGTTCTGTTTCCTAGTGTGTTTTATAATTTTTGATGGTAACTTCATGTTCCTTGAAACTTCATCTGGGGAAGTTCTGAAGCCTCAAGTGAAATTACATTCTTCCAGAGAAAATTTGTGTTGGTATCTGCCAGGCACTTGGGAGCTATACCAAGCCAATGACATTTGAAATTAAAATTTCTGCCTAAAGATTTGGACCACAGACTCAAATGAATAGTTATGAATCTCAGGGGGGAATTTTTTCCCTCTTACCAACATTAAGTTAAGACTTACAAGTCTCCTTACTTTTCTCTTCCGTATAGTGGGTTTATTTTATTTTTAAATAATTTTTATTTAAAAATAGTTTTATATTTACAGAATATTTTCAAAAACAATACAGAGAGGGGCTTCCCTGGTGGCACAGTGTTTGAGAGTCCGCCTGCCGATGCAGGGGACACGGGTTCGTGCCCCGGTCTGGGAGGATCCCACATGCTGTGGAGTGGCTAAGCCCGTGAGCCATGGCCGCTGGGGGCCTGTGCATCCGGAGCCTGTGCTCCGCGGCGGGAGAGGCCACAGCAGTGAGAGGCCCGCGTACCGCAAAAAACAAAACAAAAAAACCCCAAAAAACAATACAGAGAGTTCTCATATACCCTGTACCCATTTTCCCCTTTTGTTAACATATTTGTATGGTAGGGACATTTGTCAAAATTAATGAACTAATATTGATAGATTATTATTAACTAAAGTTCATGTTTTATTTATATTATCTTAGTTTTTACCTATTGTCCTTTTTCTGTTCCAGGATCTCATCCAGGATACCATATTACATTTAGTCATCAGTGGCTCTTTAGCCTCCTTTGTCTGTGATGGTTTCTCAGATTTTCCTTGTTTTTGATGATCTTAACCTTTTTTGAAGAGTACTGGTCAGGTATTTTGTAGAATGTTCCTCTATTGGGATTTCTCTGATTTTTTTTTTCATGTTTAACCTGGAGTTTTGGATTTGGAACAGGAAGACCATGGAATCATCTTATTTTTCATTCATTCTTTCACTTAGGCTATAGCCCTTTGTGGTCTCACTTTTATGCAGTCTTTCTAGGTAGATTGCTCACCGTGGGTGAGCCCTAGGCTGTATCTCCTGATTGCTGAGTCCTCAGCAGCCACCAAGACAGAAGCTTAGAGTCCCCAGGGGGTGGCAGATATTCTGGCTTAGGCTCTTGCTTCCCTCCCAGGATGGTGATTTTCACTTTGGTTTTGGCCAAAGTGACCCGCAGAATCCTCACTTTTTAAAAACTAGTTCAGCAATTCGCATAGTAAAGTGTTCTTATATAATTTATCCAGGTTTTGATGTTGTTTTCACTGGGAGAGTTATTCAGGAGCTCATACTGCTGGAAGTGAAAGTTGAGAGAAGTCTGATCCTACATAAAGCTTCAGCCTCATCTCTCAGCAATCTCACTTTCCATTTACTCAATGAACTTCTACTGAGCAGGTATTAGGGGCGAGCATTTTGTTAGGTGCCAGAGAACAAATGATTTACAGACTCTGTCTTTATGCAGCTGACAGTCTAGCAAGCAAACAGCATGTGCTGGAGCAGCACAATGGAGAAGCCATAGGGAGAGCGGGGGTGGAGCACAGAGAGCAAGGCAGAGAATGCTGAGAGAGAGAATGCCAGAGCAATAGGGAGGGATCAGGCCAGGAAAGCCTTGTAGGCCAGGCTAGAAATGTTAGATTTGGTCCTAAGAGCACTGGGAAGCCACGGAGGATGTTTGGATCCCAAAGTGTGACAATGACTGAAGGGGCTTTTAAAAAGATCTCTCTGGGTTCTGGAGAGGGTATATTGGACTTTGGGTTGAAAAACTAGTGACAGGGCTGTTACAGCAGCCCAGATGACATAGTGGAAATGGTAAAAGTGGACTTGAAGAGAAATATTTAGGAAGTAGAATGTATAGGACTTGGTGATGGTTTGAACGTGGGGAATCAAGAACAGAGAGGATCAAGGATGATGCCCAGGTCTCTGAATAGAGCAACTGGAAGGACAGTGGCATCACTACTCAAGAAGAGAACTCTAGGGACAGGGGTGCAGGTTTGTTGGGGAACCAGGTTGTTCAGCTAGTAACACATTTACTCTAAGGTGACTTTGAGGCATCTAGAAGGAGGCATGATATAGGTGTAGGTTGAGGTCAACAACGCAGAGACAAGGTCTGAGCCAGTCACAGAAATGTGAATCCTGCTGAGGTCCTGGGGCTGAAGGAATGAGAGGAAGAGAGACAAGTGTGTCAGAGTGAAGGGCAGGGGAGGAAACACTCGCCCAGAGAGGGGGCACAGGGGACCGGGGTTCATAGGACTCTTCCTCATGGTCTCTCCAAATGCTGAGAGAGCGTGCATTTTGGTCTCAACCATACATGACATGAAATGACTTACAAAGCCCTTGCTGGGATGTGATCTTACTGGAAGCTGGTCCTTTTTTCCTCCTATTGGCACCAATCTTCTGCCTGGCTTTCTCTGCTATAGTCATGGTATTTCTCCTTTTAGTCCAATGCACCATAAACCTTCTTGCCTCAGGACCTGTGCCTTAGGAAACTAAGGCCACAAGAAATTAAGAGAGCTCCTCAGGCAGAACCATGTAGCCTAGATCTGATGCCAAACCTTCTGGTCTTTCTATTATACCTGGGAGCACCCCTGAATCCTCTTCCTTTTAGCAAGGTGAGCTGATCAACTGCTGAATTTAGACAATTGGCTCCTTCAGGGAGAGGTTGAGAACTGGTGTGGGGGGTTGGGTGGGGGGGATGGAGTGGGACCCCTGGCACTGCCAAAGTCTGGACAAGGTGTGAAGGGTGGTAGGAGGCAGTGGGTCGGGCCTAGGGAGGAAGACTATGTATCTTCATGTGTGGGGGGTGTTGGGGGGTAGGGATGGAAGAGGGGCAGGGTGGGTGATTTAGGACAGATGGTCAGAGGTCTCCAGAGACAAAATTTGTCTCACTGATCCTTTTTTCATGGACAGAGTGCACCAGGTCAGAAGGTACCTGTACCATGAGCAAGGTCCAAGGACCTGGGAAGCAGACTTGACTAGATAGGGTAGACACTCAAAGCAGGGAATCAAGGCCAAATGCCCCTCTGAAAGTACTTCCCACATTGAATTCCGCTCTGATGGAATCACGTGATCTACTTAAGCATTTAGGTGTATAAAAACTGACAAAAGTCCTTCTGAGCAATTGTGGAAAGTGGGTCTGTATTCCCTGGGTGGTCCCCCTGCAGCTCACAGAAGAGGCTGGGAAGGAAGAGAGCTCTGCAAACACAGGACAAATGCCCGCCTCCATCCTATCCTCCCATCCTCATGAGACCCACCATTCTGACCCCTCAGAGTCTAGGCTGGTCCATTCACTCAAGAGATACTTGTTGAGCAGCTGTTATATGCCAGGCACTATGGGATACAGAGATGATCCAAACATGACTCTTTCCCTCTAGGAGACTAGAAGAAAGAATAAGACAAGAACCCCAGTGGAGGTCACAGAACAGAACATGAGAGGCACCAAAAAAGGAGATTCAGAGGAGCTCCAAAGAAGTTTAAGAAAATTTCAGACCCTCTCTCCTTCCCTTCTTTTGTTCAACAAGTATTTCTTGCACTTTGTTGGGCACAGATGTATGGTGAACAAAAGTGTGGGCTTGGCGCGAGCCACAACTACTGAAGGCTGCATGCCTAGAGCTAGTGCTCCGCAACAAGAGAAGCCACAACGATAAGAAGCCCATGCACTGCAATGAAGAGCAGCGCCCCCTCGCTGCAGCTAGAGAAAGCCCACGCACAGAAACGAAGACCCAACACAGCCACAAATAAAGAACAAAACAAACAAACAACAAAAAAAGTGTGGGCTTGGGCCAGACTGCCTACAATTTATTCCTAGCTCCTTCTCCCACCGCTTCTAGCTGAGTGACAACAGGTAAGTTACTTATTGTCCCCATGTCTCAGTCTTCTCATTTGGAAATTGAAGATAATAATAGCATCGACCCCATGGGATTAATGTGAGGATTAAATGAGTTAATACATGTCAAGTGCTTACAATGTTTCCTGGCACACAGCCACCCTCAGAGCCTGATGTGGGCTAAGATGATGACAGCGTGACAACAGTGATGCTGGTGGCGTGACAGGCACTAGGGGTGCAGCCAGGAGCACAGCTGATAGAGAGGTAAGGTCCATATTCCCATTGTTTCCAGACTGAGGCAAAGGAAAGAGAGAGAAATGGGAACCAGGGAAAGTCTTCACGGAGAATCTGGCTTTGAACTGAACAGGCTCTGGAGCCATATGATGGAGTCCCAGCATGTTTCAAGCCAGAGCAAATGTTTGGAGGTGGAAAGGAGGAAGTAAGTGTACAGAGAGTGGTGCCTGGGATCCTGTCAAAGTATCATGCAGAAATAGGCCAAGGTGTTAGGAACTTACTCCATAGCCCAAGCCTGTCCCTTCCCTAGGCCCTTTTCACACAGCAGGGACAGACTATTAGTGATACAGTCAAAGAGCCAATTCTTCATCTGGGACAACTGGTTTAGGACTCACCCTCTTCCAAGTCAGCAAGCATCAGCTTAGCTTGGAGGTAACACACTCTGAAAGTGACTGACCCTGCACCCCACCCCGCCAAGCCCAACAAAGAAAGAGACCTGGAGCCCCTGCAGCCACTCCCCACACCCGCACCCCCTTTCCTGTGGGCTGTCTGAGGCAAGAAGTCCCTCTTCTCTGCGTGAACTGTCCGGCTTCACCCGGGCTGCCCCATCCAGCAGGAGAAGGCCTGGATTTCTCAACCTCTAAAGGCCTGCCTCTCTACTGTGGCCCGGGTTTGGGATGGCATCAGGCTGTGGGCTCACACTGGACTGTGTAGGCACCCTGGCTTCACCGTGTGCTGTCTTAAGCAAGCCTCTTTGAGCTTCAGTTGCCTCCGTAGAAAACAGAGATAATAATAACACCGCACAGGCCAGCTCTGAATGACAAATGAATAAACACATATGGAGAACGTGGTGCTGAATAGATGCTCAGTCCATGCCGCTTTCTTTCCCTTCTTCTGGGCTCTCAGCCTCCTGGAAGGCTAAACTTGCCACCTAAATCACCCTTCACTTTCAGACCTGGACATCAGTGGGGGACAAGGGACCATGGGCTCTCGGAAAAGAAAGAAAACAGCCAGCCATTACATCACCTCTCCTTCTCCCTCCAGGAGGCCTGCCAGGGTGGTTGCGTGAGGTGTGTCGGGGTAAGATCTACCCGGGGTGAAAAGGCCAAGTGGGGAACACTGAGCCCTACCTCTCCCCTCTGGGACCCAGGCCCAGGTTTGTTTGTTCTGCTCTTCCTTGGAATCGGGAAGAGATCTAGATGGTTATTTAACCTTGAGGATTAGCTGATTGGAGGGTTTACTCTGCTACCCCTCCCAAGGGCACTTTCGTTCAATAGAGCAAACCATCCTAAGATGAAGTAAACACCAGTGTGGGTTCTGAAGGCCTTCTTGTGGAAGGGCATTTGACATCAGGAGGGCACAGAGGACTGTCTGGGTCTCCTGACAGTCCCTGGGGTTGAGGACTTCCTACACCTGGAAAGGGGGCTGCCAAGGGTCCTGCTCTCCGACTTCCAGCCCCATCTCCTCCAGACCTACTTCCTGTCTTGAGGACTTCCCAGACCTCCCACCACAGGGAAGTAGCTGCTGGAGGCCCAGCAGCTGCACTCTGAAATCTACAGCCAACTTTGCATCCAGGCACATTTCTCACAGGCCGCTCCTGCCCAGGGGCCAAGCCCAGCAGTGATACTGAGGCAGACCCATTGCCGGGAGACAGGTGACTCCTTTATCAGTGGCTTCGGCTCAAGGACTCCCCAATGGCTTTTCCAAACCATCCTTAGACGGCTTGGCCGTCCACCTGACCAGGTGGACTCTCTCTCTCTCTCATTCTCTTGAGGTCAGATTACATCACCATCTGACAGCTCTCCCCAGCTCACTCCACTATCACCATGGCTTTCTTTCATGTAAGCATTTTCCCTAACAAAATCCTTCCACCTTTAATCTCAGGAGACCCAGACTAACACAACCCCCCATCCTTTTTCCAGCAATGTCCTGTTAATGCTGTATATCTAAACCCAACCATCTTTAAACACACCTGGACAACATTCTCCAGTAGCTGGGCCTGATTGAAAGGCTCTGACCAGGTATAACTAGGAGGTAACATCTTCTAGAGTATTTGCAAGGGTCTCAGCCAAAAAACAAGTACAGTAGAAGAATGTTTATCCCGCATGTCCAGACCTCACCTACCTTTGATAAATAACATTTCAGCAGTTTAGAAATGTTAATTTCTACAGCACACAATGCTCTAAAAACCCAAAGAAAAATAAAACCGAACATATTTTGGCCTATGTTATCTCATTTAAGATGTGATATAAAGTATGATGGGAAATAAAATAATTTGATGGGTGTATGTGCTTTGTCAAACCTATTACATAATATAAACATATGGTATAAGTGAATGAAACATCATTTGAGAATAATACCATGCTCCCAGTTGTGAGTCCCCAAGAGGCCTCCTGCTATATGGTTTCTTCCAAGAGAACCAGAGGTTGAGTCTAGAAGCAGTTGGAAGGTCGACATGGGTGAGGGGCAGGCTTCTAGGATGGAAGCCAGAGATGGTCGTGGGTGGGGGGGCGTAACTGAGCCCAGAGCAGCCCCAGAGCTGCAGCCCCAGCCCCTGTTTCTCTGGCTCCCGTGCTCTGTGGAGCAGCCTGCAGGTGAATAGATGCATCCAGAGGCCACACAGTAAAGACCGGGGCCAAAGGCCCTTTCTTCCTCAGAGCCCCCGATCTTCCAGCTACAAGTGCTCCAAGCTGCCCCCAGTTCACTACCTGGGCCTTGCATGTCAGGGGCCACTCTCTCTTGTTCTGTGGCTCTTTAGATCTGGCTTTTCTCTGATGCTCAACACCTGCTCAAGAGCCAGGACTATGACTGGGCCATCACTCAGGGCTCAGCACCATGACTCCTGGGGAGCAGCACACAGCACACAGGTGAGCCCACACCCAGTACACAATGCAGAATCTCCCTGACAGCTCGCTCTGGATTTGCACCTGCTGCCATTGGCCCTTGTTCTGCATTTTGGAAACCCGGAGAAAACTTTAATATCATGAATAGAATGTTATTTGGTCTTATAAGTTGTATTTTTTTTCTTCCAGCTTTGTGTTGTAATATATTGTCTGGTGAATCTTTGGATGTGGATGACATTCAGACACATTCAGACTAATGAATTGTTGTTTGCAAATGATACAGTTGCATCTGGTTTAGTGAGTGGGTCCTATCCTAATAGACTCTTAAGATGGACATTTGATTCTTCAGCAGGGAGAATGGTACTGACAGCCTTCCATTTCTGTTTTTTGATTTTGCTCCTGGAGGCTTCTTGGCCCTGTACCAAAGCTCAGGAAACTCAGTGATGAAGTCTGGCTTTGGGTAATTGTTGGAAAAGTCTGCCCTCCAGTTAGCACCCCGGCACTTGGGAGGGAATCCTATGAAAATGTACTCCCTCTCTCTCTCCTGCAACAACCTGGAGATGCAGATGGGTGACGAGCTGCCTATGCTTCTAAATGTTGAGATTCCATCAAGAACTTAAGTACAAGAACCTATTACTTTATGAAACAGGACTGCTCTAAAAAGTTACATATAAATCTGATTGTGTTCAGGAGGAGAGATGAGCAGATTTGGTCAAATTGGATTTTAAATGTATTAGAGGCTCTGAGTATTTGAGAGAACCTGAGGGTGATGCTTAGAAGAGAGAGGAATCTTATGGAGAGAAAATAACCAACAGTGAAAATTCTACTTGGTTCATTTGCTCATTCATTTAACCACAAAATGAACCTTTGTAGGACACCAACTATGTCCTCGGCATTATTCCAGTGACTAGTGAGACAAAGACAAATGAGCCACCTGCTGTATTTTTTAAGGCAGGGAATGTGCTCAAGACACAGTGGAGCCTGAGTCCCAGAAAGCCTATGTTTATGCCAGGCATGAGCATCCATTAGAACAGACCAAGGCCCTGCCCTCAAGCTCGACCAGCTTGTCCCCCTGCTAGGTAACAGCCCACCGATAAGTCCCTGAACTGGCAATTCCTGCTCCTGAGGTCTGACGGAGCCATGTCCCTCTCCTTCTGTTGACTTCACCTTGACTTTATGATAACAGTGACATAAAAAACACATGGAGAAGAGGTATTAGGGAGGCCTTGATGCAAGAGAGACCACTGTGGCATCATTAAGTAGAAAGTTATCTCAAGCACAGGGGGCAGGAAGAGCTCAGCTTCTTTTCAGAAGCACAGTCTTTTCTTTCATCCTCTGAAGAGGTGTGTGTCCCTCTGCCTTACCTGCCCCTTCTCCCTATCACCTCTCCACTACTTCTTCCTGCCGCCTCCAACCTGTGGCTCCAGGAAAATCAGGTGTCTCTGAGGTCAACTGTCCAGGGCCATGGAGAAAGCATATGAAAGTGATCCTACTGGGAATTACAGCTGGAGGCTGCTTGACACATGTCGGTCTCACAGCTCATGGGAGATAGCTGTGTTAAGCTGCAACAACAGCGCTCCATGCCACCAGGCAGCAAACGGATTTTGGTTCCGCTTTCATTTCTAACGAACGGCCATGCCTATGCCACATGCATCAGCAGGAGACGATCGTGCCTCATTAACAGCCTTGCTTAATGGCTGCCTTCCTGCTTATCACACCTCATCCTGATTAAATTGTTATATAAAGAGAAATGTTTTTGCAGGAAATATCTGTCGGGAATTTCAATCAGGTTCCAAGGCCACCGTTGCTGAGTCATGGTTCTTTCCTTTTCAGTTAATGAGGTTTTCGAAGGCCCTGGCGGAGGTGGCCTTTGGGGAGAAGAACTGATCGGTTCCAGGAACACAGAGAGAAGGGAAGAATAGAAATGTAAACACCAGTGATCAGGTGGGAGGTTTCCAGGTTTAGCTGGGAGTCTGGGAACAAGTCAGAGGTCCCTCGAACTCTCCTGGCCTTATTCCTGGGTCTGTGAATGAAGTCCCTTCTCTGTGCTGGGAAGGGGGAGAAATATGTGAGCCATGGGGGGCCCTGCTCTGCTCACTCTGTGTCCCCTCCAGCCTCTTCCCTTCACTGGCCAAGCCAGATGTGGGATGTTTAGAAGGAAGGCAGAGGCCCAGGGTCGGGGAGCCAGGTGCTGTGTGCTTGCAGGCTTTCCAGATCTCCGTCAGCATGTATTCAGTGTTACTATGAATCGGGTCCTCTTCCAGGTACTTTATGAGTTGTAACCCGTGTAATCCTCACAAGGACCCAATGAGGTCGGCATCGTCATCTCCACTTTACAGACATGCAAAGGGAGGCAACAAAGGGGTGAAATGAGTTGACTGATTCACATAGCTGAGCAGGGACAGAGCTGGCATTTTCCCTGGAGCCATGCCCTGGACCTGCACAGGATACTGCCGAGTGTCATGGGATGGCGAGCGCTTTTGAGCACCCACCTACTCAACTGTGTGCTGAGTATGTTACGGGGTATTGGAAGCTGAAGGTGATTAGACGTGGTTCTTGCCTGAAAAGAATTGATGATACAGTTGGGGAAGGAAAACACACCTGCCAAGTGGCTCAAAAACAATTAAAAAGGATAACCTTAATAGTCAAGCAAACAAACAAAAAAACAAAAAAATAAATAAGAAAGAAACTATACACATATCTGAGTACCTCTGATCTCAGAAAGCAAAAAGGCATGCTCCTTTCCAGGCCGGACTTAAAGGGTGTCAAAAGCCTAGTGTTGGACTGTGGCCAGGGAAGGGGTTTGCACCAGCTTTGTGATGAGAAGGGATATGTAGCTAATCCAGGGTGGCTTCCTGGGTGTGGTGAGTGCTTTGTCAAGCCCTGAAGACACTGATAGATGTGGATGGGCGTAGGAAAGGGAAGAGTTAGCTCATTGTCATCTCCTTCCAACCTCTCCCAGGAGCCAGGGGAAGCAGCTATAGACCAGGCTCACTGAAGGGAGATCATCCACGCCTGGTGGAGGCTCCACAGAGAGTGTCAGTGACAAGTCTGCAGAAGGAGGGGACTCCACCTAACTGCTCACTGGCTGTGATGGCTTATCAAGTTGATGATGTTATATTCTGGCCACATGGAATAGAAGCTGAGCATTTTGACTCAGTATGAAATGTCCTATGCCTTCAGAAGGGGAAGAGGAGAAATGAATAAACTTTCTAAGAAACTAATTAACCCACAGAAAGTTCATACTGTTGTTCTAATCTAGATATTGGACTTACCCGATATTGGACACCCAGTTTAGAGACAGCCCATCAGGACACAAAGTAGACCAGTTTAATCATCTTTCTCTGGCAGATAATGAAGCTGTTTCATTTTATTTGGTTTATATCATGTTGGGCTCTCCAGGCCCAGTGAGCAAAGGGCTGGCATCTTGCCAGACAGAAGGGGTGTGTGGGGAATTCGTCTCTGGAAGCAAGGAGGCGTCTCACCACTCCTTGGTCATCACGGTATAAAAACTCTGTGGTAAAAAAATGTGTTGTAGGGCTTCCCTGGTGGTGCAGTGGTTGAGAGTCCGCCTGCCGATGCAGGGGACACGGGTTCATGCCCCGGTCCAGGAAGATCCCACGTACCATGGAGCAGCTGGGCCCGTGAGCCATGGCCGCTGAGCCTGCGCGTCCGGAGCCTGTGCTCTGCAACGGGAGAGGCCACAGCAGTAAGAGGCCCGCATACTGCAAAAAAAAAAAAAAAAAAAAGAATGTGTTGTAGCAGAGGGGGTGGGAGTGGGTTTACACAATCTTCAAAAGGCAAAGAGAACCTTGGGCTGAAGGGCAGCTTATGGCCTTGGTACCAGTCAGTAAGAAAGGAGGTGACTTGCTGTGTCACTGGATCACAGTGTTTCCTCAGATAGCCTGACCCAACCGTTGAAGCCATTGTGGACTCTGGGAGGTTGCAGCCTCCCACTGGGGAGGGCAAATGGCTCTGTCTGTCCCCCAAAAGGGTCCCGAGGTCCAGAGCTCAGGACTGGCCCCGCCATTCTCTCACACGCCTGGCCCTTGAGCTGGACAGTCCCAGCACCCTGCCTCTGCATTGTCTCTTATATACCTCACCACAGAGTCCTGCCAGGTATCTCCGGCCCTCCCGACCTGCTGTCACTTCACAGTACCTCTGCAACCCCAGAGCTTGAAGCCTCAGTTTTCTTATCCAACAAATGGGGACAGTAAAACCTATCTCATAGGTTGCTGGGAGGATTCCGTGAGACAGTGTCCAACCTGCTTTGTAGGGAACCCACCACAAGTACTCAGGATCGGCTGGGCTTTTAGGTAGTGACCATGGTCATGCCCAATGACATCTGCCTCCCAACGAGATCCCCTTCCTGCAAACTCCCTCATGCCAATGCCTGACTAACCCTCACGTTTGTCGTTTGTGCTTAAATAGCTACAACCACTACTGAATGCCCATGAGATCAAGTCCAAATTCCTCCGCCTGGCATCCAACACTCCCATCCATTGTCCCCACCTCACCTTGCCAGCCTCCTCTCTCACAACCACACAGTTTGAGGCTGCTGCTCTTATCAGCCTGGGTTGTTTACTGTTTTCCCCTCACACCAACCTATTCTTGCAATTTAAGAGGAAAGCAATGAATGCAGTAGGCTCTTAATTTTTACTGAACACATTGATAATGATAATGGAAAAAATAGATAACATTTGTATTTGACTTTACATTTAGTAAAATATCTACATACACATATATGTATGTAGATATCTGTATACATACGTATAACTGTATACAATTTCACAACTAGGTGAAACGGTGGGTTCAAGTTAACATTTACCGAGCATCTACCAGGTGCCATTTACTGTACCAGGCAGAATATGAATCTGAAATAGAAGGACATCAGGCTCCGTGGCAGCTCCAGATGTTCTGGGGTCAGCACTTCCTCCTGGTACCTGACATCATTTCCCACGCATGAAACCATCTACTGGTCCCATGGGTTTGGCCAGCCCTGCCTGCTCACACAAAACACAGATGCCAAGACACACACCGGTGCTCATGGAGGCCCAAGTGCACGGAGTTAATGTGGCATAAATTACTCCACCGAGGTGTGTAGCTTCCATGTGGCCTGTCCTATCCAGCCAGATTACAACTCCTTGAAGCTTTGCATCTATTACCCTTCACAGGCTGCCAGGCAGCTTGTAATGAAACACACGGTTGCTTTCCATTTGCCCTGACTCCTTGGCCCTCGTCTCCTCCGTGGCCATTGGGCTGTGCTCCTTTGAACTCAGGCCCCTCCCTTTGCCCTCCTCTTAACCACCCCCAGGTCTCTGGCTCTTTCATCCTGGCATCACCTGCAGTCAGGGTTAGGAGGGAGCTTGGCTTGGTGTTCACAGCATCTGTTTCCACCTGGCAGCACTAGTTCAGAATGGGTATAGCTGTCAGGTTCAAGGGGAATTTGCCCAGTAGTCCATGGAGTGGTTCAATCTTTGGCAAGTTGGGGAGAGAGAAGAGACTGAACTACAGTGAACTGGCCTTAATGCAACAGTTCTCTACTCCTAAGTGACTCACCAGTGTGGGCAGTGGGAGAGTGAAGGCTGCAGCTCCAGCAGTTGTGCAGGTGGTTCCCCGGGAGTGCCATGGTGGGGAACCACCTGCACAGCACACAGAGGGTCATGACTGCTATGTCAGAGCAAGCTAGAGAACAGAGATGCCTGGCATGGAGCCGGACGGACTCGAGGGTGACCTTGGACCTGTCACCTAACCTCTCTGACCTTCTGTTGCATCTTCTGTAAAGTTAAAATGACTTCACAAAGCTGTTGTGAGGAAATGCATGTGAAGGAGCAGAGCTCAGCACTGAGTACCCAAACATTGCTCAAAAATTTTATCTGTACCTTTATTTTTTTTTTGCGGTATGCGGGCCTCTCACTTCTGTGGCCTCTCCCGTTGCGGAGCACAGGATCTGGACGTGCAGGCTCAGTGGCCATGGCTCACGGGCCCAGCCGCTCAGCGGCATGTGGGATCTTCCCGGACCAGGACACGAACCTGTGTCCCCTGCATCGGCAGGCGGACCCTCAACCACTGCGCCACCAGGGAAACCCTATTTGTACCTTTGACAATCCTTGCCCTGCCCATATCATGGGATTGTTGGGAGGATTTAAAAAGTGCTTTGTAAATTGCAAAGTGTATACAAACGGGAGGTACTGCTGTGTCAGGATGGGGTCTGCAAACTTATTCTGTGAAGGACCAGACAATAAATATTTTAGACTTTGTGGGCCCCGTTGTCCCTGTCACAACTACCCAGCTCTGCCAGTGTAGCAAGAAAGCAGCCACAGACAATAGGTAAAAGTACCAATAAAACTTTATTTATAAAACAGGAAGCAAGTCTGTGTTAGACTGTGGGCCATAGCTCAGCAGCCCTGCGTTAGAAGATGGGTTGGGGACCAGGCTCCCCTTGGGCTATGTGATTGAGGTCCGCTCCTTACCTCTTTCTTTTGCTGTTCAATGTGGAGCATTTGATGTGGATCCATGGAGAATCCCAATCTTCAGGAGCCCCATCTCCCAGCAGGAAATTTGGATATAGGAAAAGAGCACAAGAGTTACCTTCCACCTACCTCCCCTTGTCTCGTGAGTCTGGGGGAGGGACTCCAGGGTCAAATGGTCCAGTCACTTGCCCCGGCAGGAGTCCATCTGGAGCAGGGCTTGCACAGTCAAATGCCCACAAGCAAAGTGGGTAATAAAAATGAATGAAGGCTCTGAGTGCCACTCAGTCTATCTTCTGCTTCCCCACTTCTGGTTGAGGTGTGGGATGGGAGTGTTTCTCTGCTATAAGAGAAAACAGCAGAGCAAGCATGATAATAAGTGGCCACTGACACTCAAGGTCAGAGACCATGGGGAGTGTTGAAAACTCAGGTGAACTGACCAAGTAATGGCCCATGTGAAGGGCTATGGGAACTACTGTTCAGCTTCCACTAAATGTTGCCATTGAGGAGTTGGGGGCCAGTGTTAATGCATCTTCCAGTTTTCAGGACAAGCTGTAAATCCAAATTTTTCTTGCAAAATCTCCCAATTTTGAATATTGAATGCATTAAAACAAACTATAGGGCCAAAGAAAACAGATCTGGAACATCTAAGGAGATCATTTTGAGCTTCTAAGTTTCTAGATCTGGAGAAATGAAAGCTTTAAGGCCTGCTCTAGAGAATGCAGGGCTGTGCAAGGAAAGGTTTCTGGAGAAGCCTAGACATGTTCTATATCCAGGGTTTCTTAGCCTCAGCATTTGGATATTTGGGGCCAGATAATTCTTTTTTCTTGGGGACTGTCCTGTGTATTTTAGGATGTCTACCAGAATCCCTGGCCTCTACACACTAATGCCAGTTGCACTTCCCTTCCCAAGTAATAACAACCAAAACTGCGCCCAGACTTTTGTCCCCTGAGGGGCAAAATCACCTGGGTTGAAAACCACTCCAGAGACGGCGAGGGGACAGCACTAAGAGGCAGGCCTGCCAAGGGATAGCCCTTCAACAGCGATTAGTGGGCAAATGTTTCTAAATTAGCAACTTTTAATTTAGACCTAAATCTCCATTATTGCCTGAGGCTTGAGGAAAATTGGTGACCATTGAAAATTAATTGGAACCCGCTGTGTATCAGTGCAGGGTGAAAAGCAGAAAAGGTCCGAATAATGAACTGGGCTGGAACGATGGGGCAGAGGGGCAGGTAAGGTGGGGCAACAGCTGGTGACACAGGCACGAGGAGCCACTGCTGGCTGGGAGCAGGGAGTCCCGCCAGGGAATCCCGCGGCCACGCTATGCGAGCAGCAGCAGCCATGGCCTCAACGCAGGACCCTGAAGGGAGACCAGTGTTCAGGCTTCGAAGGCCTGGGGCCGAAGCCCAACCAAGTGCCATGGGGAACATGACCTGGCAGGGACAGACACAGGTAGAACAAACCCCTGAAAATAGGAAGGGATGGTTCTTGAGGTCGATGGCACTTTCCTAAAGTATTCAAACACCTTGGTGCTGTGCTTTACGAAAACTACTGGAGTGGGTGAATAAGTTCTCTCTCCTTAGACTCAGAAAACCATAATAAATGCAGGTGATTCCTCGGACCAAAGACTAAAGGACAAAGTGTCATCAGGGTTAAGCTCTGGCTATAGGCAATGGAGGCCTAAACAACATGGGAGAAGAAATGCAAGCATTTGAGGAAGAGACCATGTTGTGATGGAGGTGGGGAGGGGTTGAGGGGACAGGCCTGGAAGCAGAGGCAGGAGTGTCTTTGAGAAGGAGGAAGGGGCTGAGGAGGGTCCCCTGGAGAAAAAGGCAAGGGCAGAGGGAAGTCTTTGGTCAGAGGAGCAGGCCTGGGGAGTCTGGAAGGAAGGGTGGGGTTGGAGGAGGGCATTTCTGTTAGGATGAGCTGTCATCTCAAGACTCCTCTGAATTTTGATCTTAAGTGAGGCCTTAGTAAATCAGGGTTTCTTTTTTTGAGTTTTCTCCATGGACACTTGAGATCAAAAGAATACAGCCTAGTTTGCCAAACCAGAAACGTCCGTGAGATCCTGGCTGCGGGCCACCAAGGGCCCCCCAGGGAGAGGGGAGTGGTCTGAGCCCTGGCCGTGTTTCTGGGACCTCAGCAGCCAAAGCTGCCCTCAGAAGCAGGAGATGAAAACCCACATTCCAGCCCTCTTACCAGGCAGGGCAATGATCAGCAGTCCCATTTTATGGATTAAAAAAAACGGAGGTGCTGAGAAGTACTGAGTCACTCAAAGCCACCCAACCAGGAAGTTGCAGGTCTGGAGAGGAGTCCCAGTGTGCCGACTCTTGCTCTAGGCTCCTTTACACATTTCATGGTGGTTGTTTCAAGAGAATAGTGCCTGTGGATGCAGAGTTAGATGAGATGAGAGGACCTGAGTTCAGGATTCTCTGTGCGGAGTAGCTTGGACGGTATGGGGGCCCGTGGTCTTCCTGGGACGCTTCAGCAGGAGGACATGAGCACTGCTCTGAATCTCAAGACAAGCTCCCACCCCCTGCCCACCTGCCCCAGCCTCCAGTACTCACCTGCTGACCCTGTTTGCTTCTGATGAGGTGGGCATGGTCTTCAATCATGCCACGGTGTGGCCACCACCTAACACAGAGGAGGCCTGTCACCCAAAAATAACCAGAAACGCAGACAGAGGGAAGCAGATAAGCATTCAAAATCATTTGTTTATAGCACAGAGCATGAAGCTGTCAGAGAGACTAGGGGCAAGCGACAGCCACAGCACCCTTTGGGGGGCAACTGGGGGCCTCTCCCATCCCACAGGGCTGTCTCAGAACGTGTCTCTAGACCTGGCCTAGTCTGGTGGGTCTGCAGAGAAGTGGAAAACAAGAAGAGGTACCAGGGTGAGGAGGGGAGGGAAGGAGCAGATGCAGTGACCTCAGTGGAGTGTTAGATTTAGAGGGCTTCAGCCGGAGCTTTTAGGGAAGTGCCAAGATCCCTATCACTGGAGGGGTTTACGCAGAGGCTGGAACCCCATTCTGGTTGTGCTGGTAGAATCCCTGCATGGGCCTGGGAGATTTGAGAGGATCAGTGCTTTCTAAGTCCTGGCTATAGTTGAGAAAGACAAATCTTTGCTACCTCGTGCCCCATTCCTTCTGGGCGGAGAGGTACCTGTGGCTTGAGTCCTCTTTCTGCCCACTCTTTTCTCCTTAGCTGCACCCCTTGTGTTCCATGGGGTAGAAGTCAGTCTAAAGTCTGGATCAGATACTGTGCACTAGACAACCTCTAAGTCCCCTTCCAACCCTGTCTGCGATTTCGTAATGTTCGAACCTAACACTACAGTCTTTAGAAAAGAAACATACAAAAATTGTGTGGCATAAACAATTATTTTGAAGAGACAAAGGGATGAGAAGCCAGAGAATTTCAGACTTGTATAACAGAACTATTTCTGCAGGAATTTCAATGAGAAAGGTGCTTTTATAGCTCTAAGTGTGTATTTTCTTAACTGAAAACCAAAAATAATACACTGTCTGATCAAAACTGACAGCACCAAACTTAAACGTCACTGAATCCTGAACAACATGCACAATCTGACCCAAATCAGCAAGATTCTATCTAGACCACCAAAGTGAATGGCAGGCTGGTCGTCAACCACAGAAAGTCAGCAAACGCCTCCAAGGCCGGTGGACTAGCTGGCGGCTGAGACAGAACAGTCATATGCGATTCTGCACTGCTCACCACCGATTCCTTCCCTCACTCAGGATGATTGCTCCCGATGGCAATCAAGGTAAAACCGATAGTGGTTTGTGAAGGCAATTGCAATCCCTCATTCATCAGTCATGTTGCATCCGATTCATTCCATGAAAACTTGTAAAGTGGGAGAGCGCGAACCCTGCAAAGGCTGTGTGTTTATGCCACGGCCTGCCTGCCCACAGGTCTATGTCATGGACTCCCTGTGTGCCTGGAGCCATGCCAAGGGAAACAACAGACTTTGAAGACAGAGACTTCTCAAGGAGCTGAAATTGCTTTGCGGAGGAAGGATGATTAGGTGACTCTTTTTACCTGCATTAAAAAATGATTTGTTAGAACCTAGGGGCAGGACAGGAATAAAGATGCAGACATAGAGAATGGACTTGAGGACACGGGGAGGAGGAAGGGTAAGCTGGGATGAAGTGAGAGAGTGGCATGGACATATATACACTACCAAATGTAAAACAGATACCTATTGGGAAGCAGCCTCATAGCACAGGGAGATCAGCTCGGTGCCTCAGTGCTTTGTGACCACCTAGAGGGGTGGGATAGGGAAGGTGGGAGGGAGATGCAAGAGGGAGGAAATATGGGGATATATGTATATGTATAGCTGATTCACTTTGTTATACAGCAGAAACTAACACAGCATTGTAAAGCAATTATACTCCAATAAAGATGTTAAAAAAACCAAAAAACTAGCCCTTCATACAAAAGTGATGTCATTGGTATATTTGAATTCACTTCTTCATATATTAAATAAGAACAAGTAAAAAAAAAAGATTCATTTTGAAATAATTTCAAACTTACTGCAAAGCCGTAAGTACAGCAGAATGAATTCCTGTATCATACACCTTCATCCAGATTCCATCGTTAACGCTTCACTGCATTTGTTCCTGCCCCACTCCCTGATTTATGGTATGCTGATTTATTTAGGTTTATCTATACCCATTCTCACTAGTGTTTTTCCAAATCACTTGAAACTGAGCTGGAGACAGGATGTCCTATTGCTTTTAAATACCTCAGCGTGTATTTCCCAAAACCCAGGACATTCTCCACATGACCACCATACAGCCTTGCAAATCAGAAAATCAGCATTGATACATCACCATCCAGTTCCCAAACTCAATTCTGATTTCCCTGACTGTCCCGACAACGACGCTTTGCCTGCAGGTCCAGGTGCCATCAAGGAGCAGGCAGTGCATTTGGTTGTCATTTCTCTTCAGTCTCCCCTAACTGGGACAGTTCCTCAGGCTTCCCGGCTTTCATGTCTTCTACCATTTTAAAGTACAGCCTTTACATTCTCTAGGATATCCCACCTAAGTGATTTGATGTTTCTTTCTGTCAGAGTCAGGTCAGGATTTCCCGGCAGGAATATTGCGGAAATGATACTGTGCCCTTTTCAGTGCATCACATAGGGGGACACACGATGTCCATCTGTCTCGAGCCTGGTTGACTCTCTGGTCATGTTGCCAAGTTCTCCACCTTAAAGTCACCATTTTTCCCTTTGCAGTTCAGTAGTATTACGTATGATGTCAATATTCTGTTCCTCATTTGACCTCTGCCCACCAGCTGTAGCCTCCATTGATGACTCCCGTCTGAATCAAACATTATGGAGGTTGCCAAATGGTGATTTTCTATGTCCATGATCCCATCCTCACTTATTTGGCATTATACTTCAAAGAGCTTTTCCTTCTCCCCTATGTGTTTGTTTGTTTGTTTATTATTTATTTATATCTGTGTGGACTTACAGACTCCTATTTTGCTCAATGGGTTGTATCTCTTACTATTATTAATTGTTTTGATGCTGGAATTGTCCCAGAATTAGCCAGTGGGCTGATTCCTGTGTCCTTTTTATGTGTTCCAATCACTCTTTGAGCATCTCTTCACTCTCTGGCACAAAATATGCTGCAGGATCCTCTTGTACTTCTCCTGTCCCAGCCTAGAATCAATAGTTTCTCTGAAGAGTACTGATTCCTTTTAGTGGTGGACAGTATTTAGACACCATTAAGATTTGACTATGTGATGTGCTCATTGCTGCTATACACACACACACATACACACACATCCATAACTATTTGTGTATTTGTATATAAAAAACATGAGCTCATACTCATTCTTCTACTTCCAGTCGAAAGCTACAGTTTATGCTAGCCTCCTCCCTTTACATGTTTTTAGCGCCATCTCCAAAGGTGAGAAACATGATTCTCATTTTTCTTAATATATGCACTTATGCACTCAATCAATTTACTTATTTGCTAAATGGATCCCATCTCCCAAATATGCTGACCACTTCTTGTGCCTGCTACTCACACCCAACCTACATTATTACTTCACATCCTTGCATACTGAGGGGACACTGCTCAAGGTGCCTCTTCATGGCTGCCCTATCTGTCTGCCTCCACCCTAACCACCATGTGGCAGGCCCACCTCTAACTGTTCTGTGCTGCGAAGGGAAGGGACAAGGATAAAGGAAGGGAAAATGGGAAGGGCTGATTGTGCCTTTGAACTTGTCTAGTACTTGAGTTTGCAGAGCCTTGAAAACTTTACTGTTTACAAAGTCCTTTTATATACATTATGTCACCTAAACCTATTTCATGGATAAGGAGACAAAAAATTGTCTCAAAGGTTAAAGACTATGTTGCACAATTTGTAAATGGCTGAACCAAACTAAAACCAGGATCTCTGATTCATTTCACCCCATAACAGAAGAGACCATGACACCAGCATGCTAACCATCAAGTCCTAGAGGGTGTGGCATTAGTTTGTGTTTATCACCTCTTCCACAGCATGGATGTCTGCTTCACTTGTTTCGGTTTTATTTTTTCATCACACAATCTTGGCATCCATGGGTTGTGCAGAATACTGAATGCAGGTAATAGATGTAAGCATGAAAATCATGAAAGGGAGCCAATAAACCTAACTGTGGCAGTAACACCCTAAGGGGATCCCCAGGGAGTTACGCACTTGCACAGTCCCCTCCCCTTGAGTGCAAGCAAAATGTGTGACCTGCTTCTAGCCACTTTAATATGGCAAGGGTGCTGGATGTCACTCCTGAGATTACATCATTACGTATATAAGACTTCATCTTAACAGACTGGAGTGAAGTACTCCTCTGCTGCCCTTGAGGAAGGAAGCCACCATTGTGAGAGGCTGTGAGAGGGTCATATGGCAAGGAACCATGGGCAGCATCTAGGAGCTGAGAGCCGGCCTCAGATGACAGCCAGCAAGAAAACAGGGACTTCAGTACTACATCTGCAATGCCCTGAAATCTGTCTGTCACATGAACTTGGAAGAGGCTCCCAGCTTCAGAAAGGAACACAGCCCAGCTGATACCTTGACTGCATAACAAATTATCACAAACTGAGTGATATATATACACTGTCATATGTTACATATATTTGTATACATCACTCAGTTTGTGGTAATTTGTCATGCAGCAATAGAAAACAAATACACTAACCACTTCTCACTAAATATTAATACAAGATACAATTAAATACTTCATAGTTTCAGTGGTGAGGTTACGTGGTTTTAGGCATACATTGGTTTATAAACTTGTTCCAAATGTATCTGGTAGATAAGAATATTTATTTGACCAGATGTGTGTCAAAGTTATCCTGGGGGGAAATCTCCTAGCCTTTAGAGTGTAATCACTTAATGGGTGCTTATTATATGTATCCCATGCATTAGAGGGGTAGTATAGTATAATGGTTAAGAGTATAGATTGTGGAAACAGCCTGGATTTAAATCCCAGCTCAGCTACTTCCTGGTTGTGTTCTCGTTACCTATTGCAACAGAGAAAACTACCCTAAAACTTAATGGCTTCAAATAGCTGCTATTTTATTTGCTTATAATTCTATGGATAAGAATTTGGGAAGGGTTCAGCTTGGTGGTTATTTTCTTCTGGGAAGTATTGGCTGAGGTTATATACTAAGTAGCTTAGCCAGTAGCTAAGTTGAGTCAGAAGTTCCTAGAAAAATTTACTCGTATGTCTGGCAACTCAGTGCTCCTCCAGGGGTATCTCTTTCTACAGGTGGTGAGCTTGGGTTTCCTCACAGCCTGGTGATCTCAGGGTGGTTGGAATTCTACCAATGCAGTTGGCTTCCATAAGGGAATGCTCCAAGAGGTCAAAAGTGAAAGCCCCAGATCTCTTAAAGCCTGGCCTCAGAGATTACCATTGCAGCTCATTCCATTGGTCAAACCATTCACAGGCTTTGGGTAGGGTGGTGGTGGGGAATAGGCTCTACCTTTCCATAGGGTGACTGGTAATTAATTTGTAGCCATCTTTAACCCAATACAATTTGGTTAATCAGATTATTTTTCTCTTTTCCAGAAATAATGAGTATTTACCTCATAAAGTTGTAATAATTAAATGATTTAATATATACAAGTTGCTTATTACAGTGCCTGGACATAATAACTGCTAAATAAGTGATTGTTATTATTACTAGGTTTATACCAAAAGCATAGGCAACGGTAGGAAAAATAGACAAATGGGATGACATCAAACTAAAAAGTCTCTGTGTAGCCAAGGAAACAATCAACAGGATGAAAACGCAGCCTACAGAATGAGAGAAAATATTTGCAAACCATATATCTGATAAGGGGTTAGCCTCCCAAATATACAAGGAACTCCTACAACTTGATAGCAAACACAAATAATGTAATTAAAAAGCGGGCAAAGGACTTTAACAGACATTTCTCTAAAGAAGACATACAAATGCCAAAAAATATATGAAAAGATACTCAATGCCATGAATTAGCAGGGAAATGCAAATCAAAACTACAATGTGATATCATCTCACACCTGTTAGGATGGCTATTATTTAAAAAATAAAAGGTAACAAGTGTTGGAGGTTGTAGGGAGATTGGAACTCTTGTATACTATTGATGGCAGTGTAAAATGGTGGAGCAGCTATGAAAAACAGTATGGAGATTCCTCAAAAAATTGAAAATAGAACTACCATAAGATCCAGCAATCCCACTTTGGTATATATCCAAAAGAACTCAAATCAGGATCTTGAAGAGGTGGCTGCACTCCCATGTTCATTGCAGCACTATTCACTATAGCCAAGCACTATTCACTATTCACCCAAGTATCCATTGACAAATGGATAGATAAAGAAAATGTGGTGTATACATATGATGGACTATCATTCAGCCTTAAAAAAAGAAGAAAATTCTGCCTTTTATAACAGCATGGATGAACCTGGAGGACATTATGCTAAGTGAATAAGCTAGTCACAGAGGAACAAATACTGCGTGATTTCACTTAGGTAGAGGGATCTAAAATAGTCAGTCATAGAGGAAGAGAATATGATAGTGGTTGCCAGAGGTGGGGGTGGGGATGGAAATGGGGAGTTGTCCAAGGAGTATAAAGTTCCAGTTTTACTAGGGGAACAAGTTCTAGAGATCTGCTCTGCAACATAGTGCCTGTAGTTAACAGTACGGTAACATGCACTTCAAAATGTGTTAAGAGGATAGATCTCATGTTGTGTCCTTACAACAAACAAAAAAACAACTGAAGGGACACAGGGAAACTTTAGGAGGTGTTGCTTATGTCTATTACCTTGATTGTGGTGACGGTATCATGGGTGTTTGCATATGTCCAGATTTGTAAAATTATACACATTAAATATGTGCAGTTCTTTGAAAATCAATTATACCTCAACAAAACTGTTAAAAATTGATTTACATAGAAATGCTATTCCCCCCCCCCCCAAAAAAAAAGGACTTCCCTGGTGGCACAGTGGTTGAGAGTCCGCCTGCCAATGCAGGGCACACGGGTTCGTGCCCTGGTCTGGGAAGATCCCACAGGCCGCGGAGCGGCTGGACCCGTGAGCCATGGTCGCTGAGCCTGCACGTCCGGAGCCTGTGCTCCGCAACGGGAGAGGCCACAACAGTGAGGGGCCCACGTACTGCAAAAAAAAAAAAAAATAATAATAATAATAAGGCTATTTCCCAGTACATCTTTATCCTTCTCAGCCCTCGCTTGGCATGGCACTTTGGATAGCTTGAACTATATGAAGTTGGCTGGTATTGGATCACCTTGACATATAAAGATGATATTTCATATGGCTCAACCTAATAGTATGTGCTCAATAAATATTTATTGAATGAATTATAAGGACTTGATTTATTTTTACATTTTTACTTAATCAGTTGAATCGACCAGCCTAGATCTCTCTTTGAAAACCAGACGTAAATATCCAATGCCCTTCTCAGCATTTCCTCTTGGGTGTCTAAATTAGACTTCTCAAAGCTGATGTGCCCAAAATGAAACTCTTACCCCAGTGCCCATCTTGAACTCCTTCCTATTTCATCTCTTCTTCCTCATCTCATTAAATGATATCAGTATTCTGGTAAAAAAAATAGAGAGAGGTATTCTTTAATTTCTCTCTCTTCCTCACAGCCAATTCACAAGCAAGTCTTGTTGGGCTTCTTCCAAAGGATTCCTCAAATCTGCCATTGCCAGTTCCACCCTGGTACAAAGCTCCATCATTTCTTACCTGTCTCCCTATTGATTCTTCCGATTCCATTCTTTGTCCTCCAGCTCCTATAGTCTCTTCTACACTCAGAACCCCAGGTGATGTTTAAAAATGAAAACCAGGTCATGACACTGCTCTCCCAAGACCTGGTCCTGACCACATCTCCAGCCACCTTTTCTACAGGCTCCCTCTCACCCACTCAAGTCTTGTCACACTGGCTTCCAGCTCCTTCTCTCTGCAGGACTCTCCTGCCTGGGACACTCTTCCCCCATACAGTGCCATGGCAAATCACTCACTTCATCCATGTCTCTGCTCAGCTCTCAGCTCCCAGAGAGACCCCTCCGACCCTCAGTAGCCTCCCTGACTACAGTGGGAGGAGACTTACCTCTGACTTACTTATCACTCTCCCTTTGCTGTCCAGTACAGTGCCTGGAACGTGGTAGACACTCAATAAAAGATTAATGAATTAATTAATAAGTTGCAAATGGATGAGGGACATGGGAAGCTGGGGATGGAGGAGGCATTTCAAAAGCTATCAATATATGATTTCCAAATGTGACACATTATTAACAAGGAAAAAATGGAACCAGTAAGTCCCGTGGCAGTACAGAGGAGGGTGCTCTTGGAAAACTTCATGGCAGAGGTGGCATTTGAGATGGTCCTTAAAGGGCCAGGCAGGGTTTCTATAGCCATGAAGGGGTAGGTAAGAAATCGGTAGGTGTGGAGGAATCCCAGAGCTTTGTTGTATGGCCTGAATGCAGTGTGCCCAGTGGAAACCGGGCCAGCAGAGCATCCTGAGGCACTGGCTAAGAAGTGGGGCACTTTGCTCTTTGATCAGTGAAGACCCTCTGAAGAACTATAAATTTAAAAAGGAAACCAGCATTCATTGAGTACTTCCTAAGCAGCAGGCACCAACCTAGGCAATTTCACGTTTGATAGTCATCTCCTTGTATTATATTAAAAAAATGACCCAGAATCACATAAAATAGTGTCTGTGAGAGGTAACTGTAGCAGCAGTGTGCAGGATTGGTTGGTAGGGAGAGGCTTGTAGAAAAGTAGACCAGTCAGGAAGCAAAAAGTGATGGGGACCCTACCAGGAAACATTACAAAGGAGGTAGTTAATATACACAATTGATTATATAAATACATTGTGTGTGTTTACACACTTATTTTGATTATCTTTTTCATGTCCATTGACATCCAAGATGAGTAATTTAGCAAAAGTTTAGAAAATCAAACAGTATAGAAAGCTCTGAAATAAAAGTATTTTTCTCCCTCGGCCCCTCCTACCAGTTCCTCTTCCCAAGCTAAGCACAGTTATCACTTTCCCATGACTCTGTGATGAGGAGGAAGTGATGATATGCCTGGGACGTGGTGACAGAGAATTGGACAGGGTGAAGCAGAGTGAAAGAAGCCTCTGAAATTTCCATCTTGAGTGACTTTGGGATGGCGTGCCTTTGTCTGAGCTAGAGAATCCATGGGCAGAGCTGCTCCCCTTGTATGAGAGTCAGTGAAGGAAGGCATTCTGCACTGCTCATTCTTCTTTCCCTCGGCCTATGGACTCTCACCCTGTAAAGCTGGCATGATCAGAGAAAGGGCCATTCCTTTCTCCTCGCCGTGCACGGCCACCACACTGTGTCTCGAGAATCAAGATGGTTTGGAACCTAGAGAAGGGACCAAGACCTCCGGGGAGCACGTGCCCCCCTGGAGCCCACTCCCAACTCCTGCTTCCTGCATTCCTGTCCTATGGCAGCAGGAAAGCTGCTGGTAGACAAAAGGACCTCAAAAAAGTGAATGACAATGCCTTATTTAACTTCTTCTGTCTAAAGAAAGCCTCTTACATTAAAAGTCATAACTTCTGCCTACCCACAAATACCCCCCCCAGCTATCAGCCATAGCCCCACAAATATATACAACTGACCCTTGAACAAAACGGGTTTGAACTGTGCGGGTCCACTTATATGCTAATTTTGTTCAATAAACATTAAAAATAGATGTGTAGAACATCATGTATAAGACTTGTATTGAAGTGGATAGCCTCAGCTTACATAGACATAAGTGAATGATATTTAATATAAATTAATAATGTTAGTTATCTTACAGTTTTATAACTTTGCTTTCAAAGAATTACATTACCATGCAGTATCTCTCTCTCTCTCTCTCTCTCCCTCATGATTGGAGAGACTGGACATCAGCTTATCATCACAGGTAGGTGTTTTTTTAAAAAAATAATGTAACAATGTTTTCAATACTGTCTTATGAATATGACTGTAATACAGTATGCCATGAAAATTTTATATCTATTCAGTCATTAGTGAAGATGCTAGGCTACCATGAAGCAATTTTATCGATCACACTAAAGCAATTATATCTCAGCTTCTTTGTTATCAATACATGAATTGTCTGACCTGTAAATAAATATGAATTTCTTTTTCACACTCTCTTTTCATTTTTAATGTCTAGTATTAGTAATATGTATAACATCTATGGCATTTTGTATCATGTGAGATAATATTAATGAGGTACAGACAGATAATTCAGCTTTTTAAACAGGTGATATAAAATTATTGTATCGATAAATACAGTACAGTACTGTAAATGTATTTTCTATTCCTTTTTTTTAAACATCTTTATTGGAGTATAATTGCTTCACAATGTCTAGTCAGTTTCTGCTGTATAACAAAGTGAATCAGCTATACATATACATATATATCTCCATATCCCCTCCCTCTTGCGTCTCCCTCCCATCCTCCCTATCCCACCATGCTAGGTGGACACAAAGCGCCAAGCTGATCTCCCTGTGTTATGTGGCTGCTTCCCACCAGCTATCTATTTTACATTTGGTAGTGTACATATGTCCATGCCACTCTCTCACTTCGTCTCATCTTACCCCTCCCCCTCCCCATGTCCTCAAGTCCATTCTCTATGTCTGCGTCTTTATTCGTGTCCTGCCTCTAGATTCTTAAGAACCATTTTTTTTTAGATTCCATATATATGTGTTAGCATATAGTATTTGTTTTTCTCTTTCTGACTTACTTCACTCTGTATGACAGATTCTAAGTCCATCCACCTCACTACAAATAACTCAGTTTCATTTCTTTTTATGGCTGAGTAATATTCCATTGTATATATGTGCCACATCTTCTTTATCCATTCATCTGTCGATGAACACTTAGGTTGCTTCCATGTCCTGGCTATTGTAAATAGTGTTGCAATGAACATTGGGGTGCATGAGTCTTTTTGAATTATGGTTTTCTCAGGGTATATGCCCAGTAGTGGGATTGCTGGGTCGTATGGTAGTTCTATTTTTACTTTTTTAAGGAATCTCCATAATGTTCTCCATAATGGCTGTAGCAATTTACATTCCCAACAACATTGCAAGAGGTTTCCCTTTTCTCCACACCCTCTCCAGCATTTATTGTTTGTTGATTTTTTGACGATGGCCATTCTGACTGGTGTGAGGTGATACCTCACTGTGCTTTTGATTTGCATTTCTCTAATGATTAGTGATGTTGAGCATCCTTTCATGTGTTTGTTGGCAATCTGTATATCTTCTTTGGAGAAATATCTGTTTAGGTCTTCTGCCCATTTTTGGATTGAGTTGTTTGTTTTTTTGATATTGAGCTGCATGAGCTGCTGGTAAAATTTGGAGATTAATCCTTTGTCAGTCACTTCATTTGTGAATATTTTCTCCCATTCTGAGGGTTGTCTTTTTGTCTTGTTTATGGTTTCTTTGCTGTGTAAAAGCTTTGAAGTTTCATTAGGTCCCATTTGTTTATTTTTGTTTTTATTTCCATTTCTCTAGGAGGTAGGTCAAAAGGATCTTGCTGTGATTTATATCATAGAGTGTTCTGCCTATGTTTTCCTCTAAGACTTTTATAGTGTCTGGCCTTACCTTTAGGTCGTTAATCCATTTTCAGTTTATTTTTGTGTATGGTGTTAGGGAGTGTACTAATTTCATTCTTTTACATGTAGCTGTCCAGTTTCCCCAGTCCCACTTATTGAAGAGGCCATCTTTTCTCCATTGTATATTCTTGCCTGCTTTATCAAAGAGAAGGTGACCATATGTGTGTGGGTTTATCTCTGGGCTTTCTATCCTGTTCCATTGATCTATATTTCTATTTTTGTGCCAGTACCATACTGTCTTGATTACTGTAGCTTTGTAGTATAGTCTGAAGTCAAGGAGCCAGATTCCTGTAGCTCTGTTTTTCTTTTTCAAGATTGCTTTGCCTATTTGGGGTCTTTTTCGTTTCCATACAAATTGTGAAATTTTTTGTTCTAGTTCTGTGAAAAATGCCATTGGTAGTTTGATAGGGATTGCACTGAATTTGTAGATTGCTTTGGGTAGTAGAGTCATTTTCACAATGTTGATTCTTACAATCCAAGGACATGGTATATCTCTCCATCTGTTTGTATCATCTTTAATTTCTTTCATCAGTGTCTTATAGTTTTCTGCATACAGGTCTTTTGTCTCCTTAGGTAGGTTTATTCCTAGATATTTTATTCTTTTTGTTGCAATGGTAAATGGGAGTGTTTCCTTAATTTCTCTTTCAGATTTTTCATCCTTAGTATATAGGAATGCAAGACATTTCTTTGCATTGATTTTGGATCCTGCTACTTTACCAAATTCATTGATTAGCTCTAGTAGTTTTCTGGTAGCATCTTTAGGATTCTCTATGTATAGTATCATGTCATCTGTAAACAGTGACAGTTTTACTTCTTCTTTTCTGATTTGGATTCCTTTTATTTCTTTTTCTTCTCTGATTCCTGTGGCTAAAACTACCAAAACTATGTTGAATAATAGTGGTGGCAGTGGACACCTTGTCTTGTTCCTGATCTTAGTGGAAATGCTTTCAGTTTTTCATCATTGAGAATGATGCTGGCTGTGGGTTTTTCATATATGGCCTTTATTATGTTGAAGTAAGTTCCCCCTATGCCTGCTTTCTGGAGAGTTTTTATCATAAATGGGTGTTGAATTTTGTCAAAAGCTTTTTCTGCATCTACTGAGATTATCATATGGTTTTTATCCTTCAATTTGTTAATATGGTGTATCACATTGATTGATTTGCATATATTGAAGAATCCTTGCATTCCTGTGATAAATTCCACTTGATCATGGTGTATGATCCTTTTAATGTGCTGTTGGATTCTGTTTGCTAGTATTTTGTTGAGGATTTTTGCATCTATGTTCATCAGTGATATTGGTCTGTAGTTTTCTTTTTTTGTAACATCTTTGTCTGGTTTTGGTATCAGGGTGTTGGTGGCCTCCTAGAATGAGTTTGGGAGTGTTCCTCCCTCTGCTATATTTTGGGAGAGTTTGAGAAGGATAGGTGTTAGCTCTTCTCTAAATGCTTGATAGAATTCGCCTGTGAAGCCATCTGGTCCTGGGCTTTTGTTTGTTGGAAGATTTTTCATCACAGTTTCAATTTCAGTGCTTGTGATTGGTCTGTTTATATATTCTATTTCTCCCTGGTTCAGTCTGGGAAGGTTGTGCTTTTCTAAGAATTTGTCCATTTCTTCCAGGTTGTCCATTTTATTGGCATAGAGTTGCTTGTAGTAATCTCTCATGATCCTTTGTATTTCTGCAGTGTCAGTTGTTACTTTCTCCATTTTCATTTCTAATTCTGTTGATCTGAGTCTTCTCCCTTTTTTTCTTGATGAGTCTGGCTAATGGTTTATCAATTTTGTTTATCTCCTCAAAGAGCCAGCTTTTGGTTTTATTGATCTGTGCTATTGTTTCCTTCATTTCTTTCTTTTTTAAATTAATTTATTTATTTTTGGCTGTGTTGGGTCTTCATTGCTGCATGCAGGCTTTCTCCAGTTGCGGCCAGTGGGGACCACTCTTCATTGCAGTGTGTGGGCCTCTCACTGCAGTGGCTTCTCTTGTTGCTGAGCATGGGCTCTAGGCATGCAGGCTTCAGTAGTTGTGGTGCATGGGCTCAGTAGTTGTGGCTCATGGGCTCTAGAGTGCAGGCTCAGTAGTTGTGGCACACGGGCTTAGCCACTCTGCAACATGTGGGAACCTCCTGGACCAGGGCTCAAGCCCGTGTCCCCTGCGTTGGCAAGCAGGTTCTTAACCACTGCGCCACCAGGGAAGCCCTTCATTTATTTCTGATCTGATCTTTACAATATCTTTCCTTCTGCTAACTTTGGGGGTTTTTTGTTCTTCTTTCTCTAATTGCTTTAGGTGTAAGGATAGATTGTTTATTTGAGATGTTTCTTGTTTCTTAAGGTAGGATTGTATTGCTGTAAACGTTCCTCTTAGAATGACTTTTGCTGCATCCCATAAGTTTTGGGTCATCGTGTTTTCAGTGTTATTTGTTTCTAGGTATTTTCTGATTTCCTCTTTGATTTCTTCAGTGATCTCTTGGTTATTTAGTAGCGTATTGTTTAGCCTCCATGTGTTTGTATTTTTACATTTTTTCCCCTGTAATTGATATCTAGTCTCACAGTGTTGTGGTCAGAAAAGATACTTGATATGATTTCAATTTTCTTAAATTTACCAAGGCTTGATTTGTGATGCAAGATGTGATCTATCCTGGAGAATGTTCCATGAGCACTTGAGAAGAAAGTGTATTCTGGTTTTTTTGGATGGAATGTCCTATAAGTATCACTTAAGTTTAATGTGTCATTTAAAGCTTGTGTTTCCTTATTTATTTTCATTTTGGATGATCTGTCCATTGGTAAAAGTGGGGTGTTAAAGTCCCCTACTATTATTGTGTTACTGTTGATTTCCTATTTTATGGCTGTTAGCATTTGCCTTATGTATTGTATGTATCTTGGGTGCATAAATATTTACAATTGTTATATCTTCTTCTTGGATTGTTCCCTTGATCATTATGTAGTGTCCTTCTTTGTCTCTTGTAATAGTCTTTACTTTAAAGTCTATTTTGTCTGATGTGAGAATTGCTATGCCAGCTTTCTTTTGATTTCCATTTCCATGGAATATCTTTTTCCATCCCTTCACTTACAGTCTGAATGTGTCCCTAGGTCTGAAGTGGATCTCTTGTAGACAGCATATATACAGGTCTTCTTTTTGTATCCATTCAGCTAGCCTATGTCTTTTGGTTGGAGCATTTAATCCATTTACATTTAAAGTAGTTATCGATCTGTATGTTTCTGTTAACATTTTCTTAATTGTTTTGGGTTTGTTTTTGTAGGTCTTTTCCTCCTTTTGTGTTTCCTGCCTAGAGAAGTTCCTTTAGCATTTGTTGTAAAGCTGGTTTGGTGGTGCTGAATTCTCTTAACTTTTGCTTGTCTGTAAAGGTTTTAATTTCTCCGTAGAATCTGAATGAGATCCTTGCTGGGTAGAGTTATCTTGGTTGTAGGTTTTTCCCTTTTATCACTTTTTTTTAAAGTTAATTATTAATTAATTAATTTATTTTTGACTGTCTTCAGTCTTCGTTGTTGTGTGCTGGATTCCTCTAGGTGCTGCGAGCAGGGGCTACTCTTTGTTGTGGTGCGTGGGCTTGTCATTGCGGTGGCTTCTTTGTTGTGGAGCATGGGCTCTAGGTGTGCGGGCTTCAGTAGTTGCAGTACGCTGGCTCAGTAGTTGTGGCTTGTGGGCTCTAGAGCGCAGACTCAGTAGTTGTGGCACACGGACTTAGTTGCTCCGCTGTATATGGGATCTTCCTGGCCCAGGGCTCGAACCTGTGTCCCTTGCATTGGCAAGCAGATTCTTAACCACTGCGCCACAAGGAAAGCCCGCTTTCATCACTTTAAATATGTCCTGCCACTCCCTTCTAGCTTGCAGAGTTTCTGCTGAAAGATCAGCTGTTAACCTTAGGGGGATTCCCTTGTATGTTATTTGTTGCTTTTCCCTTGTTGCTTTTAATATTTTTTTCTTTGTATTTAATTTTTGATAGTTTGATTAATATGTGTCTTGGCATGTTTCTCCTTGGATTTATCTTGTAGGGACCCTCTGTGCTTCCTGGACTTGGGTGGCTATTTCCATTCCCATGTTAGGGAAGTTTTCAACTATAATCTCTTCAAATATTTTCTCAGTCCCTTTCTTTTTCTCTTCTTTTTCTGGGACCCCTATAATTCGAATGTTGGTGCATTTAATGTTGTCCCAGAGGTCTCTAAGACTGTCCTCAATTCTCTTCATTCTTTTTTCTTTATTCTTCTCTGTGGTAGTTATTTCCACTATTTTATCTTCCAGGCTGCTTATCTGTTCTTCTGTCTCAGTTATTCTGCTTTTGATTCCTTCTAGAGAATTTTAATTTCATTTATTGTGTTGTTCATCATTGTTTGCTTGCTGTTTAATTCCTCTAGGTCCTTGTTAATCGTTTCTTTTATTTTCTCCATTCTATTTCCAAGATTATGGATCATATTTACTATCATTACCCTGAATTCTTTTTCAGGTAAACTGCCTATTTCCTCTTCATTTGTTTGGTCTGGTGGGTTTTTATCTTGCTCTTTCATCTGCTGTGTATTTCTGTCTTCTCATTTTGCTTAACTTGCCCTGTTTGGGGTCTCCTTTTTGCAGGCTTCAGGTTCGTAGTTTTCATTGTTTTTGGTGTCTGTCCCCAGTGGGTAAGGTTGGTTCAGTGACTTGTGTTGGCTTCTTGGTAGAGGGTACTGTTGTTTGTGTTCTGGTGGATGAGGCTGGATCTTGTCTTTCTGATGGGCAGGACCACGTTCAGTGATGTGTTTTAGGGTGTCTGTGAACTTATTGTGATTTTAAGCAGCTTATCTTCTAATGGGTGGGGTTGTGTTCCTGTCTTGCTAGTTGTTTGGCATGGGGTGTCCAGAACTGGATTTTGCTGGTCGTTGAGTGGAGCTGGGTCTTAGTGTTGAGACGGAGATCTTTGGGAGAACTCTTGCCAACTGATATTACGTGGGACCAGGAGGTGTCTGGTGGTCCAATGTCTTGAACTTGGCTCTCCCACCTCAGAAGCTCAGGCCTGACACCCAGCCAGAGCACCAAGACCCTGTCAGCCACATGGCTCAGAAGAAAAGGGAGGAAAAAAAAGAAGGAAAGAAAACCATAAAATAAAATAAAGTTATTAAAATAAAAAATTAAAAAGGTATTTAAAAAAAAAGAAGAGAGCAACCAAACCAATAAACAAATCCACCAACGATAACAAGTGCTGAAAACTAAGATAAACATAAATATCAGAAACTAGTCAGTTGCATATAGCAAACCCCAAGTCTACAGTTGCTCCCACAGTCCACTGCCTCAATTTTGGGATGGTTTGTTGGGTATTCCACAGATGCAGGGTACATCAAGTTGATTGTGGAGATTTAATCTGCTGCTCTTGAGCCTACACGGAGAAATTTCCCTTTCTCTTCTTTGTTCGCACAGCTCCCGGGGTTCAGCTTTGGATTTGGCCCCGCTTCTGGGTGTAGGTTTCCTGAGGGCATCTGTTCTTCGTTCAGACAGGACAGAGTTAAAGAAGCAGCTGATTAGGGGGCTGTGGCTCACTCAGGCTTGGGGGAGGGAGGGGTACAGAATGTGGGGTGAGCCTGAGGTGGCGGTGGCTGGCAAGACGTTGCAACAGTCTGAGGCGCACTGTGTGTTTTCCTGGGGAAGTTGTCCCTGGATCACGGGACCCTGGCAGTGGCGGGCTGCACAGGCTCCTGGGAGAGGAGGTGTGGTTAGTGACCTGTGCTCGCACACAGGCTTTCTGGTGACTGCAGCAGCAGCCTTAGCATCTCATGTCCGTCTCTGGGGTCCTCGCTGATAGCCACGGCTCGCAACCATCTCTTAAGCTCATTTAGGTGGTGCTCTGAATCTCCTCTCTTCGTGCACCCTGAAACAATGGTCTCTTGATTCTTCTGCAGGTCCAGACCTTTTCCCAGACTCCCTCCTGGCTAGCTGTGGTGCACTAGCCCCTGTCAGGCTGTGTTCGCACAGCCAACCCCAGTCCTCTCCCTGGGATTTGACCTCTTAAGCCCGAGCCTCAGCTCCCAGCCCTCACCTGCCCTGACGGGTGAGCAGGCAAGCCTCTCGGCCTGGTGAGTGCTGGTCGGCACCGATCCTCTGTGCGGGAATCTCTCCGCTTTGCCCTCTGCACCCCTGTTGCTGCTCTGTCCTCTGTGGCTCCGAAGCTTCCTCTCTGCCCCCTCCCCATCTCCACCAGTGAAGGAGGAAACCTTTCCTCCTTCACAGCTCCCTCCCAGAGGTGCAGGTCTCGTCCCTATTCTTTGGTCTCTGTTTTTTCTTTTTTCTTTTGCCCTACCCAGGTACGTGGGGATTTTCTTGCCTTTTGGGAAGTCTGAGGTCTTCTGCCAGCTTTCAGTGGGCGTTCTGTAGGAGTTGTTCCACATGTAGAAGTATTGTTGATGTATTTGTGGGGAGGCAGGTGATTTCCATGTCTTACTCCTCTGCCATTTTGAAGGTCCACTCTCTATTCCTTTCTTAATAACATTTTCTTTTCTCTAGCTTACTTTATTGTAAGAATGCAGTATATAGTACATAAAACACACAAAATATGTGTTAATCAACTGTTTATGTTATCAGTAAGGCTTCCAGTCTACAGTAGGTTATTAGTAAAGTTTTTGGAGAGTCAAAAGTTATTTGTGGGTTTTCGACTGCACCTTGTTGAAGGGTCAACTGTATTTATAAAGTACACACACACACACACACATTATATTAGTCAGGGTTCTGCAGAGAAAGAGAACAAATAGGGTGTGTGTGCTTATTTATTTATTTAACATGAGAAATTGGCTCACTCAGTCATGGAGGCTGACAAGTCCCCAGATCTGCAGTCAGCAAGCTGGGACCTAGGAGAGTCAATGGTGTAGTTCCAGTTTGAAGGCTGGCAGACTTGAGACCCAAGGAAAGCCAATGCTTCAGTTGGAGTCTGAAGGCAGGAAAAGACTGATGTCCCAGCTTAAACATTCAGGCAGGAAAAGTTTCAACTTACTTGAGGGAGGGTCAGCCTTTTTGGTCTATTCAGGCCTTCAACTGCTCGGATGAGACACCCCACATTAGGAGAGCAATCTGCTTTACTCAGTCTACCAATAACATGTTAATCTCATCCAAAAACACCCTCACAGTCACACCCAGAATTATGTTTAAGTAAATATCTTGGCACCCCATGGCCCAGTCAAACTGACACATAAAATTAACCATCACACATATTCACACACACACACACACACACACACACACACACACACACACACGTATATATGTATTCATATTTGTACTTTCTTTTCACATGGCCCATAGCAGTGGAACATAAAAACCTTTGGTTTCTTATCAGTTCAGCCTGAAACTCTAGTTTGTCTTATGAAAACACTCTCTTATAAACACTGGTAGAATATCTTGTGTTCAGACTGGTTTCAAACTTATACCTTAAATTTTTGTTTTATCAAGGGATTCATTCTCATCAGGGATCTTAGCACATTGAGTGGTAGTTGCTCAGCTAAGCATCCTTTTTCCTGATAGCAGTGAGATGCTCAGGGAATTGGAGGACCAACGGGGACCATCTATCCAGTAGTGGAGGTTGCTCCACCTCGCTGTCATGATCCCTTTGCCCAGGGATTGAGGATGTAGGCAGCATAATTCATCCAACATATATTTATTGAGCATCTACTATGTGTCAGACATTTTTCTAGGCACTAAGGGTGCATAAGTGAACAAAACTAGGTCTCTGTCCTTGTGAAGCATGTATTCTTGCTGGGGTGGTGGTGAGGAGGTAACAATAGCAACTTAGACAAATAAATATGTAATGTTTCTAGTGGTGATAGACATAGTCAAAAATGGAGTATAAGGGGGATGGAGAGTAATGGCAGAGTGAGGGGAAGCTGATTTTCACAGGTAATCATGCTGACTTTTCTCTCATACAGAGAGAACTAAAGAAAATGAGCAAGAAAACCATGAGCTCATCCAGGATAAGAGCTTACTAGGGAGAAGGAACAGCAAGTGCAAATGCCCTGAGGCAGAGTAATGCTGGGCATGTCTGAGGATCATCAAAGAGGTCTATGTGGCTGGAACGAAGTGAGTGAGAGAGTGGTAGATGTGAGATCAGAGACATGGTGGAGGATCAGGTACGTAGAGCCTTGTAAGCCTCGGTTAAAACACAGGGTTCCACGTTGAGTGAGATGGGAAACCATTGGAGAGTTTCAAGCACAGCCTAGACATAACATGATTTGGAGTTTAAAAGGATTACTGTGTGAGGGTACACTGAAGGGCAGCAAGAGTGAGAGCAGGAAGACCACATAGGAGTCTATCTCAATGATACAGATGAGAGATGATGGAGGCTTGGAACATGGGGGACTAGTAACCAGGTGAAAAGTCAGTGAACTGTTGGAAACCAGCTCTCCAGAAAAAGTAAAAAATAAAAGCTCTGATTTTTAGAATTGGCTGATTTCCGTGGTATAACTCTTCCCACCATGGCTGACTTCAGATTACTTATGACTTAACAGCCGGTTAAAAAATTGCATGAATATTTAGCAATCAGCTCCCGGCACATCACTATGGGAAGTGGTTGGGTATTTTGAGGGTGGATGTAACAGGGTGGATGATAGATTCAATGTGGGTTGTGAAAAAAAGGGAGAGGTCCAGAATGGCTTCAGGATTTGGGGCCTGAACAACTGGAGGGGTAGAGCTGTTCTTTATGGAGCTGGAGAGGAATACAGGAGATCAGGTTAAAGTAGGAATATCAGGAGATCTGTTTTGGATATGCTATGTTTAGATGCCGTCCAAATAGAGACGTGTAGCAGGCAGCATCTAGGGGAGAAGTCTGGGCAGCATATGAAGGGAAATATACTCCCTTTCTTGAAAGGGCTCCCCATGCCTGGTTTCTGCACAGTGGATTCCTGTCCACAGTGTATGCCTGTACTGGGAACCACCAGGAGGTTTGGTTTGGAGTTTCCAGCTGTGGCTGGGGGTTCTATCAATGGACCACCTGAGAGAGAAGACAGCAAAAGCAGCAAATGCCTTAGCTCAGGGAGTGCCCAGCATGGGGCTAGATACTATGTAAATCAGGGGTCCTCAACCCCCAGGCTGCAGACTGGTACCGGTCCTCGGCCTGCTAGGAACCAGGCTGCACAGCAGGAGGTGAGCAGTGGACAAAACTTCATCTACCGCTCCCCATTGCTTCCCATCACTCCCCACTGCTCCCCATCGCTTGCATTACCACCTGAACCAACCCCCTACATCCGTGGAAAAATTGTCTTCTATGAAACCGGTCCCTGGTGCCAAAAAGGTTGGGGACCGCTGATGTAAATGATACCAAGGCCCTGCCCTCATGAAGTTTAGTGTGTATTCGGGGAGATAAAAAAGAGCAGGATAGGGCTTCCCTGGTGGTGCAGTGGTTGAGAGTCCGCCTGCCGATGCAGGGGACACGGGTTCATGCCCCAGTCCGGGAAGATCCCACATGCCCTGGAGCGGGTGGGCCCGTGAGCCATGGCCACTGAGCCTGCACGTCCGGAGCCTGTGCTCTGCAACGGGAGAGGCCACAGTAGTGAGAGGTCCGCGTACCACAAAAAAAAAAAAAAAAAAAGAGGGTGAGGAGAGAGAGAGAGAGAGAGAGAGAGAGAGAGAGAGAGAGACTGTGTAGTCATCTGGACTCAAACTGAGCCCCAAGGGATGGGAAGCATTTTCCCAGGGAGATGAGGAAAGACACCCCAGGCTGTGGGTCTATAGGAGCAAAGAAGGCCAGGCCAGTGGAGAATATGCATGCTCAGGGATAATGGTAATGATCATAACAACCACATTTATTGAGCATTAAAAACATCCTGGGCATGTGTTTTTCTAATTACATTACATATATTAAACCATTTAATCCTCAGAATAACTTTAAGAGGTAGATACAATTATCATCCCCATTTTACAGATGAGAAAACTGAAGTATTAAGGTCCTAGTAAGTAATGGAGAGGGAATTCTAATCCAGGCAGCCTGACTCCACAACCCTCGTTCTTAGCCAGTGGGTAAAGTGGAAAATAGAGGTGGCCTGGCTGGAGCCCCAAGTTTGGCTGTGCTCGGGGGCCAGATGGGGTGGGAGAGCAGAGGATGCTGTCCAGGGTCCCCAGGGATTCCCCTCAAGGAGATTCATCTTCTCAAATCATTCTATGACTTTGAGCTCTGAATTTTTTAAAAACCGCCCATTTTTCAAAAGAAGAAATGAATTTGCTCAGTTTTATTCCTCATTCTTGGATAACATACAGAAGCCACTTAGAGCTTAATATTAACACTGTACATCAATGTCGGCCCTGCTCTAAGTGGCGCATGTCACGATTCAGCCGTCTGCAAACTCTAAATGTTAGATGAGCTTGATTCTTCCCAGCAGTGGAAGTCAGAAAAGTCAATGAGAAGCCCTTCCCTCTTCAGCTCAGAATTTCTGCAAGAGGGTGAGTCTCAGGATTGTCTAGTTGTAGGGATGGCAAAGAACCTATCCCCACCCCTGTCACCCTGTGTGGCCACAAACATTAGTCCTGCAGCCTGGCAAAAACTGTCTCATCTCTCATGTCTCGGCTCATCCCCCAGATGTGCCAGTGTTCCCTAGAACTCTCAGTCCTTAAAAGGATGAAGGAGTGGTTTCAAGGATACTGAGGTCGACTGACATCTCTAGCCAAGCTGCCACTCCCTCTCCCTACCCCCTGCCCTGCCCCGGCCATGCCACCGATGCTGGTTCCTATACTCCCTCTTTTATCTTGCCCTCCTTTCCTGCTCTTTCCCTGTTGCTCTCTCTCTGACCTTCCAGTGGCTGTTACCTCTTGTTCATCCCTCTTATCGGTCCAGCTCTTCTTTGGCTACTCATTCCCCACTCTGCCCCTACTTTTCTCTGTTTCTGGCACTGCTCTCCCTGGCCTGGAACCACTTCTCCTCTCTTCTGTTAAGGATTTTTTTTAATTGAGGTATAATTTACATACAGTAAAATACACAGATCTTAATGAACAGCTTGATGCATTTTGATATATGTATACACCTGTGTAACCACCACCCAGATCAAGATATAGAATATCTCCAGCAGCACAGCAGACTCCCCAGGACCTCTTCCATCATTGAATGGGTGACCACTGTTCTGATTCCTGCTACCTTTCTTCAATTTCCTCTAAAAGGAATTGTATAAGATGACGTTTCTAGCTCCTTAACCATGGCACTGCTGAAAGGAGGAAACGTACAAGAGGGAACCCGAGGTGGAGGGGGATCCGACTCACGCTGCCTCATCCTTCTTCTTGGAAGCCCTCAAGAGGGATTTGTGTGTGGAGTTGCCCGGGCCCACACTGGCCTGGCTCATGCTGAGCCAGGAAGTGTGAGCTGGGTTCCTGAGCCTCTAGATACCCACCCCTGCTCCTCTGTGGGCTGGGTACTGCTCCAGGAAATGTTCTGTTACATCCCTGACAAAGCCCATGGATCCCTGCCCATCCCAGATGGCCTCAGCTTCCCTTCTATGCCGCCATAGAGTGTTAGGTATGGAAAGCAATCTAAAAGATCTTGCTTTTTTTTTTTTTTTTTTGCTTTTTTTAAAAATGAGAAATTCAGACCCACAGAGAGGCTCAGCTGGGACTAGAAATCAGGGCTAAACCCATCCTATGCTCCTTCTCCTACAACATTTTACCTCCAAGCTTTGTCACCTAGATTTTTAGGCAGTCTGTTAAGCCCCCTCTTCCTCCCCTGGCACTTTCTGATGGTCTCCAGAGTGTATTCCTCACCATGGCCAGCTTAGCTGCTGTAGGTATACAGGTATATAGCTATACCTATTCTCAGGTAGGGCACAGGAATGATAGCTACCCTTAACGAAAAATTTACTTTGCCTTTGTAGGGGAGCAATATTTACCACCCCAAAATGTGTCTCTTTGGCATGAGGATTATTTTGAGCTGAAAACAATCAAGGCTCAAAAGGCTCAAGAAGAGCCTTTGATCTTCCCTTTAACTGCCTAAAAGAATTTAGATAGAGGACAGGTTCCAGAAAGGGAGCTATCACCATAGATAACTATACGATTGACCCTTGAACAACACAGGTTTGAACTGTGTGGGCTCACTTGTATGCAGACTTTTTTCAATAGTAAAAACTACAGTATGACATAATCCACGGTTGGTTGAATTCAAGGATGTGGAACCACTGACGTGGAGGAAACACAGATGGGAAGCGTTGACTCTAAGTTATATGAGGACTTTCTACCACAAGGAGGATCAGCATCCCTAACCCCCCTCATTGCTCAAGGGTCTACAGTAGCATGAACTAGGTGTGTAGACAGGGAGGAACGTAGCAAGTCTGTTTGTTAGAATTCCTCTCTGTGTTCCATTGTCTCTGCAGGGCCCAGCAAACATTTATTTACTGAACATTTGGTGTTCCATCCCCACTTGCCTTCCCCATCCTGAAGTCCCAAACCACTAACCCCAGCATCCTTTTTTGTCTTTAGCTGAAGATGGTATTTAAGGTGAGGATTTCAGCCATTTTGGTGAATTACTCAGTTTTCCTGGGTCTCTCCCTTGTGTACATGTTATTAAACTTTTGTTTGGTTTTCTCCTGTTAATCCATCTCATATCAATTCAATTCTTAGACCAGCCAGAAGGACCTAGAAGGGCAGAGGAAACTTTCTTCCTCCCAACACCTTCCTATCATTGAAACCTGGAATTCCTTTCCTTAAGACCACGTCCTTTGCCCACAGGGAGAGAGCAGGCTCAGAGGCAAACATCCCTGGGAGGGGAAACACAGCCACTTCACACTATTTGCTAGTGATGGCCTTTCATTCACTTTTTCCCCCCCCGCATAAAAGATGTATAAGGCTTACTATTTGTTGACACAGAATCTTTACTTGGAGTGAGTTTGAAGAGGAGGGGAGGGACAAGCCAGATGGCCCTGGGGTAACATCATGAATGGGGACAGAGGCACAGGCAGCATCCAGGGAGAGTTGCTCCCAGCTCCCAGAACAGGCCCTTTCCTATAGCCTCCTTCAGACCCGGATGAACAGTTATTGTCCTAGAGACATGTAGACCCAGTGATGCACCGTGAGGGCTGGGGTCCGGGGTCTGGGAACAGGCACCCCGCACAGAGCTGCCCTCCACCCAGCACTCCCTCCTCCCATCTGTCCTCTGGGATCTGCTGGTCTGATGGGGAAGATGATCTTGCCACCAAGGAGTGTCCATGTGGGAGTGGGAACTCTCATCCAAGAATGAGCAACCTTGGGCTGTGTAGAGCAGGTGTACACAGCACAAATCAGCAGAGCCCCAAGCGCTCGGGTGTATTAGCTCAAATGTGCCCAGGCGTGTGCTGGGGCCACAGGGTAGGAAAAGCCTAAAGGAGAGTTTTCTTCCACCCTCATTGATATTCGACTCAGGGGCTGGGCTGACAAGCCGGAGGCTAATCCTGCTATCTCCCTCTCGCAGAGAAAGCCTCCAGGAAAAAGCCCTGCCATGGTCCCTGTATGGTTGCTGAGATGAGATCAGGTGTGACCCACTCCCCCATCTCTCCAGTGGCCTCCCCATCCCTGTGCCACCCCACCTTCACCATCTGGGTCTTCCTGCTCAGCAGAATCCTTGGCAGAAGTTTTGTCTACTCCATCATGCCTACTCTGGTGGCCCCCAACTCCTGCAGGCATCTGCAGGATCATCACTTGTCCCTCTCTGGCTCCTGAGACTAACTCAGGGGGAATAAAAGGTGAAACACCCCCAGTACCATTGGCTACCCCAGATCCCATGGTGAGGAAGAAGTGGAGCTGAGGCTCAAATCTCCATCTCTGATTCTAAGTCTCGGGATCTTTCCTGGATGAAGAAGCTGGAGCCCTGGTGAGCAGTCAGGAGTCTGGGAGGCACTCTGATCTAGGGCTTAGGGGGCCCCGCAAATGCCAGGACACTGCCCTCTGCGGGCCTCAAGGTCATGTACCTAGCTCTGGGTATTGTCTTCTCTTTGGCTCCCTTTGGCCTCGCTGCGTGGGGCAGCCAAGCTGATTTAGAGAGGTTTGTGTGTGAAAGGGACTGGAGGTCTGTGGGGCTGAAGGGAGCTGTGAGAAGAGAGGTTCGAATGTAGATAAAAATGAGCAAGGGAGAGATGAAGTAGCTCCTGCAGGGAGAGGAAATCTGGGGAAGGAGCAGAGGGAGGGGAAAGGAGGTTGCCTGGGAAGTTTGGGCATATCACACGCCATGTAATCGCCTCTGTCTCCCCAGCAAACCTTTGGAGAAAAACTACACTTCTCATCAATGTTTTTGGAGGTGCTTCTGTGGTGTGCATGTGTGTGTGTGTGTGTGTGTGTGTGTGTGTATTGGACTCATGTAGGGGCCACAGATGAGCAGGGTGGTCAGAGCAGGGCGGTCCAGGGCCATGCAAGTTTCCACATGAAGCTGTCAACTTATCCTGTCCCCTGCCATAGTCCTGCCCCACACTCAGCCTCTACCCTCCTCCTGCCCAGGACTTGAGAAGACACCTGCCTGTGATCTTGTCCCTTGGGACAGCATCTGACACACTCCTCTGGAGGTTTCAAGGTGAGATGAGGCCCGAGAAGAAACCAGAAAGACGTTGAGAGGCACTTACAAGTATAGATTTTAAAGGGCGTGCCACAGAGATGAGAAAGGAGGAAGATGGTTGAGCGCTCCTGGACTTGGCTTTGCTGATTTCTCATCAGCTTTGAAGGTGGGGTGGAAGAAAAGAGGATTTTCTCCACCCTCCTTTTTCCAATAAGCACTGGAACCGCTCAGAGTTTAATCCTTATTGACTCCATCTGCCAGCAGTCGGGGGAGAAAAGGGAGGGAGCATTCCATGGGGCCAGGGCTTTAGCTTTCCATCCTCTCGGAGGCCCTGGCCTGCGTCCTCTCCCTCTGCTGCTCTCCTCTTAAACCTGGACTCCAACTGCTGAGTTAGAGAAAGGAGTGGGAGTCGGGCTCCAGGGCCAGGCCCAAGGGGCAGTAAGTTGGAGGGACTCCCAGGTCCTTTTCGTCTTCTCTCCGCCTTGGCCGGAGGCCAGAGAGGAAGCTAGTGGGGATCGACCAACTTGAAAGAAAGCCCTGGAGCTGAGAGCATCAAACAATGGCAGAAAAAGGAAACCACAGTTTTAATTATCCCCCAAATTAGGGGGTTCCTTTGTACTTTTATGTCTATTCTTAGCTCCATTCTTAGCTCCAAAAGTTTTTTAAAGTTTTGGACAAAATGCAGAAGTGAGACAAGGCTCTGTAGAAACTGGGAGACCAGTTTCTACATGCAGAGAGCTGCCTTGCCGTGGTCATCCTCTTCTGAGAGTGGCCCCAGCCATTGACTGATGGAGTTGGGCAGAAAAGCTTGGCCATTTCAGCCCAGCTGCAGAAGGTCTTATCTTCATGGCTTCCTGTGGGGTCAGCCGAGGAGATCATCAGTATGGTGTGAAGATCGACCTCTCCCTCCAACCCTGGCCCCTTCCACTGCTGTTGATCCCAAGGGCCCTCTTCATTACACATCCCCACACACTGAACTCCATCTCCGAGTTTGCTTCCCAGAGAGCCTAACCAGCCACATAAGATCATCGGGATTTATAATAAGTGCAAGAAAGGAAATAAACAAGGCTTTGTGATAGAGAGTGACCACAGGGGGAACTGAGTGGGGCTGGGGATCTACTGTGAGTAGGACGGCTGGGACGTGTGGATTGACACCAGAGAAGGCACTGCCCTAGTGAAGAGCAGCAGCAAAAGCTTCCAGGTAGAGGAGACAGAGACTCCAGGGTATCAGGTGCATACCCGGTGTTCCCCTACGTGAGCATGTAGATGGAGGGGTTGTATAGGGCTCCCCAGTACAGGGGATCTGTGAGTAGAGGCTTGAAGGGGAATCGGTTATTTCTGGATGTAAAAGATGGGGGGAAACATACTAGTCCAAGAAACAACATAGACAAAGCTGTGGAGGTAAGAAAAGACTCCATTGTGGCTGGCAGGTGAGATGCATCAGCAGGACTGCAGGAAAATGGGGCTGGAAAAATAGGTTGGATCCAGAGTTCCTGACAGCTACCTCAGTGTGTATGTGTGTGTGTATGTGTGTGTGTGCACGCACACGTGTGTGTGTGTGTTGAAGGACGTGTTCTGAGACAAAAACAGGGAGCCCTGTTGAGCTGAGATTGAGTGAAAAGAGACTGGAGCCTGGGAGACCAGTTGGAGGGCCCAGCAGGAGTTTTGGTAAAATCCAATGACAGCTCAACTAGACAATGGCATGGGCCATGGAAAAGGAAATAGATGTGAAAAATATTTCGCAGGACTCAGATAGAAGGTGGCTGATTGGGGCTGAGAGGAGAAGTAGAAAATGAACACTGGTTTTTCTGGTTTGGGTGGTGGCTTCCCTGATGGCTGCCAAGGCCGGAGGCATGGAAAAGGAAGCAGCTTTGGGTGGCAGAGGGGAGAAAGAGATGGTTAGAAGGGAACTCTGAGCAGAAGGGAGGGCTAGAGATAAGACCAGTGCTCCTTCATCTTAGTGACACGTGAGGCAGTGAAGGGAGGTGGGGTCCCTGGAAGAGCTGAGAAGAGAGAAGATCATGCAGACCCAGGGCGGGAAGCAGAGGAACCAGCTAAGAAAGTCCGATCCACGGTGGTCAGTGGTGCCCCGGGGAAGCCAGGGGAGGAAAGCCGGGAGAAGGAGGGGGGGACAGTAAAACGCAGCTGCTGCAGAGGGGCAAGTAGCATTGAACGGGAAAGAAACTGCACTGGAAACAGCAAATAAGAGGTCACTGGTGACCTCAATTACAGTAGTGGCAAAACAATAGGCCGGGGACGGGAGAGACAGATTGTAAATAATTGAAGGTTGGATGGAAGGTAAAAAGTAGACATAATAAGATAAATGACTCTTCTGATTGAACATTAATTGAGCAGCTACAAAGTGCTGGAGAATGTGTTAGGTACTTTTTGCCCACATAAATTAATCCATCCTTACAATAAGCCTGCAAAGTGAGTAAGATTTTCATCCTCACCATTTTTCTGCTGGAAGAGACAAGCTCAGAGGGGTTAAGAAACTTGTTAAATGTCACTCAGCTCTAATACCTGGTTAAAACTCATTTCTTGACTCTCAGTCTTGTGCTCCTTTCACTGTACCAGGCTACCTTTCCTTTAAGACAAAAGGAGAGGAAGGCCATGAGTTGGTGGCGTGGGAGGAAAGCAGGGGCAAAGAATGGTGTTTTGATTTTTAGGGTGGAAGATATTTAACATGTGAATAGGTTTTTGGGGAGGAGCCAGAGGTGTGGTGACAAAAGAGCAGGAAACCGTTATTATTACTATTAATATAACTCTAACTATTACTATTACAGAGGCAGGAGGGAATGGAATCCAGTGCGTGAGCATAAGCCTGGAAAAGAGTCAGGCCCATCCTTCTCCAAACTAGAGGGCAGCAGGAATATATGCGGGATAGACAGATGTGCTTTGAGGCCCAAGGGCTGAAATCAGGGGAAGTTTGCTTTTGACAGTCTCGGCCTCCTTAGAGAGGTAGGAGGTGAGGTCTCCTGCTGAGTCCTGGTCAGCAAATGCACTTGTTCAGGACAGGTAACTAACTATTCAGAGTAGCTTAAGCACAAGTGGGGATTTAGTGGGAGGTAAACAGGCCAGGAAAGACAGCTGGGCCTCTTGGGGAGGCTCTCACCATCTCTCCAGGGCCATATGGAGTCCTGTCTCTACTTCTCTCTGTGCACCTGCCACTCTCTGGCTCTCTCTGCTGCTCCGCAATTGTTTAGCCCTGGAGTCCACCGTGGACTAATCAGAGCCTCTATGTCCTGGCTCCTAATTTTCAGGAGGTGGAATCTAATTGGTTCTCAACTTTGGACAGGTATCCTTGGCCCAATCAGAGGTGGACAGGGTTTGGGGTCTCCTGAACCCAGGAAAGTTGCTGGACTCAAAAGTGATGGAGGACGAATGTAGCCATAAAGGGCCCCAAGCTAGAAAGAAGGATTGTCAAAGAAGAAAAGGGTGTTAAAGGTCTAAAGCTGCCAACATGTTCCTCGCCAAAGTACTGCCAAGTAGCCATCCAAGCCAGCTGAAGGTGGAAAACCCTAACTCACAACAGAGCTTGTCAGCATAGACGTGAGGTTTTTCTCTAGCAACTTTCAGAAGATTGGGAGCAGAAGTGGAAAAATCTTGATGCTCCATTGTCTCACAGTTGGAGGGGACTAGGGAGGGGATGGGCAGGAAAGGTAAGATGGCAAGAGAATTGCGGCTGGTGACAGAGTAGCAAGAATGGCCTTACCAGGTCTGGCTATGGTGGGAGACAGGTGGGCTGGGGTAATAGGGGACAGTGTACGGCCGACATCAGGGAGATTGTGAAGAACAGGTCTGCAGAGTACAGGAGGTGGGAGAGAGGTCAGCTGGGTTCTACTTATCATCAGGACCCCCGGGGACCTTTCTCCCAGTCTTCACTCTCCATTCTTTTTTTTTTTTTTTGCACTACGCAGGCCTCTCATTGTTGTGGCCTCTCCCGTTGCGGAGCACAGGCTCCGGACGCACAGGCTCAGCGGCCATGGCTCACGGGCCCAGTCGCTCCGCGGCATGTGGGATCTTCCTGGACCGGGGCACGAACCCGCGTCCCCTGCATCAGCAGGTGGACTCTCAACCACTGCGCCACCAGGGAAGCCCTTCCCTCTCCATCTTACTCTCCACTCTATACAAGAGGTTGATTTACTGGGCTCCCCTCCCTTGCTTTGAGAAACATTGTTGATACACAACTTGGACCCAATAAAGGATTCCTCCGGGCCCTGAGAGCTATGTAACACAAGGAGAGAGGAACAAGATCATTATCACTTTGTAATACCCTCAGCGGCACAGAGACAATCCATCACCCAGAGAAACAGTCTCTTCCCGGCCCTCCTCCCATCAAGGGGAGTTGACACAGTTTCCTGTTTGATGTCCTTGCCCGCCTTCAGAAGAACAGCTCCAGGGCCCTGACTTTCTCCAACTGGCTGACACCGACCATCCAATTATGTCCCTCAGAGCGTGAGAGGCTGATGAATAGAAAGTTCCCCGGTTGAGGGAAAGTCAAAAGCATGGAGGCTGTAAAGCGTGGAGCAGAAGCAGCTGAGAGCAGCTCATGGAGGGAGAGGCCTGCTCTGGGCTCCAGCCTCAGCCTCCAGGCTCCCATGGGAAACAGCCTGATCCGCAGCAAGAGGGGAGCATTAGAACCGACTGGAAGGGCAAGTACAACTAGCTCCGGAAGCCCATTCTCCAGAGATTTTGGAGGCGAGGAAAGGTCTAGACTCTCCTCTAGTAGATTCTAAGTTCCCTGAGGGCAGGGTTTGTGTCTGACACGTGCACCTCTATATCCCCGGCAGGGGGCCGGTGCCGGCCTGAGTGGTGCTTAATGTTCACATGGGGCAAATGGATGAAGCATGGTCTCTTGGGCTGTGATGCTCTCAGTGGCAGATCTGCCTCAAAAGCAGGATAATAGAATAAAGGACCTCTGAATCCTCTCCCCATCCTCTGCTTTTGGGCTGAGGACTCTCATCCTGTGCTAGAGACGTGCTTCAGAGGGAAAGGGTCTGTTCTATAGGCTAGGGCCATGGGCTTAGGGCTCCCAAGGTAAAACTCCCTGTCACTGGTCCAGAGTGCTCAACCCAAAGGACACCCTCTTGGAAGGAGTATCTACGGTGAAATTGCCCTTTCTTAGGGTTAAAGGAGGAGCAATAGCCTAAGTCCAACTGGGACAAATTGGGCCTACTTCGGGAAGATGGTCCCTGACTAGGTCAAGGTTCTAGTGTTTTCCATTCATTCACTCATCATACATTCATTCATTTCAAAAATTTTACTGAAGGGTTTCTATGTGCCAAGCACCGTTCAGGGTATCAGAAAAACAATGATGAATACGATACAAAGGGCTCCTTTCCTCAAGGAGCTTTCAGTAAGATCTTGAGACTTGTTTGGATGCAAAACTAGAAACTCGCTGAAAACTACATAAAATGATAAAAGGGAATTTGTTGGAATAATGCAGGTGTAACTTATGCCAGCTAAAGTTAAGTACAGCTGAGATCCAGGAAAGGAACTAGGACCTGAAGAATCAGCCCCCAGGATTGCTCTGGAGGCTCTCAGGATGAATGAGTTCTCTTCTCTCTGTAGCCCTGCACACTCTGCTTCAGTACTGCCATGGCAGAAAATGGTTGCCCCAGCCCTGCCCTTGCAGGATACTCCATTTGCAGAACCCCAAACCAGCCCCTTCAGTCTCAGTCCTAATATTTGGTCCCTTAGGTTCAGTTATCCATCTCTAGTCCAATCAACTATGTCTGGGGAGGCAAAGGACTGGTGGTTCCAAAGGGCAGATGGAGTGGGTGTGGATAAAGGGGGTGGGGGGATCCATCTCCCCACTAGATCTCTAATTCAATCTATGTAAGTGGTGGAAGCGACTTTGCGGAGACTTGCTCACTCTTCCTGCTCCATCAGAGTAGAAGCCTGGGACCACCTAAACCAGATAAAGACATTGAGAAGGAAGCCCCACCAAAGCAACATTAGGCCTCTTTCTCCTGCTTTTCAGCCTGGGGAACTGTTCCATAATTAAGGGGAAAAAATGATAAGGGTGTCCTTATACTTCATCCTTATTGCAATTGAATTAACAGCATAACACATCGTGTTTTATTATAACTTTATAATAATTACAGTTATTACTGAATTCATGTATATAGAAAAGGCAGAAATACTATCACTGTATTAATTTGTGAGGCCCTTCAGGGGTATTTATTGAGGAATAAGTGAATCCCAACCACTTGGCATGAAACAGAAGCTTTTCTAAACACAGGACTCTATTAGCTATTGTAAAACTCAAACAGCTCACTTCACATGGGAGCAGGCATTCTGCCCCAATTATTATCTCCTCCTCCAGGCAGTCTGCCTTGATTCAGAGGTTGTATTTAGAACTTCTTTTTTCTGAGCTGAACTAACAACCACACTCCCCTAGCATGTCTCAAAGGCCACAAATGTCAGCCTGAAGGTTGAGATAAACCTTTTTCATTTGCACAGGGCTTTATAGTTTTCCAAATATGATCACAGATATGACCTTTCTGCTTGAAAGGTCAAACAGAAAACTCTTTTTTTTTTTTTTTTTTTTTTTTGCGGTACGTGGGCCTCTCACTGTTGTGGCCTCTCCCATTGCAGAGCACAGGCTCTGGACACGCAGGCTCAGCGGCCAGGTCTCATGGGCCCAGCCATTCCGTGACATGTGGGATCTTCCCAGACCGGGGCACGAACCCGTGTCCCCTGCATCGGCAGGCGGACTCTCAACTACTGTGCCACCAGGGAAGCCCCAGAAAACTCTTTTGAAAATAGAGATATATGGGCATCAGGGTCATCAGTAGACTGTCCTTGGTGACAGACTGATGTAATACCAAAGCCCAGGCTATTTTTAAGAAATGAGTAAACCCTCGGCAATGACCACATGCAGTCAAGAGAAGCCTGCGGGCACTTGCTGCTTAAAGCTATAGAAATAAGAGGCAAAGGAGAGGCAGAAGTAGAGTTGGGGTGGAGGAAGGGGGTGGTGGTGAGGAGCCTAAAATTTGCTCAGAGGAAAGAAGACTTGGGAGAATTCAGATAACCATCAACCATCAGAAAGTCTCTTTTGTGTCGGTAGAAATGGACTAGTTCCCTGGGCTCAGGAAGAAGGACCAGAGGGGCCAGAGCCGGGATCTAAAAGAAGGAGACTCAGGGCAGATTCTTTTTGCCCCAAAGCACAACTTTCTGGTGGGGAGACCAGTCCAGCAGCCAACAGGGCAGCCTCAGTAGTGATGGGCTTCCTGAAGTCTGGGAGGCTGGTTCATTAGTCTACTGAACTCATACTTATGTAGTACTTATTATGTAAAGGCAGTGAGGACAACGCAGCTCTCTGGGAGCTCACAGTCAAGGGGCGATGTTGGATGATAAACAACAGCCCAAAGTGCAGTGACAAGTTGTGAAACAGGCTACAAAAGGAGGGGAAGGGGGACCATGGAAAGTAAGGGAGGAAAGCAGGAAGGACCTTGATACTGAGTGTCCACCAAGTGCCAGATGGGTTCAGACATCTCAATCTAGCCTTAGGATCCTGAAGGTAGATGCTATTTCCCTCCATTTTTATAGATGAAGAAACCGAGGTTCAGTGAAGTTCAGTGGCTTATCCAAAGTCATTGGGTCAGCACACACTTTTGAATGCCTGCTTTGTAAGTGATCCCACAGGGAATGGAGCCCAGTCTGGCAGATGGAAGTGGATGGAGATGGTGCAGGGCTGTGGAGGACGTTCCCCTGCTGGATGGTGTTCGGTCCACGTGGCCAATGAGGTTTCATCAGCCCTGAGATCCCACGCGTGTGTGCGCCTGGGTCAGTTCGATCGCTCATGGACTCAGGATCCCAATGGTGAGAGAATTTTAAGGTACAGAAGATCAATCACTTATCCAAAGCTGGATTCCCTCTTCAACACCTTTGTGGAGCTGTCGTGCAGCCTGCCCGTGAGCACCTTCAGTGATGGGGTTCACTGTCTCCACAGGAGTCACCTTCCCTGGGCAACCCTCACAGGAGGAATCCCTTTCTTACATCAGACCCAACTCTCTCTCACCTCGGAACACACCCACCATGCTGGGGCTCTCTCCCACATGGCCCCCTTTCCATAGGCCTTCAAAACCAAAAAGCTCTCTGAATCCAAAAGAATGACTGGACTTTGTTGGTGTAATTTCAGGCCTAAGAAGTCCCTTTCTGGTTTACTCTTCTGAAATTCAAAGATAGAGAAACAGGGAACTCCTCACCTCACCCCACTATTCTGCTGAATGGGATCAGAAGCTGTCCCCTGTCTTCAGAGCCCAATGGACCAGCCAGTCCTAGCAGGAAACATCGGCCCCAGGGTTGCCTGTGTTTCCACAGAGGCTCTTCCCGTTGCCATCATGTCTGCTGGCTACTGGTTTTCATGGTTCTGCCTGGAAGACCCTTCTGATCACAGCCCACTCATCACTAGGCTCTGGGTAATTAGCAGGTGACTGATGGAAGGGGTCCCCCTTTCACTGTGTGTGGTGCTAGAGAGTGATACCCCCTCTGACTCCTACACCCACTGCATGGCTAAATCTGCTCCTGCTGTAAATCCCTCTGTCAGAACAAGGGAAATGGACCCCACACCAGCTTGGGACATCCAACTGCAGGTCTGCTAGCTCTTTCATGTGACCCCCTCCAAGGCCCTATGATCAGAGTGAAGTGGGAAGAGCACCAGTATAGGGTCCAGAGATCTGGTTTCTGTTGTTTTCTCTATCATTATCAGCTGTGTGATTTGGGGCAAGTCTCTGCCCTCTCTGAGTCTCAGCTCTTTCATCTCTCAGATGAGGGTCTGGGGCTCTAAATAACCCTTAAAGTGCTTTCCGAGTCTAATGTGTGATGATTCTAGGGGTATCTCAGGACTATGCACAAATCAGGCTGAACCAGGCCTGTGTTGCAAAACCAGGGTATCACTCACACATCAGGAAGAGCTCAGACATGATGACCTCCAGGCTTCTGCCAGTTCCAGAAGTCTGTAAAGCTCTCCCCAAGAGCACTGAGAGACTACCAGAATGCCTGGTCCCTGGGCAGAGACCTGGGTTTCACTCCCCTTGTCTGCAGCACTCAATCCAACAGCGCCTGGACTTCCCTGATGGCGCAGTGGTTGAGAGTCCGCCTGCCGATGCAGGGGACTCGGGTTCATGCCCCGGTCCGGGAAGATCCCACATGTCGCGGAGTGGCTGGGCCCGTGAGCCATGGCCACTGAGCCTGCGCGTCCGGAGCCTGTGCTCCACAATGGGAGAGGCCACAACAGTGAGAGGCCCGCGTACCACACACACACAAAAAAATCCAACAGCGCCAACTTTGCTGGAGGGGCAGGTCGATGTGATGGCAGTAGATGGTACCACTGGGGTGCTGGGGTGTTTGCGGATGGGGGTGGTGGTGGTAGAATCAGGGTGAATGGACATGAGGGAGGGATAATAATAGCAACAATAGCAATAATCGCTAAGTATCTATGACATGTGTGATAATATTTTCCAAAAGCCCTTCACAGAAGTTTCTTTACTTACAGAGAGCACAAGCAATTTCTTCCAGATGCTCTGTTTCTTACTCTGGATGCTATTTGCAGAAGTGTGCTCAATGTATGAAAATTCATTCAACTGAATACTTAGGACAGTAGAATTTTCTCTCTCTATATATATATATTCAACTATATATATATATATATATATATATTTCTTGGAAAACGTTACTTTATTTAATCCTCACAGTTACGTATAATACAGATGCTGCTATCTTCACCTTACAAAGGACGACCTTGAGGCAGGCACAGAACAATTAAGGAACTTGTCCAAAGCCACACCGTAGGAATCGGCAATGCTGGGCCTACAGTTGAGACCCACTGGCTTCAAAGCTGGTGCTCTCTCCACCATCCCACCCTGCACCCCACTGAAGCATGTTCGGGAAAGTGATTCCCCCTCACTCTCAACTGCCCCCCAGCCACACTTGCACAGGTGCCTGTGCACAAAACCAATCCTAAACCTGAGCTGGAGGGCAGGGGTGGGAGGAGGGGAGAGGGGGAGAGCTGGATGGTTCTAAAGATCAATAAGCACAATTCCGTCCTCAAAGAAGCCTCCACGTCCCTGAGGAAGGCAAATAGGGCACAATAACAGGAAGCAGTGCGTGCAGGGGACGGGGTCAGCATCAAGCACCAGCCTGACTGGAACCCACCAGCCTCCCAGTTTTGGCTGCTCTGAAGGGAAGCTGCTTCCACAGCCCCCTGGTGGAGGGAGGCCAGATCTGGGGCTTGGTCTCTTTTAACCTCTTTCTGCTCGGGGCTGCGGCCTAAGCGGCCGATGGGCTCTGCCTTCCTGCTGGCATCGCAGGCTGGCATGACCGGATTAATTCGGCCTTATTAATAGGCGAGCACCTCATGAGTTGTAATTAAGCAGATGCGCATCTGGTGGCAGTGGTGGCTGAGGGTGAGAAGAAGTGATTCCAAGAGGCTCCGAGGCACCGTTCAATACGAATTCCCGGCACGGAATCATCAGGACCCCGTTCGTGTGTCTTTGTTACACAGCCTGCCCTGTTAAACAGGCGCTCCAGGGCCTGAAATCCTGATTTACTCAATAACCATGTCTTGAGCCTGCTAGGTGCTCTCCTCTCTGAGTGACACATTTGTGGGTGAGAGTGCAGAGGGTGGGACAGCCCACTATCCAGCTCTCCCAAGAAGCCAGGAGGCAAAAGGGTGCTGTAGGGGAAGGGACCAAAGTTTGGGGGACAATCACATAGAAAGGCTGCTTCTTTTTTTTTTTTTTTTTTTTTTTTTGCTGTACGCGGGCCTCTCACTGTTGTGGCCTCCCCCATTGCGGAGCACAGGCTCCGGACGCGCAGGCCCAACGGCCATGGCTCACGGGCCCAGCCGCTCCGCGGCACGTGGGATCTTCCCGGACCGGGGCACGAACCCGTGTCCCCTGCACCGGCAGGCGGACTCTCAACCACTGCGCCACCAGGGAAGCCCCGAAAGGCTGCTTCTTGAAACAGTGAATGTCGTGCTGCAAACACACACACTCAGCACACCCTCTCTGTCTCTGTCCCTCCCTCTGCCCCCCTCCTCAGCTGAGCAAGGCAAGAGGTCTCTTTGTACCAAGGGGCTACAGGGGCCATGCTGGCAGACAGCCAACGAGGCAGAACGGACGCAGTCAGAGCTGGGCCAAAACCCCACGCAGAGGAGGTGGAGAAGACAGGTCACTCAGCAGAGAGAGAGGGCTCTGGAACCAAGGGTTTAGACAGGGGAAAGCATGTTTAGCTTATGGGAAAACAGAGTGTGGAATGAAAAGGTGGATGATGGAAAAAGAGCTGAACCATGAAACCCTGCCCTGTGGCTTGCATCCCTGAGAACACGACAGAGCTGGAGATAAACTCTCCTCTGGCCTTTTCTAAACACATCCTGGTTTTCCACTTGGCCTCAAAGAAACATCCCAGAATCAGTTTTTTGCCTTTTGAAATGTTAAGATGTTTTAAATTTACCTCCATTCTGCCCTGTTGCGTTTCTCTGTGTACCTGCGACAAAGCCTGCCTGATGCGGCCGGGCGTACACTATTCTGTGCACCTCCCATCTGGGCCTTGTTAATGCCATACCTTCATCCTGAAATGCCCTTTCCTCTCTTCCACCAATTCAACCCACTCGTCTACTAAAGCCCAATTCAACTGTAACCCCCTTGGAGAGGACTTCTCCGAAACTGCCAGTCAGAATTAGCTACAGCCAGCTTCTTCTGCTTTCCTGGGCTGTAAAGGGAGAGAATCTGGAGTCAAAGGAATGAATTCAAGTCCCAGTCCTGCTCTCCTTGACATCAAGCCATATAATGGCTCTCAACCTTGCTTTTCTTACCTGCAAAATGGGCAAGATGGTGGCACCTTCCTCCTTGGGGTTTGAAGATTAAAAGAGACGAGCTTTGTGAAGATGCTTTATGAACTGTAAAATACACATAAGAGTCTACTCAGTAGTTTGTGTTTGTTGCTTCCTTGTCTGTCTCTTTGATTTGATGGAAAGTCCCAGGTCTTCTTTCTGTGTCCCCAGCACCTAGTGCACTTAGGTGCTCACTGCTTGTTTGTTGAATGAATTAGTGAATGAAAGAGGTGGAAGATGAATGCTTCAGGTTAAGTGGCTGGGCCTGTGGTTTCTTTCCACAGGATCTCGGGAGCCTATGTAGCCAAGCAGTCACCCCAGGCAGAGAAAGAGTGAAGTGAAATGTTGGGGGTGGCATGAAAGTGTGTGCCAACCTCAAAGGCCAGTGTGTTTTAATTAGTATAATTAATGATGGCACCAACTGGCTCATTACCTGATGGAATTAGTGGGGATCGTTTGTCTCCCTAAAGCAGCCTTTCCGTGTGGTGGATGCTCTCGGGGAGATGGGGAGATAGTGCACATTCTCCACCTTGGGAAAGGATTCCTGAACCTCCACTGGGGTCTGGCTGTTCTCTGGGAGTCTTCCCCCTGTCTCTCCCTCCTGCCCAGGGGTTTTACGACCATTCCGGAGCCTAGTTTCACTTCACTTCAGACTAAACAATTGATATCTAAGCACAGATATGCTCAGAGATTTAAAACATAACAGCTGTGGGACCTCTCTCTGCCCTAAGTCTCCTGTTTCTCCCTCACTGTCACATGACCAAAGGTCACACTGGCCCCAGCTTCAGGCTGGACTGGTCACATCCAAACGGCCCTCCAGTAGCTCTCTGGGACCCATCTTAAGAGTCTGTTGCTGCTAAGGCCAACTCAGGATTAAGCTAGAGGCAAAGCAATTAGGCTCAGTGACGTCAGATCCCACTTGGAGGCACACGGCTGTCTCTCCCCCTCCAACTTTGATGCCTCAGTTCCAAGCACATCTCCCTTTCCGCTGTAAAGCATTACCTTCTACAGCCAGAATCTGAACTCTACCTTCCTTATCTTGGAGCAGAATCAGAGTGCCTGGGCCTAGGTCCTTTCTGAGAAATCCAGAATATACTATACTGTCTGGAATCCCTCACCTCTGGAGCTCACAGTTGTGTGCAGCCGTTCACAGGGATATACTGAAACTCTTGACCTCTTCCAGAGAGTGTGATGGGCAGATAGGAACAGGGGCCCTGTGGGAAGGCAGGCAAAGTCTGTAAATCACCTACCAAAGCATTCAACTGGCACTGCATATTTCAAGCCGTAAAAGGGTGGGCCACCCAGGAAGGAATGCCTACCACAGAGCTTGGCCACAAGGCTGTGGTCCTAAAATTATTCTGGCACATTGCAGGTCACATTTACAGCGCAAAACATTGTCCATACAGATGGGTCTCTGGAGCTACCTTTTAGACTTTTGGATTGTATGTGTTGATTTCCATATGAATGTGTTTTGTGTGACATAATGTGTGCTTTTGGGTACTACACGAGTCTGTGCCATGGATACATCTGTGCACAGGGGCCGACTGTCGCTGGGAATGTGTGTGCACCTATGCTACTGCATGGCTTTCTGTGTTGATGGCTATTTTTGTCTTATTTTGAGTCTATGTGTGTGGCTTTCTGTCTGAGTCTCTGTGTGTGAGTGACTAATGCAAGTAGCAAGGACAAGACATCTGATGAATCAAGAATAAATCCCCATTTTCCTTTCACTGCATTTTAGAGTTCAGGAGATTGAACACCGATTCAATTCATCCACTAAAGGGATATCACCCCCTATGGAGTACAGTAACATACTATAGAAACATAGTAATATCCACTAATATAACAAAGTAATATCCACGGTGGAGTATCCACTAATACTCTCTAGTGCCATCATTCTGGAATCCTGGTATATCCCAGCAGCAGTATTGTGATGGCAGAGGTAACCAGGGAGTACACTGTGTATGTGCTTACGATGGAGTTGGGAAGGGTATGTTGTGGTGCTTATTAGAGCAGAAGTTGTCCCTGTGGACCACTTCATGCATGAACTGCAGAGAGCCTGGGGTCCGTAAGGTCCAGAGCAGCTCCAGGAGAAAGCAGAGGCACGGGGCCTATGTGTGTGAGTGTTTGTGTGTATGTGTGTGTGTGTGTACGTGTGTTATGATAATCAGGGCCATCACATTGTCCAACTCCAGGGGCACCATTTGCTGTATCTTCTATGGACATCTGGGAGGCACCATTCATGCCACATGCAGTGCAAAAGATACCCTCTGGATCTGTGCAACCCAGAGGCCCTGGGCAGGATGGTAGATGCAGGGTTCCCTCTCATCACACCCCTCTTCCCAGTCCTTGCATCTCAACTGGCTCAGCTCCCTCCCTGAGCTAATATTGCTGCCCCGCCCCGGCCCCCAGCCCCCAGCCCCTTCCTTGTTAGAGCTCTTTGAGCAGAAGCTGGGGCAGGAGAGGCCCGGACACATTCCCAATGGCTGGGCTCCCCGTGGTATGGGAGCAGTCAGAAACCAAGTCTTCTTCCCTTGGAAAGTTGCAGTGACTTGTAAGAAAAAGTCTCTTGTTGCTCAATAGGGAAAGAAATCAGATGGAAAGGAGAGGGAAGAAGTCACCAAAAAAAAAAAAAAAAAAAAAAAAATTAAGAACGGATTTTTGCTTTGAAAAGGTCAGCAGTGAAAACCTGCTTCCTTGCCAACACAAAGTGGGTGCTGGTGTTCAGCAGCCTTCTCTCGATCGATACGACACAGATCACCACATAAAATGGTGTCAAGGCAACAGGGGCCAGGGTGAAGACCACTGGAGGGAGGAATGCCTGCCACCAGCTCCAAGCTCCCTCAGAGCAACGTGTAGGCTGAGCCTCTGCTTCCCAAACCCTCCCCCATCCAAGCTCTTCCCCTGCCCCTTCAGAGCCAAAGGCCCCCCACTTCTCACTTTCAGGGGCACAGCTCCATGGATAGCCGTCCTTGCTTATTGCTTTGAGTTTGGGAGCATCCTTTCTTGAGCAGCCTGGACCCCTGTAGTCAGGCCACCCACCTCAGTCTCCCAAGATGCAGGCCACTGCTGAGTAGGGTGTAAGTGGCACAGTTGGCCCCCAAGAAGAACTGGAACTCTGGGGGAAGGGGGGAATGGAGCATTTCACTATTGGTCAATGGAATCACTGGCATGTTACCTTCTTTCCATAAGACATAGAGGTGGAGCTGAGGGAAGGAGAAGTTGGGGGTGGGGGTAGTCATGACCTTCATCCCGGCATCCTCTGTGCATATGCTGGGCCTGCACACAGGCCATCTGGTAAACCCTGTGCACCCTCAGAAGAAATACAGCTTAGACATCTTCAGCCAGCCTTAGCCATACGGTACAGGGCAGATGGTCCATGGGCTAGAGGGTGTGAGGGACAGGAAAGGGAAACAGTGACACTTTCAAAGAATGGAGGATGCTGTTAACATGTCAGTCCAATTATGGTAATGTGCTGGGGTAATTGGCCCTCCAAGGGTGCAGGGGATGCACATGAGTACAGTAATTGCAGGTTCACTTTGCTCTGCATTCTTCATCCTGCTTTGGTGACTAATTATTAGTATTTAGCAAGTGGATATTGTCATCTTCAAAGCAGGTGCAGCTGTGGCTGAGGCACTGGAGCTGGGGCCAGCTAAAGGTCAGCTTCTGCTTGGGGATAATTAATTTGTCTTTTATGGATCTGAAATGTGCTCCAAACTTGTCTCTTCTATTTTTGCTTCCAAACAAACAAATAAATGAACAAAGGGAAGGGGAATATACTTTGTGGTTATTGCAAGTGCCCTTTCCGTTAAAAGGCCAGAATTGACAAATAGGGGTGAGCAACTGGAGGGAGTCAAGTACCTCTTTCCTCTCTAGAGGAAGAGCCAGAAATTGATCCCCTAGGCAAAATCCACATGAATAAGAAAGCCAACTGGTCTGGGGTGACCATCAAGAGGTATATACTGTCTATAAGCTCTGATATCCTATTTGTTTGTTTGTTTATTATGGCTTATACATTGAACACTAGGACACTCTGTTCCTAAAAGGATTAATGTTTTGGAAACCCAGAAGGAAAAGGAATAAAAATAGTGAATAGCTATTGAGCACCTTCTGTATGTCAGATGCTCATTCTCCTCATGCATGTAAAATACTTTGTTTAATCTTCACAACAGCCCTAGGAAATATGTGCTATCATTATCGCCATTTTACAGTTGAGAAAGTGAGGTTCAGAGAACTTAAGTATGTTACTCCAAGCTAAGTATCATCTGACACCTAATCTCTGGGCTGTAAGATGCCCAACAAAGCCCCTTTACCCAGTATGGTGTTAGGTTTAGTTCTCTGGCCTCTGCAAGAGTAGTCCTCACTGATTTTACTTTAGGGAGGACCAAGAACCTAGACATTTTAATCTGCATCAGCAGAGCTTCTGGTATACCTCAGGAAGCCCAAATTTCGATTGTGCTATTCCATTGATGTGATACATGGTAGAATTTCATCAGACACAAAATAGAAATCAGTGTAGTTGGAGATGGAAAGGAAATGATCCATCCCTAAGTCCTACCTCTTCATTGAGTCTCCTCAACAACCCTGGCCTCAGAGCCGTTTCCCTATTTCAGCTGCCTCATGTCCCACTGGGGCACTGGTTCAGTTAGATTCCCACTCATTTTCATAAGCAATCTTGCATTGCTCTCAAATCGTGTCATATATATTTGTCTCTCCAACAAGGATCCAAATGTATTTAGGTCAGAGAAGTGGCCAAATGTGCTTTTGTGCCTCCTGGGTCACTTGGCTCTGCCCTGAGCACAGGGTAGGTACTCAATAACTCCTGAGTGAATCAAATTGAGAGGCAGGGGTGGACAAGGCTCCTCTGATAGTTTGGTTGGCAAAGGAAGATCCCTCATTTTTTCACATTGGTTGGAAAAATTGAGGATAATTTAGGAAAGGAAGGTGTGACCCTCTCAGATCCATATATTCTGAATTTGGAAAAGTGTATTAGATACTCTGGGAAATTTCTTTTCTTTTTTAACATCTTTATTGGAGTATAATTGCTTTACATTGTTGTATTAGTTTCTGCTGTATAACAAAGTGAATTAGCTATATGTATACTTATATCCCCATATCCCCTCCCTCTCGCTTCTCTCTCCCACCCTGCCTATCCCACCCCTCTAAGTGGTCACAAAGCACCGAGCTGGCCTGGAGGGGAGGGATGGGGAGGGTGGGAGGGAGGGAGATGCATGAGGGAGGGGATGTGGGAACAGATGTATATGTATGACTGATTCACTTTGTTATAAAGCAGAAACTAATAAAAAAAATAGAAAAAAAAAAAGCACCGAGCTGATCTCCCTGTGCTGTGAGGCTGCTTCCCGCTAGCTATCTATTTTACATTTGGCAGTGTATATATGTCCATGCCACTCTCTCACTTCGTCCCAGCTTACCCTTCCAACTCTCTGTGTCCTTAAGTCCACTCTCTACATCTGCGTCTTTATTCCTGTCCTGTCCCTAGGTTCAGCAAAACAATTTTTTTCTTTTAGATTCCATATATATGTGTTAGCATATGGTATTTGTTTTTCTCTTTCTGACTTACTTCACTCTGTATGACAGTCTCTAGGTCCATCCACCTTACTACAAATAACTCAATTTCGTTTCTTTTTATGGCTGAGTAATATTCCACTGTATATAAGTGCCACATCTTCTTATCCATTCATCTTTCGATGGACACTTAGGTTGCTTCCATGTCCTGGCTGTTGTAAATAGTGTTGCAATGAACATTGTGGTACATGACTGTTTTTGAGTTACGGTTTTCTCAGGGTATATGCCCACTAGTGGGATTGCTGGGTAGTATGGTAGTTCTATTTTTATTTGGTTTTTTTTTTTTTTTTTTTTTTTTTGCGGTACGCGGGCCTCTCACTGTTGTGGCCTCTCCCGTTGCGGAGCACAGGCTCTGGGCGTGCAGGCTCAGAGGCCATGGCTCATGGGCCCAGCTGCTCCGCGGCATGTGGGATCCTACCGGACCAGGGCATGAACCCGTGTCCCCTGCATCGGCAGGCGGACTCTCAACCACTGCACCACCAGGGAAGCCCTATTTTTAGTTTTTTAAGGAACCTCCATACTGTTCTCCATAGTGGCTGTAACAATTTACATTCCCACCAACAGTGCAAGAGTGCTCCCATTTCTCCACACCCTCTCTAGCACTTATTGTTTGCAGATTTTTTTGATGATGACCATTCTGACTGGTGTCAGATGATACCTCATTGTAGTTTTGATTTGCATTTCTCTAATGATTAGTGATGTTGAGCATCCTCTTATGTGTTTGTTGGCAATCTGTATATCTTCTTTGGAGAAACGTGTATTTAGGGCTTCTGCCCATTTTGGGATTGGGTTTTTTGTTTTTTTGATATTGAGCTGCATGAACTAGGAAGTTTCTTATGATTCACTTGCCTTGCAAAATGGAATTCCAATCATATCATTCTAGGAAGAGGCTGGCAAGATGAAAGAAGCATATAGGAGGACTTGAAGGACACGGGAGTAGGTACTTTAGGAGTTCACGTTTGTGTCCAGGGTTTGCAGCTATGGCAGGGCAACACAATTTTGTTCTGTGGTTTTGCTGCAGCCTACATATTGATGCAGCCAAATGAATTTCCCTCTTTGCAACCTGACCTCCTTCTTACTGTGAAATGATCTCATTTCAAGGCTAACCACAAGAGGTTTGGCTGGGCACCCGGCATGCCGTGTGCCTGGCATTTGCAAATCTTCATGCAAAGTGCAAAGTTTTTTTTTTTTTTTAAGACAGTAAATAAATCCTGTCCAGAGAAATCTTGGAAAGGTCTGCTCCCAGCCACAAAGTGAAAAGAAAAGCAATCTCTCTCCCCACCCTCACAACCATTATCTGCCAATCTTCTCGAATGTTAAGGCTTAAGTCACTTTTAATTTTAGATCAGGAACAATCTGATTTGGGGCCAAGGTCTTTTTTCACTGTCCTTCAAAATGTATTCAGCTGTGGTGTTTTTCCAACTCTGGCTGCTCTGTTTTAGTTTCTTGAGTGCCAAACACTGAAACCCCACCAAGAATTAGCCCTACTGTCATAATGCAGTGGGACTATACTCTGTAAAGAACATCTACCTCCTGCCTGTAGCAGGAAGCCCAGCCATTATGAGAGAGAGAGACAAAGAGAGAGAAAGAGAGAAGTGGTTCATCATCTGCCCAGGTTTGGGGGATGCTCACTGCCTCCTTGGCAAAATGTGGCAATGTCCACACCACCGCCCAGGAAAATGACCAACCAGGAGGCAGAGTGCCCAGACATTCAGGTCACTACTTCCCACTTCTTCTCAGCCTAATCTTTCTGTGCCTCCTTCCCCAATCCCTATCACCACAGAAAAGAGCAGCCCCCCCCCCTCACAGGCTAAGGTCTTCCCTGGTCAGTGCCATCTTGCTCCCAGCCACTGGTCCCATCAGTGGACCATGAGGCATGCAGTAGACACATTCCTTCCAAGCACTGCAAAGGGGCTAGGCATGGGGCAGGGGTAGATGCTGATACCTGGACTTTAGGTTCCATTGGCAGAAACCAAGTGTCCCACTCAGCCTGGTTTGTGAAAACTTAGCTCTGTCTCCCCGGGTGTTATGCTTCCAGCCTGAAACTCCATCCAGGATGAGATGTGCAGACATGGTAGGAGGTGAGACACATAAGACCCAGTTTTCCTAAGCTGACTCCACCTTCCTGTAGATATCAACATTCAACCTACTTGACTGGACCTCGAGCCTCTGATTTTGTTCCTTCCAGGTCTTCCCCACCTCAGTGGCCGGATCTGATTCTAGACTTTGACCCATTCCACACTCCTCCATCTGCAGTTATGAGATCAGAACCCAAAATATAATGGTGGAAGGCTCCTGTTCAACAGCATGACCTGGGCACTGTCTTGGCCTCTCACACTGGATGGAGTCTTCTTGACAATAGAATTCTCTCTGGATAAAAATGCCTAAAAGTTGGGTAAAAACTGCTGAAATGGTTGTAGGAAACCTGATTCTCACCATCAATGTGTTCTCTCTCCAAGCCTCTGACGAGGGCAATGTGTCAGGGTGGGAGGAGGAGGGTGAGGAGTTAACAGGGAGAGGATAGAAGTGGGAAGAGCTTAATTCGAAGCCATTGGTGGGCCCCTTGGGATCCCAGGCTCTGCAAAGCCTAGCAAAGTGACAAAATATTTATGTTTTTCACTCCCCTTAGCCACAGTGTTTCCTGGGAACATCTGACAAGGTTGCTGGTGAACAGGCATATCCAGTGTGCAGCCAGACAGGCTGGCAAGGTGCTAAGGAGAGCAGCGGAGCAGCTGATGGAAGAAATTTCTCTTACAGATGAAGCACTTTCCTCCCTGCATCCCTGCCTGGCACCACACTGTTTGCAGAAGGGAGGATCTGCCTCTGGAAAGAGAGGAATGTCTCTGGGCTACATTAATGAAATGCCCTGAACCCAGCCTGCATGCTGTTTGGGAGGTGGGGCGGTGTGGGCAGAATGGGATTATAGAGGCAGGAGACTTGCTTTCCTAAAAACCTGACCATATTTGGGTTTGAATCAATGCGATGGAGTCTTTGGAGGAAGCTCAGTAACTTGTCTTGCTTCAGAGGTGATTTAGGATTCAAGCCACAGGGGACCCTTGCTCCAGTCCTTATTGCAGGCCCACAGCCCTCTCCTCTGGAGACATTGTAGGGAGTGAAACAAGGTGATCATCCTCAATCCTGATCTTCATTTGAACTGACATGTTATCCCACACAGGCCCCTTCCTCTTTTCCCTCATCAAACTTCATTAGACTCAACATAAAGTAGTGGAAAGGGCACCAGGACAAAAAAAGATGTGGAAAGTTGCGTCTGTTCTAGCCCCTCATAGCTGACTGTAGGCACGTTGCCCTTCTCTGCTGGATTAGATCTCCACCTCTGTTTCATGGTTCTGTGCTTTCCAAGACTTCATGCCTAAATCTTGATTCCAGGCTCATCTGTAGTCAATATTCTACCTTCCAAAATATCTTCCAAAAATATCTTCTCTGGCTAGAACTTTGGTTAGGACTCCTTACTTGTTAGTGTGGCTCCAGAGTTCTTCCATGGGCCACAAAGCTTTATCCTGAGGTTTGCCCCAATGAATCTTTGGGTCCTTCTTTCCTCCTATGCCTTAGTCAACCTCTTCCTTTCTTCTTGGATATGAGATTCCAAGATCCCTAAGATACTCTTTACATTCTCTACCTTTTCATTTTTTAAAGGAAAATGATTCTTCCATGCATTTAACAAATATTTATTATGTGCATTTTATACAGTAGGTCATGCAATAGTCAGTTATTATTGCAATAATGCTATGTAAGAAAGTACCCCAAAATATCAGTGGCTCTCAACAAGAAGCATTTATTTCTCTTGCTCAAAGAGCTAAAGGTTGGCTGGGAAAGTTTTTCTTCAGGGTTCAGTGTTCACGGTTGGGTTCAGGTCTGCTTCACAGGTACTTATTCCAGGTCTCGGGAAGAAAAACAACAGCTACATAGGGAAGCTCTCCTCATGACAGGGAAAAGTAGCCCCAAGAAATCAAGCCAAACAACACAAGTACATTTAAAGGCCCTGGTGAGACATAGTGCACTTTATTTCCACTGATATACCATTAGCCAAAGTGAGTCAGGGCCAAGTTGAAAATTAGTGAGGTATGGAAACATACCCTATTCATAGTTTAGCCATGGCAAGTACAGGAAAAGAAGGAATAATTGTAAGCAAACAATACAGTATAATACAGAACAGTTTCTACTTCCATAAAGCTCCCAGTCTGATGTGGGAGACAGATATTAAACATGAAAACAAGTAAGTGAGTATGTAATAAACTGGGATAAATGCTTTAAAGAAAATGAATAACATGAGGGGGTCTACTTTTAGAGTGGGTGGTCTGAGAAGTCCTCTGTGAAGTGGTGGCCTTGAAACTGAGGTGTGAAGGATGAAAAGGATTCTGTATGCAGAGAGGGCAAAGAGTTCTCCAGCCAGTGGGAGTGGCCTGTGCAAAGGCCCTGAGGAAGCAACCACCTGATGTGGTTGAAAAACTGGAGTTAGATCCAGTGTGGCTGGAGTGGAGGGAAGGAGGAGAAAATAGTGTGAGCTAAGACTGAAGATGCCTGCAGGGGTCAGACCCCGCGGGGCCCTGACTTGTTACTGCTCTCCCTCACATCTACCAACTATTGCCTCACCATTTCTTTAATGCTCTTAAGGAAAACAGCAACACCTCCTCCTTGAAGCCTCCTTAAGTTGATCCATGTGGTGAAGTCATTTTATGTTTCACTGAACAAAACCAAAAACAACACAAGACAAAAACCCTTCAGTCTGCATGTTGCAGGGGCTTCTGCTGGGCCTAGATTTGAGTCTGGGGAACTGGTGAAATCTCCTGCCCTGAACAAGTGAGGATGGGATGAGTCTCTTGGGAAAATCTTCCCCCTAGGAAGAGGGAGAGGGGCCTGACAGGTGATACCTGACAATGTTATAAGAAGGTACATTTCCGAACCCAGCTTTTTAGCTAGCCCTCTAATCTGCCCCTGGCACAAGGGAACTTTTTGGAGTGAAGGAGAAATTCTATATCATAATTAGGGTGGTATCACATAGGTTTGTCATTTGTCAAGACCCTTTGAACTATATACGTAAAACGGTTACATTTTATTGTATGTAAATTATACCTCAATAAGCAGATTTTAAAGGTAAAAAATAAAACAAAACAAAAAGGAAATAATATATAGAAAACAAAACAAGGTAAAAATCTGATCCTGGCGCACCTCCATGTTTTCCTGCAGAGATGGCAGAAATAAAAAGAGAAAAAGCTTTCAATGCACTCTATGATACTAGAGCACAAACAGCTTTCTCTGCTTTGGGGCCTTTTAATAGGAACACCAAAGGGGAGGGGAGACACTCTCCCACCTTGTCACAGGGCACTTTTCTACTTTAAGACCTTGAGGACTCAAGGTGGTGGCCGCCGCAGGGTGGAGGTTGGGGGCACTGCAGAGGGTTGGTGGTCCCATCTGGTAGACGTTACAGGACCTACCGGAGGAGTAGAGATCCTGCCCAGCAGCAGTGACAGTGACATTCAGCAGTATGGAGATGGGCATGGTGGCAATTGTGGGCCCTGACCCAGAGGCGCCCAGGAGAAAAGGCCATATCCATGGTGGTGCTGTCCAGTAGAAATACAACACCAGACACAAATGTGAACCAGAGAGATAATGTTAAGTTTTCTAGTAACTACAGTTAAAAAACTAAAACAAACAACAAAAAAAGGTGAAATTAATTTATAGTTAGTTTACAATTTAGTTGTAATTAATTTAACGCGGTATCTCCAAAATATGATAATTTCAACATGTAATCAGTATCAAAAAGATATTACTGAGACACTTTCCATTTTATGTACTAAGTCTTTGAAATCCAGTGTGTATTTTGTGCTCAGTGCACCTCAGTTGGAATTGGCTGCGTTTCAAGTGCCCAACAGCCATCTCTGGAAGGCACTGGTCTATGTGAACAGCAGTGTCTGGGTGACCGAATTAATCGTGAGTGTGTGAGGGCTCTCCCCACCCCACTCCATTCAAGAAGAAAGCCAGCAACTCTGAGAGACTCCAGCAATAGCGGGCAGTAGGAAGCCACAGGGGCCGAGGTCCCCCAGTGAGCCTGAGAGAGCCGAGCTGTTTCTTGAAGGAGAGAGCACTTGGACCCATGGGCTTGAGAGGCTCTGGGAGCTCAGATTACAAATGTATCTTTAAAAGTCATATTCTGGTATAAGCTTAAATTTGTTTTTAACTCTGAGCATCACAAAAAAATCAGTTGCATCTTGCCAATCCTCTTGACCTTTGGGTTTCTGTTTACCTGTAGTATGAATGCTGCACCTGGGGACCTCTTTTTCATTCAAGCCGCCTGTCATTCTTTCTCATTCTGTTTGCTTTTTCCTCCCATCCTAGCCCAACTAGCAGAATAGACTATTTCAAATCTTATTGCTGTACTATAACTTGTATTAAAAAAATTGGTGTACTCAGTTTCCAACTGTACGTACCCTCCCATCTCCTTTTAGCCCCTCCCCCCTCACCGTGTCCAGGACCAAGTTTCACCTGGTTGAGAATCACTTGCAAAACCAGAAAGTAGCATTTCACAGCTTAGAGGGGATCAAAACAGTCACTTACTGTCTATTAAATGAGCTACATCTACAAAGCTTTAGAACAATGCCTAGCACAGAATAAGTTCTCAAAAAGTGTTGGCTACAAACTACTAGTAGTATCTTAGCAAATGAGCAGTTCTGTTCAACAGGTATTTCTTGGGTGCCTGTTGTGTTCCAGGCACTGTTCTAGGGTGCCTGGGAACAAAAGGGAACAAAATAGATCCCTACCCTCAGAGAACTGACATCCTAGCTGGGAAGATAGACAATGAACAATAAACATCACAAATATGTAGATTGAATAGAACATAAGAGGGTGGTAAGTGTTGTGAATAACCAAACCAAGTAGGGCAGGTTAAGGGGGTGGGAAGTACAGGACAGGGGCAGGTGGTGTATCACATGGAGTCCATGCTAGTCAGTCCCCATAGAGAAAACATGACCTGAGCCAAGGCTTATCATGTGGAACAGCCAATAGAAAGGCTTTAAAGCTGGGGTGTCTGATATATTTGAGGGAGAGCAAGTAGGCTGGTGTGGGTGGAGCACAGAGGGTGAGGGCAGAAGTAATGAGCAATAGAAAAAAATCAGAATTAACAAAGGGAGAAGGGGGTCCATCAGGCTGAGGGATGGGAGCCATTCCAGAGCTTGGGCTGAGGAGTGACAAGACTACATTTCCATTGAAATAGATCACCTTGGCAGCCTTTTTGAGAACAGATTGTAGGGGATGGAGGCAAGGGTAGGAGGAGGGTTACCAGTAAGGACGCTACTGCAGTAATCCAGCCAAGAGATGGTGGTGGCTTGGACCAAGGGCTAGTAGTGGAGCAGCCAGAAGTGGTATCACATACAGACCTGGTCATCAACTCACCAGGTCTGTGTTTCCCAACTCTGACTGTCACTGCCCAACAGGCACACAGGATGTTTCCCATTGTTTGTACTCTCCTGAGCAATAACTATTAGCCATTGGCATCTAAACCAAGTTTGAGGTGCAGCTTCAAGGAAGTCATCAAGAAAACTTATCGGTTATATTCAAATTACCAGCAAATTTCAAGCAAATGTATCTGCAATGGAAGTGTTAATGGAGCAAGTAGAAATTTTGGAGGAAAGGGAATCACAGGTTTTCAGCAGAACAATAGCATTAGGAGAGGGAGGAGAGAAGGAGGGGAAGAGGGAGAGGAGAGCAGGGGGAGGGGAGGCAGAGAGAGAAAGGCAGGGAGGGGAGAGGGGATGGGAGGAGAGATGGAGAAGGAGGAAGGAGGAAGGAGGAAGAGACAGACTAGAGAGCAAGATTCATGTAAGTGCTTCATTAGCCCAGTAGAGGAATAATCTGCTCACGCCTGAGAAATGTCTTAAGTCGGAAACTTGAATGGACATGGCAATCTTGGACCCAGTCTGGAATTGTGACTGAGAAATAATGAGTCAGGGTGAGCAGAAAGAAAGCTTTTACTCAAGCTTAAGGGAAAGAAATCAGGTTAGACGAAAATCCGTAGTTAAGCATTAATAAAGGTAATACATTGTACTTAATTTACTAGTATGTTTTTGAAGTACTAGTTTAAAGTTTAAAAGTTTACTTTTTGGGACTTACCTAGTGGCGCAGTGGTTAAGAATCCACCTCCCAATGCAGTAGACATGGGTTCGATCCCTTGTCCAAGAAGATCCCACATGCTGCGGAGCAACTAAGCCCGTGCGCCACAACTGTTGAGCCTGCGCTCTAGAGCCCGCAAGCCGTAGCTACTGAGCCCACATGCTGCAACTACTGAAGCCCACATGCCTAGAGCCTCGTGCTCCACATCAAGAGAAGCCACCTCAATGAGAAGCCCGCGCACCGCAACAAAGAGAGGCCCCTGCTCGCCGCAACTAGAGGAAGCCTGTACACAGCAACGGAGACCCAATGCAGTGAAAAAAAAAAAAAAAGTTTACTTTTTAAGACACTCTCATTTCTTAATGTTATTGTTAAGCTTTTTTAAAAAAGAAGTTTTATTTCAGGGGAGGAAGAAAGAAGCATCATTGTGGCATAGTAGAAGAGCACTTGACATCACATTTCTGGGTTTTTAGCTACTTTCTGTCATTAATTATTGGTGCGACCTCAGACAAGTCATTCCTACTCTCTGAGCCTCAGTTTTCTCTTCTGTGTAATGAGACCATAGGATTAAACAGTAACCTCTGGCTCTAAAATTGTGTGTGTTTTTAACTGAGTGGAAAATGCATCCATTTCTTCCTCAGTTAACACCCTTAATGGGCTGCCTGATAGCATGAAGGCCAAGGTCAAGGTCTTAAGCAAAGCATTCTTCCTCATATTGACTGTGGGCAAACAGTCAGAGGGGCTCTTGAGGGCGGGGTTTGCAAACCAAACCCAAAATATCACAGTGAGTGGCCCAATCAGAGGGACAAGGAGTCAAACACACACCCTACCTACCTTTCACAACTCAGGTGAGCCTGGCCATGGCCCCTCCCTGGAAAGGTGTCCACCTCTCACTTAAATATTCATATAACTATTTGTGAAATCCTACCCTGTGACACCTTGAGGAGGCCTCACTGTGTCTTCAAGCTTTAATTGCACATTTTAAATCCCATATCTCTAAATTGTCGACTGTCACTAAGAGAGCACACACGTGTGCCAAGCCGTGTGCTGCATGCCAGGACCCAGCTGTGAGCAAAGACCAGTGCAGTCCCCGCCTGGTGATACTCACAGTCTCATGGGGAAAGCAGACATTAAACAACTGCTATGAATAATTTATGACAAGATTCTGAGCATGCAAAGAGCTGCAAAAAGAAATACTGGAGATTTAGAAACATTTAGCAAGAAGCCTAATTTAGTCCCCTAGGCTGAAGAAGTGACATTTAAGTTGACCCCTCAAGGATGAGTTGGAGTTAGGTGACAAGAGAGAGTAGTCTTCTGGACTGAGGGGCCAGCTGTGACAAAAGGGAACACATCCCCTCTCTCGGACTGTCCCCCCATCCCACCACAGTGTTTACCTGAGGTTCCAGCTGGGATTCAGAGGGATAATGACACTCATTCATTTGCATATTCATTCATTCTTAGCTATTATGATTCTGTTATATGCTGGGAGGTAGCAATGAACAAGCAGAACCCCTCCAAAAAAGAAAAGAGCTGCTCTAATGGAACTTATATCATTTAGTGGGGCAGACAGACAAATGTATAAGTAAAATATAATGTTGATAAACATGGAAAAGAAAATATATGGAGTGTCAGTTCTGGGGGTAGAGGTACAATGCTGTATAGGAGGTGGCCAGAGAAGGCTTTAGTGAAAAGACCTAAAAGAGTAGAGGGGGTGAACCTTATACTCAGGGGAAAAGCATTCCTTGTGGAGGGAATAGCAATTGCAAAGGCCTTACGGTAAGACTGTGTCTAGTAGACCTGAGGAAAGCAAGGAAGCCAGAACAGCCAGAACAATGTACCCAAGCAAGGGGACGAGGCCAGAGAGGCCATGGGGCCAGGCTTTGTAGGGCCTTGGAGGTCACTATGAGGATTTGGCCTTTTCCCTGTGTGAGGACTTTAGCAGGGGAGTGACATGATCTGACACACATTTTAGAAGGATTGCTCTGACTGCTGTTGAGAAAAGACTTTAGGGGCTGGTACAATGGGGACCCACTAAGAGACTGGTGGCAGGGACCAGGATAGGGGGACTGAGGTCCTGAGAAGTGTTGGGTTCTGATTATAGGCTAGAACCAATAAGGTAGAGCCAATAATATTTGATGATGGATTGGATGTGGGGTATAAAAGAAACAGGGAGCAAAGAGGACACCAAGGTTTTTGGTCAGGGTATGTGGCAAAATGGAGTTGCCACTTACCAAGATGGAGAAACGGTAGGAACAGCAGGCTTAGCGGGAGAAATCAGGAGTTTGGGGACAGGTGAAGTTTGCGATCTCCATTAGACATCACTGAGAGTTCAGGGAAGAGGTCTGGAAGGAAAGGAGAACAAGGTAAGAGTTGTCAGATATTTAGAGCCAGAAGACTAGAGGAGATCACCTACAGAGTGAGGGTAGATTGGAGAAGAGAGGGGTCCCTGGAGCCCTCCAACACTGAGGAAGACCCTGCAAAGGAAAACTGTAAAAGAAGCCATGAAAAAGTTACCTTGAGTGGGTCAATCGTCGTTCTCTACCCAGCTCTTTCCCCAATCCCCCCACTCCCAGCCTCCTCTACATTCAGTGCCTGACATGTGGACACACACACATTCACATACACTAAAAACAATTTCCTGTCTCATTGCATTCCATGCCTTTGAGAAGAGCTGGAAGAGTGTGGACCGCCTTTCCCAGCTGTGTGGCATGAGGGTCAGGTTTGGACACAGGCAGGAAAGCTATCTCTCAGGAGGTCAGCACTGTGCACTGCTATTTTCAAATCCCTTTCCTCTTGTTGATTCTACTGATCACTGATAACACTGCTATGTCCATGGGAAAATTTCAAAGAGAAGACATTTCCTATGTAAACTCATAGCAATATGAACTTGAAATATAGTGTTTGATTTTGAAAACCAGAAAAACTATGGAACCCTCACATCAAAAGAATTAGTCATCTTATCCATGCTCCCACCTCTGGGGACACCTGAGCCTATCCCAGGTGAGCAGGTTGCTGTCTACTCTGTTCTTGGGATCTCAAGGAGGGGTCAAGCAGGAAATCCCTGGTGGCCTTGATCATGTGCCACATCCCAGCCATTGGCCATAGTCATAGCCATCTTCAATTTCATGCAATTCTTCCTTATCTTTCAGCTAAGGTCCTTTTGCTGTGGGTTAAGGACAATTTCGCTTGCCTTGTCCTCTAATAAGAAGAACCTGTTGAATGGTGACTGGCCATTCAGTCATCTTCCCACCTGGCAGGCTGGCCATCTACGGTGGGACATTATATAGGACGTCACCTGCTCTCTTGTGTCCCGAGGTCCTCAGGGTCCCAGCAGCACACATAGTGGGCAGGTTAAAGGACTGCTGGCAGTTTTGTCCTCAGTGGTCTGATTTGCTGATATGGTGAGGATTGCCCAAGGCAATAGTCAGTGGGGCCATTCCTTGAGAAAGCTGGGGAGGACTGGGAAGGGGAGGGGGATGCCTACCCCATTGTGGAGAAGCCACAAACACATGTGCCCCAGATGAACCCCAGAAGGTGGATAAGCCAAATAAATACAATCTATTACTAGATGAAAGTCAGATACAGCAAAAAAGAGCAGCCAGTTTGCTAACAAGGACTCCTCATTCTGAGGTACTATTAGAGCCCCCATTTTGTATAACCACCATATGTCTATATAAAGCAGGGGATTTGGGAAGCAGTGAACAGCTGACGGAAGTGTCAATAACCCAATTTGTGGTGTGTCAGAATGTTACACTTGTTTATCGGCATTTAATGAGACAAGACATTGATGTCAACACAGTGGGAGGGAAGTTGCCTGGACCAATAGTATCCCTTGCTGAAAATTAATTTAAACCTTCTTTTCTTTATGCCAGAAATGGTAGAGGTAATTCATTTCCAAAGTGTTGAAATGCCACTGAAAATGAGCTAGGGTAATAGGGAAGAGTCATCAGCAGCTGAACAAAATTCCAATTTAGCTTTCTTTTGGTAACCTCTCGTAAATGAGACACTATGAAATAATATGCTTTATGGCAGGGAAGAAAACAACAGGGCCTATTTAATTTGGGGGATAGGGAGGGTTGCAGGGCTGGAAAGGGAAAGTTTCATAGACAGATTTTTGGAAAACCATGAGAGCTGCTGTCGCCATCGCCAAGTTCATAGCCACTCTGTGCTGGTGGAAAATTAAGTGTTTGTATTTTGGACCTGTTGGCTTGAAGAGTCCAGGGTCTTGGCAAAACCAACTCTTTTATCAAGGTTCAGTGAAATCAGTGTTCAGATCATTTACAAGATTTCTGCTCCCTGCGCTGGTATCTGGTTGAGGGTGGGTCCAGCATTATTCACCTCTCTGGTTCCTACTTCCCATTTAGTAGTCACGTGGAACACATGACCTGAAATCACAGTGCTTTCCATTTTCTACTCCTTGCTGTGTGTTCCTTCGGCCTCTTTATTTTCCCAGGAAAAAAATATCAGACGTGAAAACTACAACTCATGAGGACATAACCTCACGAAATTAATCATTTGGTTCAGTGTAAACTTTGTCTTTCCAATCGTTATGTGTCCACATTCTAGCCAGGGGAAGATGGAGAGGGAGTCAGGGGGCTAAGTTACTCTGGGCTGACTAGGTCCTCCTTCAGAGGGTCCCATATCATCTCATCCATCCCCCAAATCCCAGTCAGAAGGCTCTGAACCCACCCTGAGATAGGGAGAGGGAGAAATCTGCAAAAGCTCCAAGGGCCAGAGCACAAATCTGGCATCTGGCTGGGTTTATGCAGGCTGGGTCACTAGCCCTTCTCTATTCAGGTGCTTTGTGACTTTGCAGTTCTTCCCATAAAGAAGTGGAGTATGTTTCCCCACTACTTAACTTAGTCTTTGGCCGTGTGGCAATGTGCCAGTTCTGAGCCTAGGTTTTCAGAGGCATTGCATGGTTCTACTTACCTTCAGGCACCTCTGCCATCTCCACTGGTCCCAGAAGGAGGATGAGAGATACACGTTGAAGAGCTGAATCCCAACTGCCCAGCCAAGTCTGGCCAAGATCAGCTGACTGCAGGCGTCCCGCACATCTAAGAGCTAAACAATCGCTTACTATTGTACACCGCTGAGTTTTGGAATAGCCATTTATACAGCAATAGCAAATAATAATGTCCCATTAAACCAGAAAAGAGATTCTTATATACAAGTAGAATAATTCCCTGGAGGGAAAGACTGACCTTTACTTGAGGAATTATAACATTGAGAGCATCAGGGTATGTTTCCCAGGCTGATGGCCTTCTCAGAGTTGAGGGCCACTGCACAATCACCAAGGCCTCTCTCGGTCTCTGGACCACTAGTCAAAAGCCTCAGCTTCAATGGAGAAGCCCTGGATGTTCCCCATCCCCTTCTAGGGTCCTAGTACCATTTGCCCCATCCTCCCACTATCTCAAAGGAGAGAAACAACCTTCTATCTATTAGGGACCCATTCCAAGCAATGGTTTCAGAACCTCCCTTAGATTCCTAATGACATTCATGATAGGGGCAGTCTTCCAGATTAAAACTTCCAGGACCCAAGGGCCAGAGATATAGGAGATTCCTTGTTTAGGAACAGCCAGCTGCCCAGAGAGCCTCCTTCCATGCCATCCAACCCACTGACAAAGCTGAGAGCTCAGGCCAGCATCCCCACTGGTCCTGGAGAGGTGATGTATCTCTGTCAAAGCCTTAACAATGTAAGCACAGGTGCCAGCAGCTTGGATGTGAGCTGTCTGGGGATAAAATACCTGGATTATTTATTTTTCTGCTCATGAAAGGCCAGTGATTCTTACGTTTCCACTAAGCAAGGTTGGCATAGAGCACAGAGCGTCGTTTTTCCTGCTGTTTATATAAATGGACTTACCCTGCCCAGGCTCCCTGCTGCAAATGTGTGATTAAAGGATTATAAAGGTGATGGAAATAGTAATCAAGTCTGTTTTCAGACAGAGCCTTCCCCCAGGGGGTCCTAAATAGCTGTGTTCTTATTCATATCTACAAGGAAAGGGAACCCAGGGGGCACTTTCATAGATGGGGCAATAGGCCCCCCAGAAAGGGTCAGATAGCAAGTTGCCTCGGGGTTACCCAGCTCATCAGCTTCCAGCTTTGATGTGGGGTGGGGGACAGGGGGAGGTCTGTCAAAACAGAGCTCAGAGCCTGTGGACAACCACATCACCGCATCACCCAGAAATTGGGACATACCCATTGTGGGTGAGCAACTTAGGGGCAAACCTAGCTGTCAGCTATGGGAGGGGGCAGCCCAGCAGGCAGAGAATTATTTGGAAAAGATGCCATAGGAGCTAGACAGCCATCCTAACTGGTGCTTGGCATCAGAAAGGTCCAGCGGATGATTTCTAATTGAACAGAGCACAGCAGAGAGGACCTAGAAACAGGTGATGTGTGATGGTTCAGGCTGGAAGTGCTGGGATCTCAGCCTTAGGCAGGGCTCTAGGACAGGGCTGGACTCCCAGAGAGGAAGGACCCGGAAGAGTATGGCCGAGCCCAGGCCCAGAAGACCTAGGGGCGGGGCAGGGTATCACAAGAGTCGAGCATGGAGCTCAAACTGGACAGAAGTCCCACCACAGCTGAGTCAAAGGCCGAGCAGCCAGCTCAATTGGCGCCGAGTCACCAAAACCACTCGTTAGGCTCATTCTGTGGAAATAAAGGTCTGGTTCCAGTGACCAGGGAAAGAGCGTGGATGCTGGGAGGGTGGTGAGGGAGGTGGGACTGCACCTCGAAAGGTCATTCAAGTTCAGGCTTCTGGGAGTCATGCAGACTTTGGACCAATTCCAACCAGAATTTTACCTTCCACATGGAATCACAGGATAGAGCCAGTTAGGTGTCAGGACAGAAGACTGAGCAAGTTCTAGCCCAGGTTGCACCACTGCCCCACCCTGGGGCCTCCCTTGCCTGGCCTCAGTCCCCCTCCTCCAGCAGAGACTCATACCTGCCAGACTCCCTCCCTCACAACACTGCTGAAGAGCACATGAAATAGCATATAAAGTCACCTTGGAAAAATAGAACAGGAAGGGCTCGTCAGTATTATTATTAATCTGACATGTGTAGTATCTTCTCTCAAAATCAAATTTCCCAAGGCTGATTTGCCAGTTTGAGAACTAGCCAGTCCTTTCGCTCCTTTGCCCTAGTCTCCCACTCCCGGATACTTCCTCATCCATCATTCCCCAGCAGAGGTTTCATCGATCTTATAGTCATAGCACTTCAGAACAGTAGGGAGCTAGGGATCACCTGATGAACCGTTGTATTTTAGAGATGTGGGCACTAATGCACACCTGGGAGATGTCACCTGCTCCAGGGCATATGGCTAGTTAATGTCTGAGCCAGAAAGCACAGTGTCTGGCACAGAGTGGAAACTCAGTTTACAGTAGCCTTTATTGTTATTCCAACTATATCATGCTTTCAGTAAGCAATTCATTTGCTACTCACCAATCACTTTGACGAAAATTTTGGGACAGGAAATAGTGACGGTTGAAGAAGAGGGATGTCATAATTAATATTACTGAGGACATTTTTAGATTATTTAAGGTCACCTTGAATGCCTCCTCTTCCAGGAAGCCAAAGCTGGTCAGGGGCACTTCCCATGTTCTCATGGTATCTCCTTACATCTTGTCCTTGTTTCATATGCCTAAACCAAAAGAGCTTCTTTACTTGTCTCTATCTCCTTCTAGATTGCTGGTTCCTTGAAGGTAGGAACTGTGGCTTTCTCGAAGCTGAATCCACAATGTTTAATGTATACTATGCGAAGTTGTGGATTTTATTATAGTTCAGGAGTCTGATGTTTCTTAGATGTTCCTGATTTCTCTGGGCCCATGAGCCCAGAGAGTCTTGGACCAAGAACCAAAAAACCATTGCTCTCATCTCTGCTGTTTTATTTACAATCGATATGACTTTAGTTAAGTCACGTATTCTCTTTAAGCTCCAGTTTTGTCATCTCTAAAAAAAATGGGCTATCTATGAAAAGCAATTTGTCAATAACTATCAAATTTACAAATGGATAAAGGCTTTGACCAAACAATTCATCTTCTAGAAACTTATCTTATGATATATTCACATATATCTTACAGATATACTTTCCCACAGGTTATTCATTCCAGGATTATTTTTAAAATTAAAGATTGGAAAGACTTAAATGGGCTTGTCAAATAAATTAATTTATAGAATAGAATACTATGCAGCCACAAAAAGAATGATGTAAGTCTAATATATACTGATATTAAGTAATCTCCAAAATATATTATTAAATGAAAAAAAAGTGCTAGGGGCTTAACAATGTGTAAAGCAAGCTTTCCATTTGCATAAAGGAGGGAGATTATACATGTGCATTTGCTTGTCTGTCTGTAAAATACCTCTGGTTTTTCAGAGAACCTTTTCTCTGAAGGTTCTTCAGAGAACTGGTGACCATTGGTTGTACCAGGGGAGGAATGTGAATGACTATGGACAGAGGGGAGGGGCTTTCCACTGTATAGACTTTAGGACCTTTTGAATTTTGAACCATGTGAAAATAAATAATAAAATATATTTTTAAAGAATATCAAAAGAATGAAAAAAGAATAAAGGCCTCAACCAACTCACGCAACTGTTGTGAGAAGCATATGGTGGTACTCTTTCTCCCAAGCCTGGTTGACCCCTCACCTCTGAATTTGAAATGGATGTTTTCCAACCAAGATCTTGTGCTGATCACCCACGGCAGATTCACAGCACAGCTTTCCAGTAACATTTAGGTAAAATATTTCTACTCTGCATTACCAGAACTCTGGTGAGGTATAGAAGGGGCAAGGCTCTCCCAGGAGGGTCTAGGACCAGAGTCTAGGAGCCCCGGCATACCAGGGTTTGAGGTCAGCTGGGCTGCAACTCTCTCCTTCTTATCTCATAGTGAACAAACACATATGGGCTTTATAGCCTCAACACACACACAGGTTATGGCTACCTGGAGCTCAGGAAGGACCCAGGACATATTGTTTCTGTGGCTAGAAGGGTTTCCTTTGTCTCCTTTATCTTCTTGCTGGTTCTCTTTCTAAGGTTTTATTGCTTTTAGAGTTAGGAGGGAGATTCCACCTGAGGCAAGATAACTGTGAGCTACTGACCAGAACCAGTTATATTTCTGGTAACTGACTATCTGACTATGATCAGACATATGAAGGACAGTGAAAAGAACCATTGACTCTAAATCCCTTCCTCAGGGATGCCTGGAATCGCACCATTAGCCATTTACATGTTAATCGTGGTCATCAATACGCAGATCCTCTCTTTAAACTGAAATTTTCCTGGCAAGAGTAATATCTTTGGAAGAATTCACTTAAAAGAACATTCATTCATTGATCCAATGATTCTTTTTTTTTTTTTTTTTTTTTTTTTTTTTTGCGGTACACGGGTCTCACTGTTGTGGCCTCTCCCGTCGCGGAGCACAGGCTCCAGACGCGCAGGCTCAGCGGCCATGGCTCACAGGCCCAGCTGCTCCGCGGCATGTGGGATCTTCCCGGACCGGGGCACGAACCCGCTTCCCCTGCACCGGCAGGTGGACTCTCAACCACTGTGCCACCAGGGAAGCCCGATCCAATGATTCTTGAATGTTTATTCATGCCAGACCTTCTATCAAGTACCTGTACATATAGGCAAGTAAGATAATCATTGATCTTAATAATAAATATCACAGCAATGACGATGATGACAATGATAACACTGTCTGAGTGCTTATTACATGGCAAGCACTCTTCTAAGTTCTTTGTATGTATTTGCATTGAATTCTTATAACAAATTTGAGGAAGGTAATGTTGTTATCTCCATTTGTTGGATGAGGAAATGGAAGAGATAAGTAACTTGTCTGAGATCCCAGAGCAGGTGAGTGAACTGGAATGTAAACTTTCTATCTAACAGATATGTTTGTAGGGAAAGTCAATAGCTAGGAGTTGAGCTGTCTCCCTGTGGGGTGGAGGGTGGGGAGAGATGATACAGATGAGATACCTGACAATCTTCAGGCTAATTCCTTCCTGATGATGTTGGGAAGAGCTTAAGGAGAGACTAATCAAAAGAGCAGTAAATTGCATGGACACCAGCCAGGGTGACGGGTGAGCCCAGTAAACAGAAGAGGCCAGCCTAGGGCAAGGGCCTGGGCTGAATCAAGATCCTCCGGGCTGCACCTCTGCACAAGTTTTACCTCAAACCAATGTGAGGCCTAGGGCCCAAGCATCCCAGGGACCAAGGGAAATGAGAGATATAAATCTATCTCTGGCAGCAGTGTGGAAGTTGAGAGAGCTAGCGAGGAATGACACCTGATGCAAGGGATCCAGCTACACAAGAAGTCAGCCAGCATGGGCTGCAAAGTCACAACAAGATTGGCCTTCAAAATCCTGAACCGTATTCCAAAGTTGAGCTCAGCCATGTGGAGCGGCATGGGGAACAGGAGGCCTTGGGGCCTAGCTGAGTGTCCCCGGTCTCTTCCTAAGCGTCTCTGAGCTGGGTTGACTTCCAGGCCAGAGACTCACCCAGCACATTGAATTCAGGCTGGTCTTGGGGCGGGTCTCCAGACTTGCTCCCTTCTCATGCAGATTCAGGATGTGCTACGGGAAGCAGCAGCAGAGAGGGTCCCTGCCTGAAGTACTCCCGGGGACACAGAAATGAGCCCTGAATAATAACTTGAGTCACTTTCCAAATTCTCTGCCCGCCCCCACCCCCCAAAGGGGAAGCCGTGTGCTTACAAGGAAAGCCAGTCTCCCTCCCTCTGGACAGGATCTTCTAGGAACTGGGAGGCTGGAACCATGGAAGCAGGAAGAGGGTGGACTGAGGCTAAAACAGACTCACCTGTCACCAAGTCTCACCATCAGAACCCGGCCACTCCTCTGGGATCTGGGAGCGGAGGGGGAAGACGAGCTGTAGTCTGTTCTTGAGGAAAATGTAGCCTGTTTTTTTTCCTCCCTGATTAGCATTTTTATTGTGTCCCTCTTATTTGCTCTGCCTGCTTGTAATTAAATACTGCCCATGGTGTCTCGTCTATCTTGGTAATATTCTCCTGGACACTGATGAATGGGATTTTCTTTATGGACTCACTCCACTGATAGAAAATGAGACTTCAGTTCTGTATGTCCCTTGGCAGGATGGGTCAGCCCCAGGGGGTGCCTAGCACTGAGGTCAGGAGCCTCCTTGTAGTATCTCAGGGTCTTGGTCTGAGATCTTGGAAGGAAAATGAAAAAAGCACCAGGTGCTCTTGTCCTCAGAGCAGCCCTCATGGGAGAGACTCTGGGAATAAGGCAGCTGCTGCTGTTCTGCTTAGGAAAGCCTGAGGTCCGGAGGCTGGCAATGACTCTGGAAGGTTAGAAGGGAGGGATGGGGGAGAGAGATGAGGCTTTCTAGGGGGGCGACTAGACTTTGGCCAGGACTCCAAACAAATCCCTGAGGCTTGTCCCCTTCATGTGACCCATTGTCTTGGCTACAGTTGTGGTCCCTCAGGCCACCCTCCTCTGTGTCATCATACCCCAGGCCTTCCTTGGCCTGCCCTTCTTTTGTCAGCCCTCTAGTTTCCCTCCGCTTCCCCATCCCTGTGTCCTCAGTAACGTCCATCCCATTTCCAAGGAGCTTCCTGATATTCTCCACTTTTTCTTCCACCTCTGTTCTTTAACCAAAGCTCTGTTTCTCCTCCTGTCCAACTGGGGCCATGACCAAAAGTGGATGAATTTGCATTTGAACCTTCTCAAGCGTAGACTTATCAATCTAGACCAGAGATTCCGTGGTTCTCAAAGTGTGGTCCCCAGACCAGCAGCAGCAATTTGCTTTTCGGTTCCTGTTAGAAATGCAAATTCCCGGGGCTCAGACCTCAGACCTAGTGAATTAGAAACCCTGGGGGTGGAGCCTAGCGATCCCTGTTTTTCTTTCTTTTTTTTTTTTTTTAACATCTTTATTGGAGTATACTTGCTTTACAATGGTGTGTTAGTTTCTGCTTTACAACAAAGTGAATCAGTTATACATATACATATGTTCCCATATCTCTTCCCTCTTGCGTCTCCCTCCCTCCCACCCTTCCTATCCCACCCCTCTAGGTGGTCACAAAGCACCAAGCTGATCTCCCTGTGCTATGCGGCTGCTTCCCACTAGCTATCTGTTTTACATTTGGTAGTGTATATATGTCCATGCCACTCTCTCACTTTGTCACAGCTTACCCTTCCCCCTCCCCATGTCCTCAAGTCCAAGCTCTAGTAGGTCTGTGTCTTTATTCCCGTCTTACCCCTAGGTTCTTCATGACCTTTTTTTTTTCTTCTTAGATTCCATATATATGTGTTAGCATACGGTATTTGTTTTTCTGTTTTAACTAGCCCTCTGCACCACACTGAAGCTTGAGAGCCACTGCTCTAGACCAACTTTCCACAACTTTCTCTCAGCAGCGTGTTCTCTGAAACCCACGCCATCTGTGTACTTGCCTTCCACCAGCCATGGACTCCAGGTCACTCCCCTGCCTTCCCGAAGGATACCGCTGCCCTGCCTCTGACCGCGCTCCTGCGAGCTGTGTTCACCTTCTCCCACGTCCCCGCTGCTCCGCGCCTTCTCCCTGAGCAATGTCTTCCCTCGCAACTTCACCTGTCACCTCCGTGCTGATGATTCCCACATGCACATTTCTAATGAGTAGCTCTCTCCCAAGTGCTATAAATATACTACCTTTTGCCTATCAGGCATTGACCTTCACTTTACCAAACACCTTACCCACTCATCCCAGACAGAGCTCCTCCAAACTGATGTCTTGGGTTCCTTATTTCAGTCTATTCCCTACCCGACTCTACACACAGAGACGTCTCTGACTCTTCCATTTCCTTTAGCACTCACCCCTCCCTCCGAACCCCCCCACCCCCGCCAACCAATCAGTCACTGGGGCCCACAGGTTCTGCTGCTCCGCCTTCTTGGCTGGGTCTGTCTCTGTGGCTAGTTCAACAGCCTGGTTCAGGCTCCACCGCCCCCCCCACCAGCTCCCACTTTTACCCTCCCTTCTCACTGCTGCCAGAGCTGTTTTGCTAAAACATAAGTCTCACCATGATGGTCCCTCCTGGCCTACAGGATGCAACCTGACTGGGCTTTCCATCATCCTCCTGCTGGGCTCCCTGCCGCTCTCCCAGCTCAGCCTGCACTCCCACCACTAGACGCTGCTCATTTTCACACCTCTGTGCATTTGCTCATGCTCTTGTCTTTGCACGGAATGACTTTCCGTCTCCAGAGCTTCTTCTCACCCTTAAACTTGCAACTCAACGCACCCATTTTGTGTGCACTCTTCCCAGACACCCCTTCCCTCTTCCCCCTGCTCTGGACTCCGGAGCACATTACTCTTGATCTTCTGATAGCTGCACCCTTTGCATTGCTCATTTGTCATCCTCCCTGGACTGTGATCCTTTCCTCAAAAGTCTGTGCTGTACCTCAGTCATCATCGTCTTTCCAGTCCAGAGCATGATTCCCGGCACATAGTTGGAGCTACATAAATATTTGTTTTGCTTGCTTGATCCAGCTATTACTTAAAAGACAGAGACCTGCAAACACACAATCACACATCATCCACTGTAACCTTTTTGCCCCACTCCCCTATCATCCAAGCAGAGTGGAGGGGTCACGGGCAGGGTCTGTCATTCCCACACACTCCCCTGGCAGATCTGTGACATTGGTTTCTGCCCTTGTCATTTATCTTCTATGTCAAAAATTCTCCTGCATGAGAATGGTGGAGAAAATGAGCACCATTTACCCCTCAGGTTCCACCTAGGGATGGTCCCATTCTGCTTTCAGCTCAGTCTGATGAACTCCCTCCAGCAGAGAAAGGAGGAAATGAGTATTTCCCACAATCCTGAACTGGCTGGCCATTCTTCTGAAATCTCAGAGTGGTAGCCACATGGAAATGTGCTGTCAGGGGGCATTTCCCGTGACTCTGGATTTTGAGCTACACCCAGAAAGACCCCTATGCCAGAGACAAGCAGCAGTGCCTAGAATACAGTCAGTGCTCAGGAAGTGTTTGTTGAATGAGTAATAAAAAGCGGAGGAACAGAAGATGCTCTCAGAGTCCTTCCTCCCCCCACCCCCAGGGTTGCCAGCTCCTGCCTTTGCAGCCTGTCTAATTCCAGAGTATTTATGCAGAAATGAGTGAGGTAGCAAAGAGGAAGATGGAGAGAGACTTGAAAAGAACATTTTCCCAAGATTCTCTCCTCTGTTCACCTCTGAGCAGGACCTCTGGATCAGGAAAAACACACAGGTTCCCAGGCCACCAAGCCCTCTTCATTCTTGGCCTCAGCTCTGGGCTCGTGCCCTTCTAGGCTACAGGCAGAAAGAGGTAGACAGACTAGCTTGGAGACAACTTTAAGTGAATTCAATTACCATAGCAACCAAAACCACCAGAATGGAGATTAGGCTCCAGATAGCAGTGATCAAAGCATCCAAGACAGGCAGCAATCCAAAGGCCATTGCTTGCGAGACCAGGGGCCAGGGTTGGGGAGAAGGGGCACCCCAGCTCATCTACCCAATATCCCCCATTCACCTGCACTTTCTGGGAATCCTCAGAGCTCTAACCTGCCAAGGAGCAGGCATTCATCCCTGATGGTAGCTGGAGAGACCTGGAAGGGGTGCGTGGTTAGAGGAATGAACAGGTGCTGGCCTTCTGCAAGCCTCTCATTCTCTACTGTGTCCTTCCATGGATGGGCAGGGTGCCAGCCGGACTTCTGTACTTCCCTGCAGAGTAAGATTTAAGAGTAGGAGCTCTGGAGTCAGACTATTTGGTTTTAAGTTCCAGCTCAGCTAATGATCTTGAGCAAATTGCTGAAATTTTCTGTGCCTTGTTCTTTTCATCTGATAAATGGGGACTACAGCAGCTGCTCACAGGAATGCTATAAGGACTAAAAAACAAGAATGCTTATAAAGTGTTAGCACAGTGTGTAACACATATTAAACACCAGGTAAGAGTTTGTTGTCACTGTGTCATTGCTATTGTTTTCAATTTCATGATGATGATGATGATGACAGCTCCAGTCCCTCCTGGCCCTTGTCTATTTTCTTGCTATGAGCACTTTGCCAGTTCGAGGCACCAGCCTGAGGCAGGGAGAGAAGATTTCCAGGAGGCTGACAAGCTGGGTCATAGTGTTTAGTTTCCTCTTGCTCCAAAAGCCATCAGAAACCCAGAGGGATTGCATGAGCTGCCTGACAAATGACCAAAGGCCTTGCTCTCTGGGGAATTTATCTGGGCCCATCAGCTGTGGTCAGCCAGTTGTGGTCAGTCTGGAGAATCTCGGTAAGGACAGAACCACAGATGGTCTCACTCACCTACTCATTTTGCCCCAAAGATGTCAAACAAGTCTGTGATCTTCAGCCCAAAAGAATTGTTGCCTTTCCTGAAGGTGGAACCCTCATCTATAAAATAGGAATAAAAATAAAGGCCGATTTCAGAGACATAGCAGACCTGTTCACAAATAGCTGAGGGCAGATGTAGGCACTGCCTTTATGCCCCTCACCACATGTGTGCATGGACTTTATTTCCCATATGTCCAGAGGGCAGAGATGATCCTCTTCAGTGATGCAAAGAATTTGGGACCCAGCTGGGGAAGGTGTGTCTAGTCCACCTCCAGGGATGTGCCCATTCATTCCACAAGCAATTTTGACCTCTAGTGATGGTCAGACCTCGGGAAGCCAAGATGAATAAGACTCAGGAGTCCAGCTTGGTGGTGAAGAAAGACCTCCAAGAAACATACCAGTAGGTGCTGCTGGATAGGGGAAGTGTGGTGAGGATGCTCAGGGCAGTGTGGCTGAGCATCAGAGAGGACTGGCATCTGGATTGGGCTGGAAGGAGGAATACATTTTGCCCAGTGGAGAAGGAGGAAGGACTCCGCAGGCAGAGAGAACAGCAGGTGCAAAGAGGGAGTGTGAAAGGGCCTGGTGTGTCTGGGGGAGGTGAGAAGTTTAGGGATGATAAAGCGTATGTGTGTGTGTGTGTGTGTGTGTGTGTGTGTTGCGTGCATGCGTGTTAGGAAACGATAAGGGGGTGGAAAGAAGTATGCCAGGAGATGAGACCCAAGAGTTCATCTCTCCTCTTATCTCTCAAGAGATCAGCAGTTCTATCAACCCCTAGATACTGTGGCCTGCTGTGCTGGGCTTTGTTCAGCCTTATTCTGAAAATTAATTCCCCTACAACCAAAGGAGTTGTTGAGCTTGTTTTGGGGAAACCCCAGCCTGTTTCTTAGGGCCTGCATTGCTCGAAGGTCTTCAAGGGCCCCAGTTGTCAGCTTCCTCCAGCCCAGCATAAACAGCTCTGTCTGGAAAGGACCCTGAGAGAGAACTCTGACCTCCCTCTCCCTCCAGGAAGGGCTGCACCTACACCCTCAGCTGGTTCTGCTTTGCATTCCCCTACCCCAGACTGGCACAATAATCCGGCCAAGCAGCACAGCCTGTTCTGGGACCCTCTTTTGCTGCTCCACATCCAACCAATCAGAGTCCTGATAATTTTTACCTCCAGCATATTTCTCTCATGCCCCCTCTTCTCCATCCATCCACTGCTGCCCTAGCCAAGGCCCTCATCATCTCTCTCCTGGAATACTGTAATTGCTGGCTAATTGGTCCCCCTGCTTCCCATCTGGTCTTCCTCAAATCCATCCTCCACACTGCTAGGCCAGAGTAGATTTTTCTAACATAGATCTGACTGCACCATGCCTCTGCCTGGAGACCTTTGCTGGCTCTCTGCAGCCTGCAGGATAGAGTCCAGCTTGTTGGCTTGGCCTCCCAGCCTCAGGCCCTGCTTTGTCCTGCCTCTGTCCTCACATTCTAGGCACAACTGAGCTTGTTCACATCCTGGTGTTTGCTTCCTGGTGTTTGCTTCTTCCTCTCGGTCATTTGGCTGATTCCTTGTCCTCTTTCCAGACTCAGCTCAGATATCTCCTCCAAAGCATCTTCTCTGACCCCTCAGGCTGGACCAACTGCTTCCCTAGCTCTCCGTGCACATCCCTGTCACACCACGTATTAGCTCTCTCACTAGACAGCTTTGTGATGCTCACCTCCAATTCTTCATCTGAGAAATGGGAATAATAATAGAATTATAGCATGAGATTGCTTTGAGAGTTTGTAACTCTAGCTTCTCTTCACCCCTCAGGCTTCAGTGATCCCCACATGAGGTTTAGTAAGCCTAAATGTGAGTGCAGAGCTCACACCCACTGTTCATCTTTCTCTTTAAACCATGAGCTCTGAGAAGATAGAGACTGTGCCTATTTTGCTCACCACCATATGCCCAGACAGTAATTAGTACGTGTTAAATGAAGTGATTGTGGAACCTGATTTCTCCAGCTCCGTTTTTCTTTCTCAAGATTGCTTTGACTATTCGGGGTCTTTTGTGTTTCCATACAAATTGTAAATTTTTTTGTTCTAATTCTGTGAAGAATGCCAATGGTAATTTGATAGGTATTGCATTGAATCCATAGATGGCTTTGAGTAGTATAGTCATTTTCCAATATTGATTCTTCCAATCCAAGAACATGGTATATCTCTCCATCTGTTTGTGTCATCTTTGATTTCTTTCATCAGTGTCTTATAGTTTTCTGAGTACAGGTCTTTTGCCCTTTAGGTAGGTTTATTCCTAGGTACTTTATTCTTTTGTTGCAATGGCAAATGGAATTGTTTCATTAATTTCTCTTTCTGATCTTTTGTTGTTAGTGTATAGGAATGTAAGAGGTTTCTGTGCATTACTTAATTTTGTATCCTTCAACTTTACCAAATTCTGTGCATTACTTAATTTTGTATCCTTCAACTTTACCAAATTCATTGATTAGCTCTAATAGTTTTCTGGTGGCATCTTTAGGATTTCCTATGTATAGTATCATGTCATCTGCAAACAGTGACAGTTTTATTTCTTCTTTTCCAATTTATATTCCTTTTATTTATTTTTCTTCTGATTGCTGTGGCTAAGACATCCAAAACTATGTTGAATGAGTGGTGAGAGTGGATATGCTTGTTTTGTTCCTGATCTTAGAGGAAATGCTTTCAGTTTTTCACCATTGAGAATGATGGTTGCTGTGGGTTTGTTGTATATGGTCTTTATTATGTTGAAGTTGGTTCCCTCTATGCTCATTTTCTGGAGAGTTTTTATCATAAATGGGTGTTGGATTTTGTCAAAAGCTTTTTCTGCATCTATTGAGATGATCATATGGTTTTTATATGGTTTTTATTCTTTAATTTGTTGATATGGTATATCACATTGATTTCTGTATATTGAAAAATCCTCACATACCTGGGATAAATCCCACTTGATCATGGAATATGATCTTTTTAATGTGCTGTTGGATTCTGTTTGCTAGTATTTTGTTGAGGATCTTTGCATCTATGTTCATCATTGATATTGGTCTGTAATTTTCTTTTTTTGTGATATCTTGGTTGGTTTTGGTATCAGGGTGATGGTGGCCTTGTAGAATGAATTTGTGAGTGTTTCTCCCTCTGCAATTTTTTGGAAGAGTTTGAGAAGGATGGGTGTTAGCTCTTCTCTATATGTTTGATAGAATTTGCCTGTGAAGCCATCTGGTCTTGGACTTTTGTTTGTTGGAAGATTTTTAATTACAGTTTCAAATTCATTACTTGTGATTGGTCTGTTTATATTTTCTAATTCTTCCTGGTTCAGGCTTGGAAAATTGTAATTTTCCAAGAATTTGTCCATTTCTTCCAGGTTGCCCATTTTATTGGCATATAGTTGCTTGTAGTAATCTCTTCTGCAGTGTCAGTTGTCCCTGACTTCAAACTATACTACAAAGCTAGAGTAATCAAGACAGTATGGCACTGGCATAAAAACAGAAATATAGATCAGTTGTACAGGATAGAAAGCCCAGAGATAAACCCATGCACCTAATCTATGACAAAGGAGGCAAGAATATACAATGGAGAAAAGACAGCCTCTTCAATAAGTGGTGCTGGGAAAACTTGACAGCTACATGTGAAAAAATGAAATTAGAATGCTTCCTAACACCATATACAAAAATAAACTCAAAATGGATTAAAGACCTAAATGTAAGACCAGACACTAAAAAACCCTTAGAGGAAAACATAGGAAAAACACTCTTTGACATAAACCACAGCAAGATCTTTTTTGACCCACCTCCTAGAGTAATGAAAATAAAACCAAAAATAAACAAATAGGACCTAATGAAGCTTTTAAGTTTCATTTGCTTTTGCACAGCAAATGAAATCATAAATAAGATGAAAAGACAACCCTCAGAACGGGAGAAAATATTTGCAAATGAAGCAACGGACAAAGTATTAATCTCCAAAATATGCAAGCAGCTCATGCAGCTCAATATCAAGAAACCAAACAACCCAATCAAAAAATGGCCAGAAGACCTAAATAGACATCTCTCCAAAGAAGATACACAGATGGCCAAGAGGCACATGAAAAGATGCTCAACATCACTAATTATTAGAGAAATGCAACTCAAAACTATAGTGAGGTATCACCTCACACCAGTCACAATGGCCATCATCAAAAAATCTGTAAACAATAAATGCTGGAGAGGGTGTGGAGAAAAGGGAACTCTCTTGCACTGTTGGTGGGACTGTAAATTGATACAGCTCCTGTGGAGAACAGCATGGAGGTTCCTTATAAAACTAAAAATGGAACCACCATATGACCCAACAATCCCACTACTGGGCATATACCTTAAGAAAACCATAATTCAAAAGGACCCATGTACCCCAACGTTCATTGCAGCACTATTTACAATAGTCAGGACATGGAAACAACCTAAACATCTGAAGACAGATAAATGGATAAAGAAGTTATGGCATATATATACAGTGGAATATTACTCAGCCATAAAAAGGAAAAAAATTGGGTCATTTGTAGAGTTGTTGATGGACTTAGAGTCTATCATACAGAGTGAAGTAAGTCAGAAAGAGAAAAACAAATATTGTATATTAATGTATCTTTGTGGAATCTAGAAAAATGGTACAGATAAACCTATTTCCAGAGCAAGAATAGAGATGCAGATGTAAATAGTGAACATGTGGACACTGAGGGGAAGGGGAGATGGGACAAACTGGGAGATTAAGATTGACATACATACACTGCCATGCGTAAAATAGATAGCTAGCGGGAACCTGCTATAAAGCACAGGAAGCTCGGCTCAGTGCTCTGTGATGATCCAGATGGGTGGGATTGCGGGCGGAAGCGGGGGTGGTGGTGAAGGGAGGTCCAAAAGGGAGGGGATATAGGTATACATATAGTTGATTCACTTCATTTGTACAGCAGAAACTAACACACCATTGTAAAGCAATTATATTCCAATTTTAAAAAATTGAAGTGATTGTTGAACTAATGTTAGTGGATGAAGACCTATCAGTTCAATTAAAATGTCTATTGAATGCCAAGCTCTGGGCTAGGCTCCCCTCTTAATACTTAGGTGGGACAGGGGTGCAGATAAGCACACTCACCCCATGTGTCCTGGGCAAGATTGCACCTTGAGTTGGGAGTTCAACTCAACTCATTAACATTTGACGTGGGTGGAATGGGAAGTAAAAGGAATTTCCTAGGGAAAACCAGTCCGTAACTCGCATCTCCTCACTTCCCTCAACACCATCCCACCTCTGAAAGCAGCACTGTAACCCACTAAGAAGGCTGTCCTGCGTTTCCTATTTTGTCCGTTTCAAGAATTTGTAACAAAGAGAGAGTCGTCTAATAATGAACCCGGATGGCAAAACTGAGACAGGCATGCGATGTTGACAGCTTACCACTCTGGGGATTCCAATCGGTCTGTATGGGAGAAGTGTCCCAGGAAGAAAGGGTATTCACTCTTTGGTCAACAAAGGACAAGGAATTTTGTAACTTTTTAAAGCGTGTGTGTGTGTGTGTGTGTGTGTGTGTGTGTGTGTGTGTGTGTGTGTGTGTGTGTGGTTTTTTTTGTTTTGTTTTGTTTTTTTGTTTTTTTTCACCCTGAGCCCGCCCGTCTCCATTCTTTATGACTCTGGGCAGGATTTAACACATACACTTAAAAAATGGAAGAATAACTTCTTAAATTTGCAGTAAATGTATTGTTCAATAGATTTGATTTACTAGTTATGAGCCATAGAAGAGCCGCTATGGCGATTTATCGTGATGTCTCAGGAGTTGGAGACCACTGCTTCTATCTGCTCTAATCCCCATAAAAATAATCCAGTGAAGGGAAGACCCACGGTGCATCTTGGCACCAGCTTGGATTGTAACTGCCACACCCCAGTCAGTATATCAGGGTCCCCCTCCAGACGATGAGACCATGACAGGTGGGGGAGGGGTGGGGCATGTCCCATGGATTTAGTGTCATTTGTTCTGAGTCGTTAGTTGGGGTCAAGGAGCAGAGGTCTCCAGGCATTGCAGCTTGTGAGAGATTTATAGGGCTCCACTTGCCTCCCTGGTGACTCTGCAGAGGGAATTAAATGGAGGGGAAAGCTGTGTGTGTGTGCGTGCGCACGCGCTGAGGGAAGGGAAAGACCAAGACTCATAATTCAGAGGGATTCAGAAGGGTCAGCCTCTTGGGGAAAACCTCTGCAAGATAGTCTCTGCTTTTGATTCCGAAAGCATCTGAAAGCATTTCCTTCCTGTTCCCCAGGGAAGACTTGGAAAGGTGGGATGTTCTATAGCTGGTGGGGGCAGGGGAGAGGGGAGGGTTGGCCGAGAGAGAGACAGGGGAAGACTGTTCCAGGCTGAGGGGCAGGTAAGGCCTCCAGGGAGAAGTGTTTCCAAGCTTAGCCCTCCACGTAGGCTCAGCTAAGCATAGGTGGGGAAGCAGGATAGAGTTCCCGCAGAAGGAATAGTCTGAGCAAACACTCTGGGGTTTAGAGAGCTGTCGCACTTCCCAAACAGCGGGAATACAAGTGCAAGGGGTCCAGGAGCAGAAAGTGGAAAAGCAGAAGACACGAGGACTCGACAACAACATCAGACAGAGGAAGGTATGTCTGCTTAATTCAGAGGGCAATGGGGATTCCTAGAAGGATTTCAACCAAAGGGCAACATGTTTGGACTTGTGTTTTGAAAAAAATCACTCTGACTGCTGTGTGGAAAATGGATTGAAGAACTAGCCTCCTTGGTTGGACTTCCATTTCTGGAAAACTCCCTGCCTATCCTTAGCCTAGGCCAAGAAGCACCTCCCTGGGTTGCCTGCTAGTCTCCTGGTGTCCAATGCTCAGCAGCTGCACAGGTGCTGGGGTGAGAATGAGATGCTGCCCCTGCTCTCAGAAGACACAGTGCAATGAGACAGGCAGGGCTCATCCTGTTTGAGGAAGTCAGAGCAAAGCATGTTACCAGTGAGTACAGGAGGGTCACAGATTTGGCCAGTGGGTTAACTGCGGGGAGGCAGGAGCAAATGCCCAAGGTCTGGGTGAGGGGAGAGGCCTGTCATTCCTGAGGAAACCTGATCTCTGGCTAGACCACACTCTGTCGTCTCATGAGCTGCTTTTCTGTGGGTGTCTGGGGAGAGATGCATTGTGAAAGCTGGGTCTATCTAAGACCAGAACTTTCTGTGATGATGGAAACCTTCTCTATCTGTACTGTCCAGTGTGGTAGCCATTAGTTACATGTGGCTGTGGAGCACTTGAAATGTGACCAATACAGTGAAAAAACAGATTTTAAAATTTTAGTTTTAATTTAAATAGCCCCACATGTTTAATGGCTACCATACTAGCACAGATCTAAGATGTGAGATCCTTGTAGACAGTTCTACCAGACGCCGAGCACGTGAGAGAATTCTTCTAAGCGAGTCTTGTTTCTTGTGTCGGGGTCATTGTGGTAGAACTCAGGGCCTTGAATGCTGGCATAGTCAGACTTAATGTTTAAATCCTATCTGTGCCACTGTATTGGTCAGGGTAGGCTTACTACTTTAACATACATACCCAAGGTTCAGTGGCTTAACATAATAAAAGTTTATTTGTTTTCATTCATTTCATAGACAAATTAAGGCTAGGAAGGCTCTCTACTCCACACAGCCATCCAGAGACCCAAGATCCTTCCTTCTTGTGGCTCCACCCTCCTCTAGGTCCTTAACATTCTCTGCATTCAGCCAGTGGGTGGAGAAAGAAAGAGCGCACGTAGGATTGCCCTGGATGTTTTTTATGGGTCTGACTTATACTACTTTGGCCAAAACTTAGTTACACAGCCAAACCTAACTTCAAGGGATCCTGGGAAATGTAAGGTAGCTATGCCTATGAAAAAGAGGAACTGAAGTTGATTAGCATCTAGTCAGTCTCTGCCACAGGTACCTACTAGCTGTGTGACCTTAGGCCTTAGTTTTCTTATCTGTAAGATGAGAGTAAAGTAAGAATTGGTGAAGGCAAAATGAAATAATTCATGTGAAAAATGTTAAATCCAGTTGGGATTCATGACTATAATTCTCGCCTCTCAGTTTGGGTCTCATTTTTGTTATTGGGCAGCAGCTCTGCTGACAACAAAAAGCTTGCACGTGGAAACATCACTGCAAGGCATTTTATGCATGCTCCTTTCTCCCCAAGGAGCAGGTCAGACTTTGGAGAGAATTCAGTAAGCCCTTGTGCTTGTCAAACCCAAGGACTACCCCTCAGACACAGATGCAAGTACTGGCCAAACGATCTTAGCATCATGGAGTTAGGAGGAAGAGATCTTATCCCCTGGAGAGATGGATTTTGATGGCCATAGGAGGGTGCAATTACTGAAATATTTATAGATGGAACTACATGACATCTGGAATTTGCTTCAAAATTATTAAGGAGTGGTGATGAGTAGGGGTATAGATAAAAGGTGATTGGCCTTGAGTTGGTAATTATCAAAGCTAAGTGGTAGGTTCATGGGGGGTATATTATACAATTCTCTCTTCTTTTGTGTATGTCTGAAATTTTCCATAATGAAGAACATTTTAAGGGCCATGAAGATCCTTCTTTAACAGGCTTTGCAGAGAAATCCAGAAACCTCTTATGACCTTGCAGTATGGGGACAGTAGCTGGACTGTGTTTACTTACTTGTTGACTCATCAAAGCAATGAACAGTTTTGCACCTGGTTCTCCCACAAACCCAGTGAGGCAGAAACACCCAGCCCCAGCCTTGAGCTCTGAAGAAGAAATGAACTTGAGCCTGAGTATCACAGATATGCAGAGCTGCAAGGGCTTTGGCACTCATGAACTGTGTCTGTTTACCAAAAAGAGGTTGGTATAAAAAACTGGTATATAGATACCCTCATCAGAACACTTGCAAAGGCTACAGATTTGATTTTCTAGCTGCAAAATTCAGAAACAGCCCACCTGGTTGCTTATAGTTGTATCAATGTGGTCAGTTTTATGAATGGACAGTGATTCTGTGGAGTCGGGAGGCCTCCTGTCCCCCCAAAACATACCCTGTTACTTGGATGGAGCCTCAAATCCCACTCACTCTATTTCATGACCTTGGCTTTCATTATCCTGTTAAAATGTGAATACTGTATCTCTGGACAGGATAGTCACTTACACATTAGTTTAAATGATTTATCAGTTCTTGCTGATGAGGAGGGAATGGAGAGAAATAAGCATTGAAACTCAAGGCTGAAGAAATGGGGTGCCACAGAATGGAAGGAGAAGCCAATAGAAAAACGTGTCTAGAGACAAATTTCTCTGATTTCACACATTTCCTGGGGTCTTGGTATGAAGAATAACCACATGGAAAGAACTTGAGTGACCTGTCTGAACGTCTTCACAAACAAGCACTGGAGAGAGCTGTGCCGTAGACTTAAAAGCTCTAGTTTCAAACATGTGTAAAGTCAATTACAAGATTATGATAACAGCCAATACTTTACTTATAAATGCATATGAAACATGTTATATGAATTATCGAGCTCAATCCTCATGAATGCTGTGAGTCAAGATGATCACTATAATCCATTTTACAGGTGAGGTAACTGAGGATCAGAGAAGTAAAGTAGCTTGCCCAAGGTCACACAGCTTGTAAATTAGAGCCAAGATTTGAAGCCAGATCTATCCTGAGCCCATATTCTCACCTCCACTGTCGTAGGTTTCCTGATGTGGTTTACACACAATTTTATACTTAAAGTTCAGCAAGCTTTGGTCTTGGCATCTCTTTGTGCCAAGCCTAGGTTCTGGCTATCCGTTTTTTTTTTTTTAACTTATTTATTTATTTATTGGCTGTGTTGGGTCTTCGCTGCTGTGCACGGAGGCTTTCTCTAGTTGCGGCAAGTGGGGGCTACTCTTTGTTGTGGTGCGTGGGCTTCTCATTGCAGTGGCGTCTTGTTGCGGAGCACGGGCTCTAGGCACGCGGGCTTCAGTAGCTGTGGTGCACGGGCTTAGTTGCTCTGCGGCATGTGGTATCTTCCCGAACCAGGGATCGAACCTGTGTCCCCTGCATTGGCAGGCGGATTCTTAACCACTGCACCATCAGGGAAGCCCTGGCTAACGGGTTTTTGACAAGCCTTCTAGCCAAGTTTTATGGTGAGCACAGTCACAGCTGCAGGCAACCCAGGTACATTTCCAACTGACGGCATCTTGGTTGTTCCCAAGGTGGTGATATTCTAGGGATGTGATTGACATTCTTCCAGAAAAGAAAGAAAAGACTTCCCTAAAAACCAATCTGGTTCAAGAGCAGAACACTGGCCTGGTCTCTGCGGACAGCATCCACTGAGGTTCTCTTTGTAGATCCGAAAAGGCTGGAGGAGGGGGGCTTTGGGGCTCTTTTCATCTAGGACCAGTCAAAAATCGAACACCCTCATGCTTTCTCTCTGTCCTCATGACAGTGCTTCAGCTCAGTCAGATAGAATCTGGAGACTGAGCAGTTGACAAATTTATCACATATTCTCAGTTACACACAATCAAGGGAGCCATGGGAATGAAAGTTAAAATAAATCCCTAATGCAACGTTCTTGCGCATCTGCAATGTGCCAAGCACTGAGCTAGCACATTCAGAGATGGCTAAGATGTGGTCCCTCCTTAAACAGCTTAAAGTCAGAGAGGGAGGCCACCGTGCAAACCACCAAGGTAATAAGAGAATAAAATCTATATTTGAAGTATGCAGGAAGGACTGTGGGAGCCCAAATGGGGAATGCTTAGTTCCTCCTGAGGTGTGGAGCTGAAATTAACCAATACGTCTTATGTGACCTTTGGGCTGGGTATTGAAGGTCTGGGGCTGAGTGGAAGCTTGCTAGGAAGACAATAGGAAATAGGAAGTGGTGGAAGGCATTTATGGAAGACAGTACAGCACGTACAAAGGCACGAGAGTGTGAAAAGACGTGATTTGGTCAAGTAGCAGAGAAAAGGGCTGCGTGCTGGAAAGAAAAATGAGTGTGAGCAGAAGAAGGTAAGACCAGAAAGGAAGAGCAGGAGATGACAGGATCAGAACAGGTTTTTTAGAGGAAAGGATCTTTTGCAGAAGGTTGAAGGGGAGTGGTGAAATGAAGCAGAGGGGTGCCTGTGTACAAGGATGGAGATGCACAGTAGATAGTTAGGGGTCAGGGAGAGCTCAGGAAGCAATGGTCAGCACCTGAATGGGCTTGAAACCAGGGGCTCCTGTCAACTCTTCAGGGAAATGGGCAGATGGAGATGCAGAGAAGATGAAGGACAGAACTGTGGGAAACATCAGCACACAAGCAAAAGGAGCCACGAGGGAAGAAGAGAACAGTCCCTGCACCTCTGATCTGCACCTTCAGCCTCTACCAAACCTCCTCCAAATTCTCACCAGCAAGAAACTGAACAGATGAGTAGTATTTTTTTCCTTCCAGTGCCTGTGTCCCCTTCTCATATTTGCTTTTCTTCTCCCCTCCCTTCCTCTTTCTTCACCTAGCATCTCCCTCTGAGGGAGGTCCTGATGAGCAGAAGCCCTCCCCACTGGGCTATGCCCCACCACGATCTGCCTGGGTTGGAGCTGGTCCCCTGGAAGGACTGACTTTTCGAGCCAACTTAGACGACTTCTCATTTGCCATCACTGGTCTAAGCATCTTGGCTAATGCGATGACCACCCAGGCAACTGCTGGCCTCCCAAATGGGGTTAGTGCTGCAGGGAGTGAGGCTTCCTCCACTCCCTCAGGAAGGACCCGAAGCATCGATGGTTGTAGGAGTTCAGCCATCAGGCCCACCACTGTTGACAGTACATCCTGCCCTGGCCAAGCTGGGCAATCTAGGCTGATACCCACAGGTGAAGCCCTGGCGTTCTGAGACTGGGCAAAACTCCTCAGCATTTATGCCACCACCACCCACCTCACCTTGGAAAATGAGAGGAAGCCAAGGCATCACCAGCCTTTGGCATTCCTCAGGAAGATTTCACCCTGAAGAAAACTCAGAGGGTACAAACCTAGCCTGGACACACTGAGTCCCTACCCCATACCCAACCTACAGAGGAGACGATAGAAGAGGCCAACAGAGCCAGGTCAAGGGCGTCCTCTTAGGGCAGACCCTCTATCTGACGGAGGGGGCCCCTCTGCTCTCAGAAGAGCAAAAATGCAGCAGTCTGGGGAGTGGCAAGAGGGAGGGTTCAGAGCTTCACACTAGGTGTGCGGCCTGAGATGCATCAAGCACCTTCAGTTTCCCCATCTATAAAATGGTGATTATATCTACGGTACCGGATTATTGGAGAACTAGCAAGGAGTCCAGAATATGGCGGCTCTTCAACTTAAGGCTGATATGTTAAGCCTGATACAATCCAAGGACTTGCAATGCTGCTTTGGATCCCTTGGACAGCCTTCCTATGCTTGGTCCTTTAGAACTACCTCTCCTGTTAGTGGCTTCCTGAATCCCCAGCTGTGGGACCTTGAGGAAGCCACTTAACCTCTCTGTACCTTGATTAGCTGCTCAGGGACTGAGGCAAAATAAACTCTGATGGCCACTGAGTAAATGCTCATATGCCCATCTGTGGGAATAAGGGGTAGGAGGCAATGGCAGAATCAAAGCCAGAGGACCCCAAGCCCAAGGGAGACTCAGAATGAAGGGCCGCCCCTACTAAGTCCCTCACTGCAGCTCTGCTTTCATAAAGCCTTGCTTTACATAGTTAGGTAAATAAGGGAGGCTGCATCCATATGGGTATCTAGGGTCCTTACTTACTTCTCCAGCATAAAATTACCCCCGAGAAATGCCCCATGGGCTTCTGACATGATCCAGCCCCTTCCTTATTCCCATTCCTGTGGTTCTTCCTCTATTCCTCATCAGACGTCTCCCTCTTTGGGGCTGGGAATCAACTACCTCAGCCAGGTGAACTTGACCCATCCTGGGCTGTGGCCTGGCATCGTTATTATTATATGCACGGAGGTGTGTGTCTTCCTGTGTCTGTGCGTCTGGTCCAGCAGTTCTACCTTCCTCTCCAGGCAGATTTCTTCACACTTCCTGTTGGCACCACTCCTGCCTTAAACAGCAACAACAACCAACAGTTATATTGTACTTCCTATGTTCCAGGCATTGTTCTAAGTGCTTTACCCGTGATAATTATTTATTTTCACCAGACCCTATAATGTAGATAGTACTATTTATTGCTATTTTAGAGATGAGGAAATCAAGGCACAGAGAGGTTAAGTGGCTTCCCCAAGATCACACAGCTAGTAAATAACAGAGGCAGGTTCAAACCCAGGCAGTCTGACTTCAAAGTCTGTTTTTTACCTCCAAGATCCACAGCACCCTGAATATAGAAAGCTGGCAACCCTCAGAGGTCCCACCCTCCAAATTCCTGCCTCATCATGGGGCAAACTGGTGAAGTAGTCTAGCCACAAGCAGTGAGGGTAGGAGCAACCCTTATGGACACTCTGAGGCATAGCTTCTAAGAGCGAGCCTGAGCAGAGCAGCCCTGGGAAATCCCCAAACAGACACACCAGCCCCAGCAAGTCAGCAAACTTGGAGGCTGCGGACTTGGCATTGGGCTACCTCTTACCCCCACAGTCCACACGGTGACAAGCTCTGCAAATAGCGGCCAGAGCCACAGGACTAAAGAAGAATCCTCATGTGTGCACAGCTTGGAAAGGACACACACGCAGAGCACAGTCATCCATAGGAGCACCATCTTTAAATAGAAAAGATAGCCTGAAATACACCCTGAGCTCACGTGTGCGCTCTCTCTCTCTCTCTCTCTCTCTCTCTCTCTCTCTCTCTCTCTCTCTCTCTCTCCAACACACACACGGCCAGGGCCAGCAGATTGACTGAACAAATGCCTTAGCTGTGCTGGTGGCAAGGGAAGGAATTCTAGTGCCCTGGCAGCTCCTAAATTTCAGTTCCTATTTAAAATATCTGAATTGGGAGCATCGACAAGCTCCCAAATTAGCTTTTTAAATAGAAGCTGGGAGTTAAAGGAAAAGCGGCCGTGTCATGGGGGAAAAGCAATTGAGAATCCTGGCCAGGCCAGGCCAGAGGCAGAGAGGGGAAAGGCGACGCCAGGCAGTGCTGGAAAGATGCAGTGGAGGGCGGGAGCCCATGGGAGGGCAGCATCTCCAGGCAGTGGCTCCTTCAGCCGACAGAGTCAAGGGGCCTCCCTTCTGCCCATCACTTGCTCTCTCTCTTATTTTCCAGGTCACTTGGTTGTGAGAAGAGATGGTAAATAAAAACCACACTGGCCTAGACTAGAAATTTAAGTCTTTCATATTTTCCTTCTAGATCTTCTCAACAGAAAGGAGAGTATAGTCTATAGCTACTTTACTTAAATGATGAGATGTGAGCCTGGGAGGAATGGGGCCAGGTGTGTGTGTGTTGGGGGAGGGGGAGGGGGGGATTCTGAATCAATGCCCTGTCTTCAAACAGGGCTGACCAGGCACAGGAGAGAGCACAATTGTCCTGTAAGTATACCTCTCTGGAGGAGGACGATGCCCCCAATCTAACTGTTCCTGGAAATCTCCAAGCTTTGGGGCAGACTCAGCCCTTGAGCTACCCGCAAGATGCAAAACAAAGATGGGAATGCACAAGAGTTCAAACCTGGGCAGAAATAAAGTACCAGGTTTTAACTCTCCCAAGTTGGACATGGGGGTGGAGGACTGAAGGAAACCGCCCTTCCATGGACCTGCCCACCGAGTCTGGGGAACTCCTAGGGGTCAGAGAAGTTGTGAGAAAATTAGCTCTTCCCCAAGGGATGGGAGGAGGGAGGTGGGAGCAGTGCCAAGGCCTTCCCTGAATTCTTCCCTTGTCTGCCAGGGAGCGGCACTGTTGTTAATCATTATTACTGTATGCAAATCAGTATGCAAATCCCACACCGCTCCGGGACTTCTGGCAAATGCTAATAGAGCCCACGCCCAGCTCTTGAAGGGCCAGTGTACACCTTTCAGAACGAGAAGCTGAAGGGGGTTTTGGGGAGAGTGGGTGAATGAGGGGCTCCGAGTCGCCAGGGGCCCACTGGGGCTCAGGCCACAGTGACTTAATCTACAAAAGGGCCAAGGGTTCTCACAAGCCAGAAGCCCCGTCTGGACTCGGAGATGTTCTTTCCCAGCCCCCTTCAAGAACACCCTTCCCTTCACCGCACACTTTGCTTTTCCCTCGGTCTCTGTCTCACACCCAGAACTGTGGTCGCTCAAGCCCTGCGTTCCGGTCCCTGCTGAGGCACAGAGCCGCCTCGCCTCCGGAGCGCCAGGCGATTCCGGGTACCCAGGGCGAGATCTCTGGATTCCGGACACAGGGAAAGCTGGAGCCACGCGGACTGGCAAGGCTCGAGAGGACTGAACCCTCTGCGCACATTGGCCGAGAGTGTAGGAGTCTGGGCCGTATACCACTCTCTCCGGATGCTCCAGGGCTCCATCCGCCCGGCCCTCCGGGCACGTGCCGACTGCCGGCTCCCCATCCTGGCCCAAGGCATCGGGCAGTGGGAATCCATGGGTTTCGGAGAGGGACCGAGGGACTGGGCGGACTTGGGGTGAGAGTTCACGCTCCCAAGGCCAGACTTTTGGGTCTGGGTACTGAGTACACGTGGAAGGATAAGAGGGCAAATCCCTACCTTCGGGTCGTGCCCCTCGGGCTCTGGAAAGAAAGCGGCTCTTACATGGGGCAAGGGCATTGTGTGTCCCCACGAGACCTCTCCAACCCCGGCCACAGAGCTCAGAGCCGCGGCGAGCCACGAAGCTTGCGCGGTGTCGGGCTCCACCTCCCCAAGTGGCAGGGCTCGGCCGCAAGCAAGTGCTGGTGTCGCGTGGACAGTCGGTGAGAGACAACCAGCTGGGTCCACACACACCCCACGCGCGCACACACTGGAGCTCCCTTCCACCTCTCCCCGGGTCCCCAGCACACACGCCCCTGAGCTCACACTCACGCCTACTCCCCGCTCCGCCCCCACGCCCAGGCCGCGCTCACCTTGCCACGCTCACCCCCGGCCCACCCTCGCTGGCACACGCGCTCACACCCGCGTCGGCACACTCCACCACCTCCAGGCACACCCTAGGATTCCTCCACTGGCCTGGGGAGACGCACCAGGCTCTGCCTCGCCTCCCTGCCCCCCACCCTCGCTCACGCGCGCGCCCCTCTACACACACACACACACACACACCCTCTCACGGGGAGTCACTCCCCCTAGCACGCCCTCGCCCTGGGCACCCTCCCGCGGCGAGCCTCCGGGTCCTCCTCATCTCTCCCTCCGCTGCCTGGCGGCCCCGCGCTCTCAAGCCCGGCCTGGAGCCGCTCGGCCGCCGGGAATCTGTAGGGAGACGAGGGCGCAGCCTCGCCGCCTCCCCCGGACTCTCCTCTCCGCCCCGCCCGCGCCGCGCCCCCACCGCCTCCCCCTTTGGGAGAGGGACCTCGCCAGGCAGCCGGTGGCCCGCCGGGCTCCTCTCCGCGCGGAGCCAGCAGCGGCGGGGGCAGGGCGCGAGCGAGGGAGCCCGCGAGCCCGCGAGCCCGAGAGCGGAGCGGCGAAGCGGGGAGGGAACGCGCTGCTGAGCCGGGGCTGGAGCAGCGGCGGCAGCGGCGGAGGGAGGGCCCCACGGACAGGCAGACGCACGAACGGACCGAGCCAGGGAGGGAGCGAGAGAGACTTCGCCGGCGAGGAGGAGCGGCGCGAGCCGCGGCTGCTGGGCGCTTCCCCGCGCTGCTGGGTGCTCGGCGCCTCCGCGGCCCCCGGCTCCCGGCCTCAGCTTCCTCACGCGCGCGAGGCGCGGGGTGCGGGGCCCGGGGCTCGCTTCGCCGAAGGTAAGAGGAACGCGACCAGCCTTCAGGAGCCAGGAAGTGCGAGGAGCGCTGCTCCCACGCCTGTTGCTCCGGCTGCCCACGCGGCACCCTCCCACTCCTGCACCCGGGTGGGTGGGCGCTGGGGCGCCGGAAGGATTGGGGGTGGGGCTGGCGCTGTGGGGGAGCAGGCAGCCGGCCCGGGGGCGTCGGTTCCCTTGGGCTGCGGAGCCACCTCCGGGGCAGCTAGGCGCTGTGAGGTTTGGAGGTGGGGTTGTGAACCTCTGCCCTCCTTCCATTGGCCTGCCTTCCCTCGGGGGTGCCAGAGGCAGCGCCACTGGATCCGGCGGCAGGTGGCGACGGCTCGCTTGGTCCCCCGCTCCTTGTGAGGGGAGAAGGAGAGAAATGGCTGAGGGTGGAAGCAGGGAGCAGTTTGGGGCGCTTCAGAAAGTTCTCCAGCCGGGCGATCCGGCGGTGTGCCTACCAGAGGCTGGGGGCCCGCACATCTGGTCTTGTCCGACGCCGCTTCCACCCTGCGAGCTCGGAGAAGGGTCTCTGAGTGACACCGTGGGCCAACGCGGCCCGGGGGAGGCCGTTCCTAAGGACTCACTTTGCGAGATGTTTACACTGCGGATGAGGCGCTGAAGGGACTGGGCAGAGAAGTTACCTGGAATCAACTAAATTCCTGCACTTGCTTAGTGTTGACATTTGAATCGAGTCCAGGATGTTCTGCTTTTATCCCGGGCAGCCGTGATATGTCAGCAACAGGCTGAGGTTCCGGACCTGGAATCTGATAGCAATGAGAAGGCTCGGTTGTATTTCTTAGGAGAGGGTGCCTGAACTTTCTCGCGATCCTAGGTACAATGCAATCTATTTAAGACCTGGTTGCTACATGGTGCATGGTGTATTTTGCATGAATTCACAGTGATGGTTAGGTTTACGCCTTTTTTTTTTTTTTTACCATTACTTCAAGGGAACCTGGATATTAAACGTCTGTAGAAAAGCAGCCTGGGCCAGCACGAATTCAGTGCAAAACATGTGTATCTTTCCCCATGTGGACATGTTGGCACAGGGGTGGGAATAGATGTGTTTATTTTTCCTTGTCTCTACTTGAATGCAATAAAATCCAAGTACACAAGGGACCCCCAGAGGAAGAAAGATTAGTGGCTTGTTCCCTTTCGCTGTTGAAGAGGCTGGAGGAAAAAACAAGAGTTCAGGAAAGTGCCCTGGCCAGCCTAGGAGTGGCAGTGCAGAAGAGGAGCTCTGTGTGTGTCCCAGGCCTGTACCCCAAGATCCCCAGCTTGGCACTCTGTCAGTTTCATGCCTGCTTATGCAAACCCTGTGGGCACAGGAGAATGCCCCCTGGGTTGTCAGGACCTTCTCCTCCCCCAGACTGGCCCTATTCTGGGCTGAGCGATGTGTCGTAAAATTGTGGAAAGTAAAAGTTTCCAGAGCCTCTCCACACCCAGCTCTCTGCCGAGGTCACTGAAGGGCAGACCTTGGTGACATGACGTTTTTGTTGCCTTGTGCCTGTGCTCAGGTTAGGTGTCAATCCCCAGGACAGGCTGCCTGGTCACTTTGCCCACGTTTGGCCCTCTACCTCCTCCAGAGAAGTTGGTTAACAGGGCTGCCTTTTTACAGCAGGCGAATGTGTTTCCCTTTTCCAGGGTTTTATTTTTCTTTTCCGTGTCATTTCAGCACTCACCTGTTTTAAATGTCTCTTCCCCATCCTCCCCCACCCCCATCTTTCCCACTGTCAAACTCTTCTGCCAAAAACAAAAATAGCTTCAGATTTTTCATTTGTAAGGCGTCCACGTCCTAGTAAAACCTTGGCATTTGAGGCCTGTGCAGTGCCATTGGCTGGAAATGGGGCCGCACTGTTGTGCCTGTTGCAGGAATTCATACCCAGGTCGGCTCCAGGAAGTGTTGGTGCCCATCAGGGGGTGAGCGCTGTGGTGATGGCCTTGGAGAAGCCCTGCTTGAGCCGGGTCATGCCGACACAGTTTGTGTGGAGGGTATGGCTGATATGGCCGTAGGCATGGTATCTGGTGGGGGCACCTTTCCTCCCCTTCAAAACACACACACACACACACACACACACACACTCACACAGAAAGTAGCAGTGGGGTAATTCCTCCCTTTTTGGTACCTTTTACCAGAGGAACAGGGCTCGAAGCTCTGGAGACAGCCTAGCTGTTGCCTGGCCTTCTTTGGGAAGATTGTCCCGGATTAATGCATGGCGTCAAAGTTTGGCCTTGGGACCAGAAGCTTTTATGATAGATAGAGAGGGACTGTTCTTCCTACCCCAGCTCTCAATTATTCATCTGAGAGCAGTTTGTAAAATACCCAGGGCCCTTGGAGAAGAGGAGATTGGCATGGGGTGGAGAGCGTAAGGTGATGGGGCTCAGCTTGGTAGAGGAAGGTAGCAGGCAGTGAGGCTTGGGAGTCAGGGTGAAACAGCACTGGGCACCACCCTATCAGGGTGCACAGCTGCATACCTGGCCCAAGCAGGGTGCTGCAGGGTACCTCTTGGCTCAGTGGTCTCTTACTCTTTGCCACTGGAACCCCTCAAGTTCCATGGAGCATAGTCATTTTGAAGGAGTCTCAGCTCCTTTTCTGAAACTTGTCAGCATAAATGCCCATGTCATAGGATTTTTGTGGGATTAATTAACTGTTGCTGTAAAAGTGCTTAAACCAGTGCCCACTGCATGGTCAGTGATCAGTAAATGTTGGCTAAATCTGAATTGGAATTATCTTGTCGCCAATGTTTAAATTGTAGGCTTGCTTCCCAAACTTCCCTTGCTCCTTAGAAAACCTAGCTAAGTGTGTGCTTAGGGACTACAAATTCTCCTAGTAACCTAAAGGAAATACAGGGAGTTATAAGGGTAAATTTCTTGAAGAAAGATACAAAAGGCACAGGATGTATTCCTAAGTCTTCTATCAGCAGCATCAGTGGCATGCGGATTACTCACTGCCGTGGATGAATGATCCCCCTGTTCTTTCCTCAGTTCCCGTAATCAAGAACTCATCAGGCCTGTGCTGTTTTACTCTTCTCTGAGTGGTGACATTTAGAGGAATGTCATTGTCATTCCTGATGTCTACTGTGACACCTGAATCAACCTCCCTTTATTGAGGAAGCAGAGGGACCTGTGAATATGCTCCTTAGCATGAAGAGAGGGAAACTGAGGCAGAGATTATCTCCTTGGGAAAACTCCACTGAGAGCCACAGGGAGTCAGAGGCACTTAAATTGGGTTCATTTTATTCAGATCTATCTTCAGAGTTTACTGAGTGTTTGGAGAGAGAATGCCCACCCTTGAAAACCCCTGATAGGTACAGCATGGAATAAAATCGGTGGACTGCAAATGACATCTATATAATCTGGGTTCCCACCTACCAACAGTAGGTTGAGCACCGACTATGCTACCTCCTGAGTTGTCATGTAAATGTTGAGGTATCATGGCCTTTACCCTTAAGGAGCTTCGTGTGGGATGGGGAAAGCGGGGAAGAGACATGGCTATACCCTTGAACTCCACGTTGAAACTGCCTGGGTTTAAATCTCTCTGTCTAATTATTACATCCTTTAGCCAGTTATACCTCCTCATACTTCATCTTCCTCACCTGCAAAATGGGGACGACAGTGGTGTCTGCCCCCTAGGGGTATTGGTGGGGTGGGCTGAGGTGGTCCATGTAAGCATGCAGTACTGGGCTGGCTGGCAGTGAGCCCTCAGTAAACATCAGCTGCTATTCTTCTTACAGGAAGACCTTGAGAAGCAGTGTAGCACAGCACCTCAGGGCACGTGGCGTGGGGTCAGACTGCCTGGGATGGGATCCCCATTCTGCCCCTTTCCAGCTGGCAGACTGCTGAATTTCAGACTTCTTCCTGGGTTTGCTGTGAGGATTACATGAGATGATCCACAGGAGACAGTGCAGTGCCTGGCATAGAGTCAGTGCTCAATTATTGTTGGCCATGATGATTAATAAGACAGAGAGGGCTTCCCTGATGGCGCAGTGGTTGAGAGTCCGCCTGCCGATGCAGGGGACACGGGTTCGTGCCCCGGTCCGGGAAGATCCCACATGCCGCGGAGCAGCTGGGCCTGTGAGCCATGGCTGCTGAGCCTGTGCGTCCGGAGCCTGTGCTCCGCAACGGGAGAGGCCACAACAGTGAGAGGCCCACGTACCGCAAGAAAAAAAATAAATAAATAAGACAGAGAGTGTCTGTAATCCAGGCGAGAGGGTGATAGGTGCTAGGGAAGAGGGGCAAACAAAGTGCCGAGAGCCCAAAGGAGGAGAGAATTTCAGAGTGGGGAGAGGAAGGCGCATCACAGAGAGAGTGAGGCACAGGCGGGATTCTAACAGGAGGGCTGGGTGAAGGGGGAGGATATTCCCAACAGAAAGGAAGAGTGCCCACAGACAGAACCCACAAGGGCTGCGCGTTAGCCCGTCTGTGGTCTAGGATGGGTGCGTGGGACATGGGGCTGGAATGATAAACCAGGATCCATTTATGGAAATGCCAGAATGCCGCCAAAGAGTTCAGACTTGATTTTGTAGGCTGTGGGGAAATCTTGCTTAGGGAGATTACCCTGAGCAGAATGGATTTACTGGGAAGAGGAGAAACAGGGTCGGGGAGGGGGGGAGATGAGAGACAAGCAGGCCAGTGGGAAGGAGGCCTGAGGGAAGTGAGGCCTTAATGAGGGCAGTAGAGCTCCTGTCTCATTATTTGGCAACTCTTTGGGTGGAGAAGTGAGGAAGAGGGCCAAGGCGACAGGCCCGGGGTTAGGGATGCTGTGAACAAAAGGTGAAGAGCAGTTTTTTGCAGGGAGGTAGACTCAGCTGACACCTGTCCAGTTTCAGAGGCATCCAGGTGGGAAAGTCCGTGGTGGCTCAGGAATGAGAGGGGGTAGAGATCTGGAAAACCTAGAAGAGTTGGGAGTCAGGAGAAGCAAGCAGGGTTACGAGGAAAGATGAAGATCAAATCCCATTACAAGACTCACCCTCTACCTCATTTCTTTAAACCAGCTGAATTCCAGAGGGTCCAAATAATTCTGAGCCAGGATTGGTTCTGTGTGATCAGTTTAGGATTTGGGAAAATGAGTGTCAACCCCAAACAATTTCCCGTTGCTGTTACGTGTGTTTCTGTGTCACCACATGTCTCCCCACAGATGGTATACATTTGGGATTGCAGAGTCATTTCACTATCATCTTTAAAAAGCCAGATTTGGGAAGGTAAATCTGTTTCCCAAAGCCAAATATAATTCTCCGCGCCACTGTTCCCTCCATCCACTCAGGTGATGGGGAAGTGTGTACTCAGCGTGGCTCAGAGAGCGGTGAGTGAAGGGCCGAGGTGGCCCAGCTCTGGAGGAATCTCTGAGGGTGGAGAGAGGCCAGGTGAAAGAGGCTGGCTTGGGGAAGAGTATTGTTATATAACCCGAGGGAGTTATGGATGGTGGGCAGATGGAGACGGGAGGCGAGGAGTCTGGAGATGGCAATAAGCGTGGATCAGCTTCCTCTGGGAGGGAGAGGGACAATGCATGGAAGGCAGGTAAACCAAGAATCCAAGAGCCCTTTGCAAGGTGGGGGAGGAACCCCAGCCTCACAGCCTCTGCCACATCTTTCTATTATGGCTCTGAGGGCGTGATTGGACACGAGGTTGCTGGATGTCCCAGAGTTGCGCTCCACCAGAGTCAGCCTTCTCCATGGGACTCAGGCACAGAACTCCACCAAATCCTGGGTCTACTGTGGTCACCTGCCATCTCAGAGAATTGTCCAGACCTGGGCAGCCCCAGCCTCCTCACCCGTGAAGAGTGGAAAGAATGTGTTTACCTGATCTCCCTCATCCACATGCCATTCCTGATTACCCTAGTGGGTGAAGAGAGAAATAAAAATTAGCATGTTTATCCCACTTTTAAATTCATTTAATGAGAACTCATTTACCCTCTCCCAATTTAAATTCGTAATAATGCCATAACCTTTCGGAGCTGATTATTACCCACGTCTTCCCAGATCTTTCTGCTAAAGACGCTTTCCCTCCAAATGCTCCTGAGCCCTCTTGGAACTTGACAATTTGTCAGGCAGTCAACAAATTCCGGTGATACCACACTGCTGCACGGCCCGGTGGGCGCTAGGTGCTCTCCCGGCGAAGGGAGGGGAAAGAATCAAGTCCCCTCTCTTTGGTGGTGACTTCAGTTCCATTAATTTGCCTTCCAGACTTTTGCTCTTTCACTTACCGATGACCCTTCCCTGTGTCCAATTTCCCACCCGGGGGTGCCAATCAGAGACTCACGGGTTCTCCGCTCTCTCCTCCTGTCTCTAGGGGTCGCTGAACTAACTCTCAAGCTGGTGTGCGCGGTGGCGGAGCAGTGGCCGCCCAAGAGCTGGAGTCACCATGGCGGCCGGAGTCGCAGCCTGGCTGCCTTTCGCGCGGGCTGCGGCCATCGGGTGGATGCCGGTGGCCAACTGCCCCATGCCCCTCGCCCCGGCAGACAAGAACAAGCGGCAGGATGAACTGATCGTCCTTAACGTGAGCGGGCGGAGGTTCCAGACGTGGCGGACCACGCTGGAGCGCTACCCGGACACACTGCTGGGCAGCACGGAGAAGGAGTTCTTCTTCAACGAGGACACCAAGGAGTACTTCTTCGACCGGGACCCAGAAGTGTTCCGCTGCGTCCTCAACTTCTATCGCACAGGCAAGCTGCACTACCCCCGCTACGAGTGCATCTCCGCCTACGACGACGAGCTGGCTTTCTATGGCATCCTGCCCGAGATCATTGGCGACTGCTGTTACGAGGAGTACAAGGACCGCAAGAGGGAGAACGCCGAGCGGCTCATGGACGACAACGACTCAGAGAACAACCAGGAGTCCATGCCCTCCCTCAGCTTCCGCCAGACCATGTGGCGGGCCTTCGAGAACCCGCACACCAGCACGCTGGCCTTGGTCTTCTACTACGTGACTGGCTTCTTCATTGCCGTCTCGGTCATCACCAACGTGGTGGAGACGGTGCCGTGTGGCACGGTGCCTGGGAGCAAGGAGCTGCCGTGTGGCGAGCGCTATTCGGTGGCCTTCTTTTGTCTGGACACCGCCTGTGTCATGATCTTCACGGTGGAGTACCTCCTCCGGCTCTTTGCGGCGCCCAGCCGCTACCGCTTCATCCGCAGCGTGATGAGCATCATCGACGTGGTGGCCATCATGCCCTACTACATAGGCCTGGTAATGACCAACAATGAGGACGTGTCGGGCGCCTTCGTCACGCTTCGGGTCTTCCGCGTCTTCAGGATCTTCAAGTTCTCCCGCCACTCCCAGGGCTTGCGGATCCTGGGCTACACCCTGAAGAGCTGTGCCTCTGAGCTCGGCTTCCTCCTCTTCTCCCTCACCATGGCCATCATTATCTTTGCCACTGTGATGTTTTATGCCGAGAAGGGCTCCTCCGCCAGCAAGTTCACGAGCATCCCGGCCTCTTTTTGGTACACCATCGTCACCATGACCACACTGGGGTAAGTCCTGCTCTGTTGGACTGGAGAAGGGCGGAGGTTGGATTGACGCTGACGCTTTGGATGGTATCAGGATTGGGCAGAGGAAGATGGAGTCGCTTCTCCAAGTTGTAGGAGCAAGGGAAGCCCCTCATCAGAAGAGGAAGGCACCTGAATGATTTGTTTGGGGAGGACAGGAGTCTTGGAATTGAGTTTTCTTTTTTGGGGGGGCATGTATTTTACAAAACATGGAAAATTAAATCACCATTTATTTTTTTCAGCCATGCCTTCTGTGTATGTGTGTGTGGTGAGGGAGAGGTGAGTGGTGATTGCTGCATGCTTATATGCATCTTGTGCTTGCAAGGGCTGCCTTGAGGAGAAAAACAGCGTAGCAGAAAGGAAGAAGACAGTGAGAAGTTCAGCGAGTATTGTCAGGAGGGTACAGATTTCCATTAACAGAAGACACCTAGAACACTCTGTTTAGATCCTTCCTGCATTTCTCCTTTGTCGTGTATTTGCAGGCTGTTTTCTCTTTTGCCTTACTTTTCTTCTCTGCTGCCACAGATGCTCAAGGGTTCAGTAGCTCTGAACAGACTTTCTCTAAGGGACTCTGAACTTGGGTTTTCTGCAAAGTGGGGCACCTGGTTTGTTTTTTCTCACTGAAGGAACAGCAGTCTTGCTTTCTCGGCCTGACTCTGTGATGGAATGATCCGGCCTTCCTGGGCGATTGTGAGATGGTCTGAATGGATCATGTGGTCAGACACAGTGGCAGCAATATCATCAGAGGGAGGGAGAGGCGCTCAGCGAGGTCACAGGTGACTGTCTCTTCCATCTCCCCGGGGTCCCCTCTGCAGCTGAGGTCACCAAAATGTATTTGCGGTACTGGGATGTGAAGATTTCCATCAGAGGATGGGGGGTGAGGAAGCAGATTACCATCTTCACCCTAACAGGATTAGGGCTAATGAAGGCAGCTTTACGGAGACATGTATTTCTTAGGGGTTGCTGCTTCAGCCTTTGCAACTCGTTGAGGCTAATGCAGAACCCCTTCATGATTCATATGCTGGGTCTATATTTGCTTAGGCCAGGAAGCGTTATATTGCTGATGGAGAATTCATGACGTTTTTTATTTGGTGTTTGACAATTCGGTTCGTGGCGTCCTGGTGATTTGATTTTTTCTTTTTTCCTGGCTGAAACCCTGTGGCACCGGTATCGGTTTTTCCATAGCGCTGCATGTGCTTATTGGGAATGACTGAGCAGGTGATGGGACCTTTTAAAATGATTACGTTTGTCATTCTGCCACATGGGAGGGAGTAGCAAGGGGGAGGGTGAGAGGTGTCACTGTCCACGATGGGGGCATTCCATTCACCTCTGTCCGTCTGACAGAGGCCACCCTGCCCCTTCCTCCCTTTCCAACACACACGCAGCCTCCAAATAGCTGCTCCTACCCAGATGGGCAAGAAAGTCTGGTCCTTTGACCTTGCCTCTCTTGGCTCAGGGGGCGGATATGGCTTCCTGGCACAGTGGAATATTTAGGGATTAAAATGGGCTAGAGAGCTGGCCATGTGTCAGGAGAAGGAGGCACATTTGCTGCTTCTGTGCTAACCTGGCCATCCGTTCGCTTTCCTGAAAGGGACCGCTCCCACGGCCAGGACCTCCATGGCCGCGCTCTGACATGGCTCTGACTGTCCAGTTCCCTCAAGTGCCCCTTGGTGGGACTCATGACACCAGAGTGATGCCTCAGGACCACCATGGGGAGAAAACAGGACAGACTGATGGGTGTCATCCGTGGGATGGGGGATGTGGGACCGTTCCAGAGGAGATCAGTGGAAACTTCAGTGACCACCTCCCTGTTACATTTTATTAGTATAACAGCGTATGTGTGTCTACTATGTGTCAGCAGTGTGCTGAGCACTTTGCATATGTTATCTCTTTAAGTCTTCACAATAGCCTTGCAAAGTAGGAAAAACTCTATACAACTTTGAAGATGCAGCAGGCAAGGCTCAGAGAGGTTAAGTAAATACCTGTAGTCACGTAGCTGCTAAGAGGTGGTGCTGCTTTGCAAATACCAGTCTGGCTGTCTCCAGGACCCTTTCTGTTCTCATTCCCCCCTCTACTTGTTTCCGTACCATCAGGGCCCATAGGTGGAAATCAGCCCTTCAGAGTTATTTTTTTTTATTATGGTCTCAGGGTGTCATAGTCTATTCTAGTCATATCACTATTGAAGAAAGAAAGCATCAGTGCAGTGAGTACTACAGACACCTCACTAGGCACACAGGGAATTTATAAATAAAACATTTCCTTCTGGCCAGTTTAAGTTCTGCCTTGGAAGTTAATGGCTGCTTTCATGGCAAAATCCAGTGTTTTACTGTCACTGGGGAGACCAGTGATTTTCTTTAGCCTTCACTCTGTAGAATCAAGGTCGAGTCCAATGTCAGGGGGTGGACAGTCATGGCCTCACATTTATTTTCGGGAATGCGGGAGGGGCAAAGCAAGAAGACTCTGCCAGATAGTGAGACAAAGAGGAAGGGCAGGATACCTGTGTGGGAAGAAGCATGCTCCCCCTGACTGTGGGCACTGTGGACTCCTCACCCTTCCCTTCCCCGTGCATCAAGACGTCTAGCCTCGGCGAGGAAAGACTCACGGGCCAGAACAAGAAAAGAAGCCTTTTAGTTATATCTTCCTTAACCTCAGTTAAGTAACGGGAAAGCAGGCTTTTTCTTCCCTTCCACCCTGGCTGGTGTCGCCCAATGCTGGATTGGGCTGCTTTGACTTTGACCTGGGTTGGCAGTGGGAACCATCACCAGGCTCCCTGCTCGGCTATACACAGCAGGTGTTTGGCAAAACACTTTTAAATGGATGGGTCAGTGCGAATGGGACTCCTTTTCCATTTGCTTGGTCTGATACTGTTCTCAGTCCCTTCCAGACCCGCCTGTCCTCTCTCTAGGGTGGACCCAAGATTTGTGTCTGCCCCAGCCCTGGCCCCAGGGAGAGAAGACGGCAGCCTTCACCTGGTGTGTGGTCTCCCCTACTGGGGTGCTCTGCTGCGTTGTGGGGGTCTTCTTGCCCTTATTGGAGGTCTTACCCACCAGACCCTGGAAACCTTTCCTCTCCTCGGCTGGTTTCTGTCCTGAGCCCATTTACTGGCTCGTTGTAAGCTTGTTCGACCACTCCAGAAAGCCTGTCTTTTGCTTACTCTTCACTGGCATTTGAGCCCCAAGTGGCTGTGCAATACCAAGGGCCAGTGTTCTGCCACGTTCCATGTTCTGTCCGGTTGCTTCCAACAATTCCCAGCAGACTCCTAGTTCTTCCAGTCTCCAGACCCTCCCCGCCCAAACCTTCCATTGCTTCCTATTTCCAGTCTGGAGAGACTGTCTTGAGTTCCTTTTCAGAGCAGGGCTGACTGACTGGCAGAGGGCTGATGTGCCGAGTGAAGGAATCCGCTCTTCCTGGCTCTGGTTGCCATCTCTGCCTGCTTTCCCAGGATCCGCTGATGAGTTACTCAGGTGTCCTCCAGGGAGGGATCTCCTGGAGCCAATTATTCCTATTTTTTTAATTTCTCAAAATATCTTAAGCACACAGAACAATAACAGCCCAGCTGCCATCAATGCTTGAGGATGACTTTCCTTTGCCACCTCCTTTGCTGGTGGGAAAGACACCTGTGCCCAGCCCAGGGTTCCCTTGTGCCCCCTTGACAGCTGAGCTCCCAAATTCACCATTAAAGGATTAATTTCCGTGCTCATAATGGATGCTATAAATAAAATAAATCCTCAATTATCTCAGTTAACAGAGGGAAGGGATAATACAGAACTCCCAATATTAAATAAGACCAGCACATCTAGTTTGGGAATGTATTATATGGCATAGACTTTTTCAAAGCAGATTTTCCCTCTTCATTTTATTTGACTTTGCTTGACATCACCATTGGGCGGACTGCCTGAGCCAGTCCGTGGGTGAAGCTCACGTGGGGCGTGGGGAAGAGGGGAGGAAAGCTTTGTGAGCAAGCATCCGCAGGGCCATGGAGGACCAGCTCCAGTCCTGGATAGGGTGAGGCCGCTCTTGGATAGCTTAAGGAGGGGGAGTTCGACCTGGGAAGGGCAGGGAGTGGTAGAGCAGCGGAGCAGCATCGCTCCTGATGAGGTGGCCCGCTGCTGCCTGGTTGGCTTGGCTATGTAATTGAGACCGGCGGCCTGTCTTCCCCCCGTGTTCTGAGATGAGAGAGCTTTTGACAGTGTCCAAAAATCACTTTAACAGGCTTCCCTGGTGGCGCAGTGGTTGAGAGTCCACCTGCCGATGCAGGGGACACAGGTTCGTGCCCCGGTCTGGGAAGATCCCACATGCCGCGGAGCAGCTGGGCCCGTGAGCCATGGCCGCTGAGCCTGCGTGTCCGGAGCCTGTGCTCCGCAACGGGAGAGGCCACAACAGTGAGAGGCCCACGTACCACACACACACACACACAAAAATCACTTTAACGAAAGCAATCGAGTTTTACTTCTTCCAAGCAAAAGCAGCCTCCAGGTGATTTGCATTTCCCTTTAAAGCATAATCCTGGAAGGGTCCTGCCTCAGGTTTCCAGAGACTGGGAGCCGGGCCTTGGAGAGCAATACAGGCACTCCACAGAGTGGGGTACTTGATCAGGCTCCCCCAGTGGAGACAACCAGAGGTGTGGTTCTGTTAACCCTTCAATTCCTGAAATTCTGGCTGCACCATCATCCACTGCCTCTGGGGGGCCCACCAACCCTCCTCCCACCTTCAAATGCCTTGGTGTGGGACACTGGCCAGTCGGTGCCCACCTTTGATGGTGGTGGGTCCCTGCCCAGGGAGATCTGATCAGAGTGCCCTTACTGGGAATAAATGGCCTCAGGGTCTTTTCTTGGTTTGACATTTCTTAACCAACAGTTTTCTGCTGCTGAAATTCCTAAGAGTAGAAACCTGCCTCCCAACAAGGAATCATTCATTGATTCAACATTTACTGAGTGCCTACTGTGTACCGGGCAGCATGGTAGGCTCTGAGAATACACAGGCACTATGATGGCATGTCAGCCCTACATAAGGTACAGACAAAATGAACTGAATTAGACTCAGTTCTCTTCCTTTGAACCAAAACAAGAGAGGGTGGGAACAGCAGTAGACCAAGGATCAGAAAAGAGGCTTTTACTCACACTTTTCCCGTCACCCAGAGACTACCCCTCACTCTGCTCTGTGTGTGGCTAACCCCCGTCATCCTTCGAGACAGCCCACATCGTCTCCTCCAGGAGACCTTCCCAGCCCTCCAGGAGCTCCGTGCCCCTCCTCCTGCCTCCCACTGCAGCCCCTGCATACCTCTGTCTTGCCAGTTGCCACATTTTATTAACTTTATTTGTTTATGTGTCTTTCCCCCAGGATATGAGCTCCTCAAGGGCAGGTCTCTATTCCAAGGATCATGGTGTGATCCGTGCCTAGCACAGGGTCTGATATGTATTGGGCCTCAATATATATCTGTTCAACCAAACAGGTTTGTACCCCAGCTTACCCATCTTCAATTTTCTCACCTGTTAACCATCTCCTGCCCATTGTGAGAACCAATGAAAGTGCTGTCTGAATGTTGGTTATATGGTCATGTCCGACAGGATATTTGTGGGTGGGTGGAGATGGGGAGACCAAGCAGAGCATTCTCTGGTTCTGACATCAGCCTAGCAGAGTTGGGGCTTTCTTGCAAGGGAAGTTTAAGCCTTTGTCTTTCACTATTGGCTACTTGGCCAGGCTTCCCACTGCAGACTCTGGAGCAGGGAGGAGCACAAAGAGAGCCATAGATAAGCACCCCTACCCATGAAGTATCCCTCCATTCGATTATTTGAGTAGCTACTAGGCTCTGGGGATACAGCATCAAAGAAAACAACCCCTGATCCAGTGGAGCTTACATTCTAGTAGAGGAAAACACACAGTAAATAGAAAAATACATACATACATACATACATGTATCCTATCAGGCAGCAATTCATGCTGCAGAGAAAAATAAAGCATGATGTGAGAAATTGGGGGTGCTGGGTGTGAGACGGGGTGGAGCAAGGGAGAGTTGCTATTTTATTTATTTATTTATTTATTTATTTATTTATTTATTTATGCGGTACGTGGGCCTCTCACTGTTGTGGCCTCTCCTGTTGCGGAGCACAGGCTCCGGATGCGCAGGCTCAGCGGCCATGGCTCACGGTCCCAGCCGCTCCACAGAATGTGGGATCCTCCCGGACCGGGGCACGAACCCACGTTCCCTGCCTCGGCAGGCCGACTCTCAACCACTGCACCACCAGGGAAGCCCGAGAGTTGCTATTTTAGATGAGGAGGTTAAGACAGGCCTCTCAGATAAGGTTACATTTGAGCAGAGATCTGAAGGAATGTGGGTTTCTTGGGGAAGAGCATTCCAGGCAGAGGGAACAGCAAATGCAAAGGCCATTAGGCAGGAGGGGCCTTGGTGCACTATTCTTGGAAGGGCAAGAAGGCGCTTATGGTCCAACCCCAAGAGCAGGTAGCGGGAAGCAGCTCATGCAGGGCCCTTATGATCACCTCAAGGACTTGGCCCTTTGCCTTTCACTAATCTGCTTAGAATGGGAAGCCACTGGAGAGTTTTGAGTAGACCTGACTCATGTCTTAAAAGGATCACTCTGGGTACTGGGTAGGGAATATATTGTACGGGAGAAGCTACCACAATAATCCGGGCAGGAGATGATGGTGGCTGGGATCTAGGGTGGTGGTGGCAGTGGAGAAGGGAGAAGGGAGAGATTCCGCATTTATTTGAAGGTAGAGGCCACAGGACACACATGCTGGTCTTGCTGTCAGCCTGCCAGCTGAAAGCTTCACCAGCTCCCATGGCAGAGAACTAGCCTGAAGACACATTCCTAAAGACCTCCACCACTGGGAGAAACGTTTCACAAGAAGAGGCCTCAAGAGCCTGCAGGATAGCTCCCAGACTCTGGCACAGAACAGACAAGCCCCATAGGCCGAGCTGGAGCATGGCCAGCTGAGAGCAGGGCTGGGCTGGACTGGCAGTCAGAGGGAGCACCTGCACCTGATTGAGGTTGTCTTCAACCCAGGCAGAATTTCCCTAGCACCTGCCAAGGGCTGGGTACCACCATGCGGGGACGATCTTGGCTCAGAAACTGAAAAGGAGAGGCCAGTCTCAGAGTCAGCAGCTGTGGTAGCTGCCGGCACAGAGGGGCAAAGCAGAGGGCTTCAGGGCTATGGAGGAGGGAGAGATAAATTCCCACGGGTGGGGTGTGAGCTTTGACGTTCTTCACACCAGCGTCACCACATTAGATTGCTCTTTCAATCCAACAGTTCAAATTGCTGCAATTTTCGGAAAAGGATTTCCACGCTGATGCCCATTTCACAGCTCTCTTCGGAATCTCTCAAAATCAATCTCTCTCTCTGTTTGGTTTTGTTCGGGTTTCCCTCTTTAAACATACCCATAAACACAAACATGATTCCTCCTGAGGAGCAGCAATTATTCTGCCTGAAAATAGTGTAAATAAAAGGCATCCTGCGGGCTTCCCTGGTGGCGCAGTGTTGAGAGTCCGCCTGCCGATGCAGGGGACATGGGTTCCTGCCCCGGTCCGGGAAGATCCCACATGCCGCGGAGCGGCTGGGCCCGTGAGCCATGGCCACTGAGCCTGCGTGTCCGGAGCCTGTGCTCCGCAACGGGAGAGGCCGCAACAGTGAGAGGCCCGCGTACCACACACACAAAAAAGGCATCCTGGCCCTCCGTCTCCCCAGGGGAGTGGCAGAACCCCTTGGTAACTACATGAGGATTTTTGTCTCTGTCACCCAGGTGGGAGCGCCTATTCCAGTCCTCACAGGGCTCTTGGCCACATGTCATCATGGCCGGGAGCTACTCCCGGGCAAGGAGAGGAGCAGAGACTTCTCTGTGAGTCCCCCCATGCCCTGTCCTCAGACAGGTGGTCCCCTCCAGGAAGCTGACACTCTAGTCACATCTTAAGTGTTCATCCTTTGTGATGACCAAGTCAGTTTTTCTTTCCTGGGAAGTGGGGACCAGGCCCTTAGCAATCTCTTTTGTAAGGAGTGTATAGTAGTGAATTCAAACCAACTTTGAATGGGGACTTGTTTGTGACGAGGAGGAAGGGGTTACCACAATGCCTTCAAGAACCCATAGTTCTCAACCAAAAGGCTCATGTACTGTGGCCTCCAGGTCAAGGCCAGCGCTCCTGCCTCTGTCCAGACTGCTTTTCTCAGACCAGAACGTAGGCTTCTTCTCCCCAGCCCCAGCTCTCTCCACCCAGCTCAGTGCAAATGATGGGTTGGTGAGAAGGGGCTTGCTGGGGAGGGAAGATAACTCAGCCTTTGCTGATCATGGTTGGTTAGAGGGAGATTGCATCTAGCTCATGTAATCATATTCCGGGTGTCAGGACTCGAATGAGTGTCATTAAACTGAATCAGAAAAATCGTTTTAATATAAATGCCACCTCACACACAAGCTAGTTGATGGAGAAATGGATGGGGCTGGGGACGCCTCCTTTGTAATGCGATGCCGTAAAATCACATCACCTTCATTATTTCCCACCAAGCCAACACATCATAATGCCCATGAGCGGCAGAACAGCTTGAATTTAATATACAGAAAGTCCAATCAAACAATAAATGGATGGAACTATATAAAGAAACCATTTTCTGGGAGGCTGGCTCCATTCTCTGGGATTCAGCTCCCTGACACATGAAATGTGCATCAATTTTCCCCAACTAATGCAGCTGCTGAATCACCACATTTGATATTTGTTTGCTTCAGAAGGAGAAGAGGGGAGCTTTCCCCCCTACATTATCTAGCTATCAATGCAAAATTGCAAATCTCATTTTCTTTGATTTGCATCCAGTGGTTCCCGGTGGCATAGCAAGGCACCCTCCTGTTACCAGCAAGACTGGAAGCACAGCCCTCCCTCCATCCCAGAACCTTACTCAGCCCCAGGGGCACTTTGTCATCATCTTTAAACAAAATCCAGCTCTGGACCCAGAGTGAGCTGTTAGGGGGCTGGGACCTCTCTACCCTTGCAATCATCTGAAAGAAACTGGCCAACCCCCGGGCCATGCTGACAAACCCCAAGTTCCTGTGATGCCCTAATCGTCCAGTCTTGCCTTCAAGGTTGTATAGAGCAGATGTTTCCTTCTGGACCAGATTCCTCCCACCAGCACAGTCCTCCATCTCCCCTTCCATCCCTGTTACCCAGCCAGTTATTGAGAGGCTGTAAACGCAAATAGCAACCCGATCAGCCAAACAAAATTAAAAAGGCAAATCAGCTCCTTAAAAATCATACAGTACATGTCAAAGACTGATGGAAATCATGCTTTTATGCCTCTGGTGTGGGATTCTCTCCAACGCTGTTTTTCCAACGGGATGGGTAACTGAGAGTTAACCATAATTACAGGCTTATAGTTGCTGAGAAGTATCATTAGTTTATTTTTACTTCTTTCTGGTCACGCATATTTAAACAGGAAAAAAAAAAAAACCTTAGGAGGATTCAACTAAACTGAATGATATCAAAACCATGGACAGCATAAATCTCGATTCAGTTCAAAAACCATTACTGAGCATCTAGTATCTGTGAAGCACCCTATTAGGCAGTGTTGAGCATACCAAAATAAATGAGACCGAGGGGCACTGTTCCCAAGAAGTTTATAATATAGCAGGGGATTGGAGTATGTTTCTGACTGTACAGGAGAGAATGGGGCATGTGTTGAAATAATCAAGAAGTGTTTGGCACAGAAGAAAAGCTTAATAAGTATTTGTTGATGAACAAATGATTGGCTTCATGGAAAGGTGAAGTTTCAGCTGGACTGACAGACGTGGGCAGGATTTTGATATGTGGAAATGGGAATTCCAAGTAAATTGCAAAAGGACATGGTGCTCAGGGAGCTTAACTAATGTGCTGGTTTGCTAGTGTTCAGGGTATATGAGGAGCATGGCTAGAGACAAGCAGGAATAGAAGGTTTGCTGAGGGCACAGAGGATGTAAAATATTAAGCTAAAGGATTTATTTGGTGGGCATTAGGGAGCAACTAAAGGCGTCACATTGATTAGGAAGGTTTATCCGGCAGCTGTCTTCTTGATGAACGTTAGAAAGGAGCCCTTGGACAGGGTGCTGTCAGCCAGGAGACGGATCCAGGGAAGAGGTAAAGGAGGCCTGACCTAGGACAGTCACGGTGGAAAAGGAGAGAAAGGTGAAGGAGAAGGTGAAGTCCAAAGTAACTCTGGAACCATAAGACTGGACAAGTAGAAATAAGGAGTTGGCAAACATTTAGGAGGAACAGGTGGGCAGGAGGTCAAGGGCAAGGCAGAGACAATGAGCTTGCCTGTGTGTCTGTGGTGTTTGCAGGTAACCCTGAGTGTCCTTGAAGTGGCCGGCAGGCAGGTGGAAATGTGGGTCTGAAACTGAGCAAGGGAGAAGGGGGCTAAAGCAGCAGGTTTTGAAATCATCAGCTGAAGCAGGAAAAATAGATGAGATTGCCCAGGAAAACATGAAAGGAAGGAAGAGGAGAGGGCCTGGGGAACACTTCCTGCCCCGGGCCCTGCTTCTCTGGCACCTGCCCCCTTTAGGAGTGGTGGTGCCACCTGTGAGCAGCTTTGCCGATGCTTCCATTCAGCCTCTCTCTTTGGCCCGTGGAAGTTCCCTTTCACACCGGGTTTCTGCTGGAGCTAAAAGGTCATATTGGTTTCCTGAGTAAAACAAGGTTTTCTTTTTAGTCTCCTACCATGATAATTAAGTAAATAGCACCGACCCAGGAAATCGAAATTGGTTTATGGGCTTTGCTAAAAAATAATAACAGGATTCTTACATTGGCATGTGGATGGGAGATGGTCTAAATGGTCACAGACCAACAAACATCCCTTGCCTGGCCAAGGGGGACGTTGACTCCGAGTGGTGCAGCCTCCATGGGTAACACTGTCTGGCCTTGCAGTGCCAGGCCCCCGGGTGGAGTTTCCAGGCACTGCAGACACTGCTTGTCCCACCCATCCCCTCCTTCTTCTTAGAGAGAAACATCAGACGCACTCCTGGCGTCACTGGGCGTGTCCTCTCGCCTCTTGGAGACATCTCTCTTGGGCCCTTGGAAAGCACCCGGGAAAAGCGATGGTTCAGTAATTCAGCAAATTTGCATTGGGCTGTCTTTGTGAGCACGGCATAGTCCTGGTTGCGAGGAGGGGCTACAAAGAAAGGAAGGGGACGAGGACTAAACCCTAGGAGGCGGGAGTTAGGTTCCCTTCCTATATATGAGAAGACTGAGACGTTGAGAGTGTAGGCCACTGGCCCGAGCTCCCACGGTATAGTAGCATTACTAGATTCAAACCAAGGTCTTCTGACTCCTTCGGAGCCCGCTGCTTCATAAGAAGCTTCAGTCTAGTAACAGGGGTGACTTGTGTTCACACAGAGCTATATTTCTAGGTTCAACAAGGGGAGAGGTATGAGTAAAGGGCAGAAAAGTATGAGGGAAAGGTGGAGGAGGCAGGAACCAGGGAAGGCTTCTTGGAGGAGGTGGCATTTCAGCTCGTGCTTGGAAGCTTGTGGTGGAAAAGTTCAGTGCGTTCCTTCATTTGATCATTTACTGAACAAATATTGTGAGTCTCTACGCGCCAGGCAGTGTGCTGGGGCTGAGGCGGTGTTCACGAACAGAACAGGCAAATTCTCAGGAGCAGCAAACAATAGTCAAATGAATGTATAAAGTGAGAATGAAAGGTTGAAGTAAAAACCAGGAAAAAAAGAGATGAGCCTGGTAAGGGGAGAGAGAATGAGGCCGTCAGCCTGACCCCAGGGAGAGATGAGGGGTCCCAACACGAGGGTAGAGGAACAGTGACTCTAGCCTCTCCTGAAGTGAAAGCTCTGTCCACAGTTGATTAAGAGTCCGTGAGAGGCTGGCCCCAGGACAGAAATGATGATTCAAGAGCTGTGTTTGAGTCTCTTTAGGGTTGTTATCCAGAGGTGAGGAGACGAAAATGAGTAGCACTAGATTCACCCTGACACGTGAGAGACCACTGTCCTTCATCATCAACAACAGCAACAATAATCATAGCTAATATTATCAAGCTTTTATGATGTTCCAGGTATGGTGCTAACTATAAGTCATTTACATGGGCTTCCTCATTTAACCCTCCTGATAACCTCCCCTTAACCCCAGGAGAGCGAGATTACTGTTATCTGTGTTCTGTCCCTGAGAAAATCGAGGCCTGCTCTCTGGTAAACGGAGAAGCTGGGTTTCAGACCTGAGCTGCTCTGACCAGCGTCTGCTCTTAACCTATCACTAACCACCCAGATTTCCATCGGAGAGGCATTCGAGACCTCTCCCTCCCCAGGCTCTGTCTTGGGCAGCAGGAGGAAGACACAGCGTCCCCAGCCTCCTAATGTGCCAGCACCAAAGACCCTTGGGCCTGTTGGCAAAGGTCATAAGGGTGAAAGGTCGACACAGGATGGTGACGAAGCAGAGATGAGAGTCGCAGAGATGGGGCCAGTGGGATCGAGGGGATCCAGGCTGGTCTGAACCAACAGAGACAGGAACAGCACATGCACGGGCAGGGGGTGAGTTCATCAACAGGCAAGGAGCATACTGGTGGAAAGGAGGGAAGACAAAAAAAGAAGGAGGTGGGAAATTTTAGCGTCGCAGCAGAGCCTGTGCAAAAGAAGGAATATGTAAGGGAGAGGGAAAGTTGTAAATATACATACTGTGTAAATTTCCTATGTAAATATCTCAGAATAAAAGTCTAAAAGTCTTGGGGCTTCCCTGGTGGCGCAGTGGTTGAGAGTCCACCTGCCGATTCAGGGGACACGGGTTTGTGCCCCGGTCTGGGAAGATCCCACATGCCGCGGAGCGGCTGGGCCCGTGAGCCATGGCCGCTGAACCTGCGCGTCCGGAGCCTGTGCTCCGCAGTGGGAGAGGTCACGGCAGTGAGAGGCCCGCGTACCACAAAAAAAAAAAAAAAAAAGTCTAAAAGTCTCACGCCATCTCCCTCTCTGTGGAGATTCTGGTCCCTGGTGCCTTTGTTGCCCACGTCCTATGTCTGGCAGCATTCCCTCTCTCCCACCGCAGACCTTGGGGCATAACTCAGCCTTTCAGCTGGCCGCCTCCGCAGCCCACTAGAGAGATCACATCTCAGCGCAGCAGGGAGCTGGAGTCCAGTCCTCACAGTTTTGGAATGGAGGGAAGCAGCGCTGTTAGGGGAGCCTGTCAGAACCCGGTGACAGAGTGCAGGCTGACCTGTCCTCCAGGCCCCTCACAGTGATCTGTGGCCGGGAGCTGGGGCACGTGGGGGATCGGGTGAGGAGCCTCTGGGGGTCCATCATCCCTGGGGGGTCATGGGCACTCCCTCGCTCCCGCCGACCCTGAGGAATCACAGTACCAGGTGTGACTCTTCCTTTGTCATCTCTGACCCTCCCTACCCCCTCTGCTGGCTCGTCTGATGTTGTGGTGTTGCACTCCTTCAGCCTTTTTCATGCCTTCTCTGCACCAGAGATGGAAAAGAGCAGTTTGCCATATGTGACCCTACATTTTTTTTTTCTTTTTTCTCTTCATCCCCGGCCTGTTTCTCTTCTGCCTCTAGAAGCTGCTAGACGTTTTCCCGAGATTTCTGCACCTGAGGGCTTGCATCTCTGTCTTCTGAGCCAAAGCCCCCTCCCCTCTCCAGCAGAAGCGTCTCTCCAGGCTGGCAAAAGGCCATTGTGTTGATTAATAAAACATTTTCCTGCAGCCTGACGGGCAGGCTCTGAGTTTGGGCAGGGCTTAGAGAGAGATGATGAAGAGTTATACCCACCGCCAACTCCACATACTGTGTTTGACTTTCTTAATATTTCCATATAAGGTCAGCTTCTCATCTGAGGAGCAGAGGCTGCTGTGTCCAGGCTCTGATTTAGGTGTTTATGCTGGTTCACGTGGGTTAACCGGACCCTTCCGCTGGGAATGGGCTCTATAGAACAATGGGACGACCACTGAACTAGGAGTCAGGAGATGTGGGTTTTGGGGCCAGCTTCAACAGGCTGTGTGATCTTGGGCAAGTCACTTCCTCCCTCTGGTCCTCAGCATTCTCTTCTCAATGATGAAGTGCTGGATTTAGTGAGTTCTCACCTCCTAACCAGTTTCACAAGCTGTCAGTCTCTCCCAAATCAAAGGAAAACTGATCATTAGTCCAGTGGCCTGGATGATCCACAGCCTGGAGAACCAGCCCCTAGATGCTAGGGCACTGGGGACCTTCCCATTTCCATTTCTTCATCTCCGAAGAGGGTGAAGTGAAAAGAGTCCTTGGCCAGAGTGACCACCAGAAATGCAAGTCTGCAGAGGGACCTGGGAGGTTCTGCTTGGAGACTCCCCCAGAGGGCTCCAGGGTTCCCGATGAGAAGCACAGATCCAGGTCAGCAGCTCTCGGCCGCATAGCATTGTTTAGAGAGAGCAAGGAATCGTGAATTCAGATCCCTGGATAGGCTCGATAAGCTGAATGAGGGGAAGGTATAAGACATTAACCCTGGGACGTCAGAGAGCTACGTAAGCCCCACGAATCCTAGTTTGCTGTCCCTCTTCAGAGATGGATTCCCTTCAACAGCCTCCCCAGCAGATGGCAACGAATCTGCCTGAACATTCAGGGATGGGAGTTTACCCTTTTGACTGGTGCGCATTCCGTTTTGGAGAGGGTCAGTGATCACAACCCTCCTCTGTGTATTAAACCCGAGACTACTTCCTCTATGCCCCAAAATGATGAGGGCTTTTGAGAACCCAGAAGATTCTGTTAGGAAATAGTTCTGGAAGGCAAGTATAATTATGATCAGGGAAGCCACTAGGGGACTTGGTGGCAAGAAGACCCTGGGACATCTGTCCTGGCACAGACTTAGGATGACTCAGGCACAACCCTGGCAGATCCAAGCCCTTGGGGAGGGGTGGAGGCTTCCTGGGTGAGTCAGCTCCTCACCAGCCCCTTGGAGAGCCTGCACAGCATGGATGGGCAGGTTCTGGCGCAAATAGAGTCCCCATCCCTTCTCTGGTCTCCCACCACCCCATCCCTACTGACACTCCACCGGGGGCTGGTTTCCTACGTGCCCCACCCCATCCCCAACTTCTTTCTTCCCTGTTATCCCGTTGGCCTGTAAATGGTCCTTCCCTTCTCCACTCCCATTATTTTATAATATGAGTTCCCCAGAGGAATGCAGGGGAATCTCCATATTGCTATTAGCATCCGTGTGGGCAGCGCGGCTTACATTACTTAGAGTTATTTGAATGAAGCCAACCATTAAGTGATCACAGAGGACTGGGGAGAGGGTGAGCCTGTGGACTCTCTCCAGCTGGGGGCATCTCACTGGCTGGCTTTCTGACGTGCAGAGAGGACGAGGATGGAAGGGCCGACCCGCGGCAGGGTGCTGGCCCTGAAGGGAAGTTTGGTGGAAATGGGCCAGGTTAGTGAGTCCTCTCCTAGGGAGGCTGCCTCACTTCTGTCACCACCATCTGAAAGCATAGGCAGCCCTTGCTCGTCAGAGTTAAGCTCTGTGGTCCCGATCCCAGCTCCCAGCAGAGTGCCAGGGACACAGAAGGGGCTCAGCTGTCAGGTTCTGGCCCATCGCTGTCCCTTCACGTCCTGCCCATTCACTCAGACAGAGTGAGAAGTACCCGCACACGTGTGGCTCAAACAACCTGAAGGACTGGACAGTGGGTCAGGTGCAGGGGTTGTGTGTTTCACGGCATGTAGTGAGAGAGGATGTGCTCAAACTTGGGGTGGGGTCTGTAGCTCTGGGACATTTCCTATCCAGATAGGGCAGAGCCAAGGGGATCATCAGATCTGTGTGACCTGGAGATATCACGGAAGAGGTAGAACTTCCAGGAGTGTGTAAATCACGTGAGAAAGTTGGCTTGGACGGCTGGAAAGGGAAAGCATTCCAGGCAAACAGTGAAATTTGGAGGAGAGACTCAGAAACAGGCTCTATGCTCATGCTGCGTGTGTGTGTGTGTGTGTGTATGTGTGCATGTGAGCGCATGCTTGTGTGCCTGAAAGCCTGCTGGCAGTGAGGGGTGGGGAGGGAGGAGGGAGTTCTCAGTGTAACCCTGGGCCACTGTAGACATGGGGGAACCTCCAGGTCCTTGTTCTCTCTTTGCCATCCAGAACCCCTCCATTTTTAGAAAGTTTGCCTGCTGAAAGGTGACCCTTTCCCGCACATCAGAAGCATCATCCTGGACCAGGACTGGGGCTTCTGGTCCTTAGATGAGGCCCTCACCCACCCACAGCTTTTCCCCCAAAAGCAACTCTGTACCTGGAGAAATCCAGAGACAATTGATGGAGTTCTTATCTCAATGAATTTGACTACCCTGGGGACCTCATATAATAGTGAAGACGTTTGATCATTAACTTTAAAAAATTGTGAAATACATCAAACATGCAAAGAAAAAAAAATCTTGTCATCTTTCAAGCAGCATCTATAAAACTTCCTTATGCCCATTGATGTGAGTGCCTCTCATTGGTATGGCAGCATTATTTAATGAAACTTAAGTTATAAGGGTAACTTTATTTTAAAGGGGGAGGGTTTTGTCTTCACATAGGTATATATATTTTCATTGTAAAAAAAAACGAGTTTAAAATCTTTTTTCTTCATGTTAATTATTTAAAATTAAACCAGAGACCAGAGACCCGTTTGTTTAAAATTAAACCTGAACCAGAGCGAGTCAGCAGTCCTTGGATTTATAGTTCTGTTTACACAAAAATCTGTTCGGGGCAGTGGAGAGCACAAGCCTCCAACTGCAGATGCCAGTTTGAATCTGCTATTGCCCATTTCCTTTATTCATTCAACAAATGTTCCTGTTGTGCTGACTGTGTGTGCCTATTCTTGGGGTGATGAAAAGCTCACCAGGCATGGTCACCAGGCACAGAAAATGAATCAGACGGACTGCAATGACACCTATAATTATGCTTCTTGGCAGAGTTAAGGCCCATGCACTTTGGGCAATGGGGGGAAATGTGAAGGAAGCAGCCGTCTCCAGGACTTGGCACAGGGGGTTCCTCTCTCAGTAGTGGCACTCCCACCCCATCCCAGAGAATCAGGGATGGGGTGGGACTTTTCCCAACTTTGCAAGAGCAAGAGTCTGTCCTGTTCTCAATCCTAGCCCTGTGTCCACATCCTAATGACAGCTAGAATTTTTTTTAATTTAATTAATTTTTTTATACATCAGGTTCTCATTAGTTATCCATTTTATACATATTAGTGTACATATGCCAAGCCCAATCTCCCAATTCATCACACCACCATCACCACCCCCCTGCCACTTTCCCCCCTTGGTGTCCATATGTTTGCTCTCTACATCTCTGTGTCAATTTCTGCCCTGCAAACTGGTTCATCTGTACCATTTTTCTAGGTTCCACATATATGCGTTAATATACGATATTTGTTTTTCTCTTTCTGACTTACTTCACTCTGTATGATAGTCTCTAGATCCATCCACATCTCTACAAATGACCCAATTTCATTCCTTCTTATGGCTGAGTAATATTCCATTGTATATATGTACCACATCTTCTTTATCCATTCATCTGTCAATGGACATTTAGGTTGCTTCCATGCCCTGGCTATTGTAAATAGTGCTGTAATGAATATTGGGGTGAATGTTTCTTTTTGAATTATGGTTTTCTCTGGGTATGTGCCCAGTAGCGGGATTGCTGGGTCATATGGTAATTCTATTTTTAGTATTTTAAGGAACCTCCATACTGTTCTCCATAGTGGCTGTGTCAATTTACATTCCCACCAACAGTGCAAGAGGGTTCCCTTTTCTCCACACCCTCTCCAGCATTTGTTATTTGTAGATTTTCTGATGATGCCCATTCTAACTGGTGTGAGGTGATACCTCATTGTAGTTTTGATTTGCATTTCTCTAATAATTAGTGATGTTGAGCAGCTTATCATGTGCTTCTTGGCCATCTGTATATCTTCTTTGGAGAAATGTCTATTTAGGTCTTCTTCCCATTTTTTGATTGGGTTGTTTGGTTTTTTAATATTGAGCTGCATGAGCTGTTTATATATTTTGGAGATTAATCCTTTGTTGGTTGATTCGTTTGCAAATATTTTCTCCCATTCTGAGGGTTGTCTTTTCATCTTGTTTGTAGTTTCCTTTGCTTTGCAAAAGCTTTTAAGTTTCATTAGGTCCCATTTGTTTATTTTTGTTTTTATTTCCATTACTCTAGGAGGTGGATCAAAAAAGATCTTTCTGTGATTTATGTCAAAGTGTGGTCTTCTTATGTTTTCCTCTAAGAGTTTGATAGTGTCTGGTATACATTTAGGTATTTAATCCATTTCTCCATTGTATATCCTTACCTCCTTTGTCATAGATTAGTTGACCATATGTGTGTGGGTTTATCTCTGGGCTTTCTATCCAGTTCCATTGATCTATATTTCTGGTTTTGTGCCAGTACCATATTGTCTTGATTACTGTAGCTTTGTAGTATAGTCTGAAGTGAGGGAGTCTGATTCCTCCAGCTCCATTTTTATCCCTCAAGACTGCTTTGGCTGTTCAGGGTCTTTTGTGTCTCCATACAAATTTTAAGATTTTTTGTTCTAGTTCTGTAAAAAATGCCATTGGTAATTTGATAGGGATTGCACTGAATCTGTAGATTGCTTTGGGTAGTATAGTCATTTTCACAATATTAATTCTTCCAATCCAAGAACATGGTATATCTCTCCATCTGTTTGTATCATCTTTAATTTCTTTCATCAGTGTCTTATAGTTTTCTGCAAACAGGTCTTTTGTCTCCCTAGGTAGGCTAATTCCTAGGTATTTTACTCTTTTTGTTGCAGTGGTAAATGGGAGTGTTTCCTTGATTTCTCTTTCAGATTTTTCATCATTAGTGTATAGGAATGCAAGAGACTTCTGGGCATTAATTTTTTATCCTGCAACTTTACCAAATTCATTGATTAGCTCTAGTAGTTTTCTGGTGGCATCTTTAGGGTTCTCGATATATAGTATCATATCATTTGCAAACAGTGACAGTTTTACTTCTTCTTTTCCAATTTTTATTCCATTTATTTCTTTTTCTTCTCTGATTGCCGGGGCTAGGACTTCCAAAATTATGTTGAATAACAGTAGTGAGAGTGGACATCCTTTTCTTGCTCCTGATCTTAGAGGAAGTGCATTCAGTTTTTCACCATTGAGAATGATATTTGCTGTGGGTTTGTTGTATATGGCCTTTATTATGTTGAGGGACTTTCCCTCTCTGCCCACTTTCTGGAGAGTTTTTATCATAAATGAGTGTTGAATTTTGTCAAAAGCTTTTTCTGCATCTATTGAGATGATCACATGGTTTTTATTCTTCAATTTGTTAATATGGTGTATCACATTGATTGATTTGCATATACTGAAGAATCCTTGCATCCCTGGGATAAATCCCACTGGATCCTGGTGTTTGATCCTTTTAATGTGTTGTTGGATTCTGTTTGCTAGTATTTTGTTGAGGATTTTTGCATCTATATTCATGAGGGATATTGGTCTGTAGTTTTCTTTTTTTTGTAGTATCTTTGTCTGGTTTTGGTATCAGGGTGATGTTGACCTCATAGAATGAGTTTGGGAGTCTTCCTTCCTCTGCAACTTTTGGGAAGAGTTTGAGAAGAATGGGTGTTAGCTCTTCTCTAAATGTTTGATAGAATTCACCTGTGAAGCCATCTGGTCCTGGACTTTTGTTTGTTGGAAGATTTTTAATCACAATTTCAATTTCAATACTTGTGACTGGTCTGTTTATATTTTCTATTCCTTCCTGGTTCAGTCTTGGAAGGTTACACCTTTCTCAGAATTTGTCCATTTCTTCCAGGTCATCCATTTTAGTGGCATAGAGCTGCTTGTAGTAGTCTCTTAGAATACTCTGTATTTCTGTGGTGTCTGTTGTAACTTCTCCTTTTTCATTTCTAATTTTATTGATTTGAGTTCTCTCCCTCTTTTTCTTGATGAGTCTGGCTAAAGGTTTATCAATTTTGTTTATCTTCTCAAAGATCTAACTTTTAGTTTTATTGATCTTTGCTATTGTTTTCTTTGTTTCTATTTCATTTATTTCTACTCTGATCTTTATGTTTTCTTTCCTTCTACTAACTTTGGGTTTTGTTCTTCTTTCTCTAGTTCCTTTAGGTGTAAGACTAAATTGTTTATTTATTTGAGATTTTTCTTGTTTCTTGAGGTAGGCTTGTATTGCTATAAACTTCCCTCTTAGAACTGCTTTTGCTGCATCCCATAGGTTTTAGATCGTCATGTTTTCATTGTCATTTGTCTCTAGCTATTTTTTGATTTCCTCTTTGATTTCTTCAGTGATCTCTTGGTTATTTAGTAATGTATTGTTTAGCCTCCATGTGTTTGTGTTTTTTATGTTTTTTTCCCTGTAATTGATTTCTAATCTCATAGGGCTGTGGTCAGAAAAGATGCCTGATATGATTTCAATTTTCTTAAATTTACTGAGGCTTGATTTGTGACCCAAGATGTGATCTATCCTGGAGAATGTTCCATGTGCATTTGAGAAGAAAGTGTAATCTGCTGTTTTGGGATAGAATATCCTAAATATATCAATTAAATCTCTGTGGTCTATTGTGTCATTTAAAGATTGTGTTAATTTTCTGTTTGGATGATCTGTCCATTGGTGTAAGTGAGGTGTTAAAGTGCCCCATTATCATTGTGTTACTGTCGATTTCCTCTTTTATAGCTGTTAGCCGTTGCCTTATGTATTGGGCTGCTCCTATGTTGGGTGCATATATATTTATAATTGTTATATCTTCTTCTTGGATTGATCCCTTGATCATTATGCAGTGTCCTTCCTTGTCTCTTGTAACATTATTTATTTTAAAGTCTATTTTATCTGATATGAGTATTGCTACTCCAGCTTTCTTTTGATTTCCATTTGCGTGGAATATCTTTTTCCATCCCCTCACTTTCAGTCTGTATGTGTCCCTATGTCTGAAGTGGATCTCTTGTAGACAGCATATATATGGGTCTTGTTTTTGTATCCATTTAGCGAGCCTGTGTCTTTTGGTTGGAACATTTAATCCATTCATGTTTAAGTTAATGATCAATATGTATGTTTCTATGACCATTTTCTTAATTGTTTTGGGTTTGTTTTTGTAGGTCCTTTTCTTCTCTTGTGTTTCCCACTTAGAGAAGTTCCTTTAGCATTTGTTGTAGAGCTGGTTTAGTGGTGCTGAATTCTCTTAGTTTTTGCTTGTCTGTTAAAGCTTTGATTTCTCCATCAAATCTCAATGAGATCCTTGCCAGGTAGAGTAATCTTGGTTGTAGGTTCTTCCCTTTCATCACTTTAAATATGTCATGCCACTCCCTTCTGACTTGTAGAGTTTCTGCTAAGAAATCAGCTGTTAACCTTATGGGAATTCCCTTGTATGTTATTTGTCATTTTTCCCTTGCTGCTTTCAGTAATTTTTCTTTGTCTTTAATTTTTGCCAATTTGATTACTATGTGTCTCGGTGTGTTTCTCCTTGGATTTATCCTGTATGGGACTCTCTGCGCTTCCTGGACTTGGGTGGCTATTTCCTTTCCCATGTTAGGGAAGTTTTTGACTATAATCTCTTCAAATATTTTCTCGGGTCCTTTCTCTCTGTCTTCTCCTTTTGGGACCTCTATAATGTGAATATTGTTGCATTTAATGTTGTCCCAGAGGTCTCTTAAGCTGTCTTCATTTCTTTTTATTCTTTTTTCTTTATTCTGTTCCACAGCAGTGAATTCCACCATTCTGTCTTCCAGGTCACTTATCCATTCTTCTGCCTCAGTTATTCTTCTATTGATTCCTTCTAGTGTAGTTTTCATTTCAGTTATTGTGTTGTTCATCTCTGTTTGTTTGTTCTTTAATTCTTCTAGGTCTTTGTTAAACATTTCTTGCATCTTCTCCATCTTTGCCTCCATTCTTTTTCTGAGGTCCTGGATCATCTTCACTATCATTATTCTGAATTCTTTTTCTGGAAGGTTGCCTATCTCCACTTCATTTAGTTGTTTTTCTGGGGTTTTATCTTGTTCCTTCATCTGGCACATAGCCCTCTGCCTTTTCATCTCGTCTATCTTTCTGTGAATGTGGTTTTAGTTCCACAGGCTGCAGCACTGTACTTTTTCTTGCTTCTGCTGTCTGCCCTCTGGTGGATGAGGCTATCTAAGAGGCTTGTGCAAGTTTCGTGATAGGAGGGACTGGTGGTGGGTAGAGCTGGCTGTTGCTCTGGTGGGCAGAGCTCAGTAAAACTTTAATCCACTTGTCTTCTGATGGGTGTGGCTGGGTTCCCTTCCTGTTGGTTGTTTGGCCTGAGGTGACCCGACATTGGAGCCTACAGGCTCTTTGGTGGGGCTAATGGCGGACTCTGGGATGGCTCACACCAAGAAGTACTTTCCAGAACTTCTGCTGCCAGTGTCCTTGTCCTCGTGGTGAGACACCCGCCCCCCCATCGCAAGAGACCCTCTAACATTAGCAGGTAGGTCTGGTTCAGTCTCCCTTGGTGTCACTGCTCGTTCCCCTGGGTCCTGATGTGCACACTACTTTGTGTGTGCCCTCCAAGAGTGGAGTCTCTGTTTCCCCCAGTCCTGTCAGAGTCCTGCAGTCAAATCCCACTAGCCTTCAAAGTCTGATTCTCTAGGAATTACTCCTCCCATTGCCGACACCCAGGTTGGGAAGCCTGACGTGGGGCTCAGAACCTTCACTCCAGTGGGTGGACTTCTGTGGTATAAGTGTTCTCCAGTTTGTGAGTCACCCACCCAGCAGTTATGAGATTTGATTTTATTGTGATTGCGCCCCTCCTACCATCTCACTGTGGCTTCTCCTTTGTCTTTGGATGTGGGGTATGTTTTTTGGTGAGTTCCATTGTCTTCCTGTCGATGATTGTTCAGCAGTTAACTGTGATCAACAGCTAGAATTTTGACAATATAATCTTCAATTCTGTCTCAGAAAAACCCTCTCAATTTGTGCCTCCTTCCTTGCTCCAGGTTTTAGATTCTTTTCCTTTAGGTCTGTTCTTCCCAGTGTGGTCACCTGGCCGTGCCTTTGACCTTGCTCCACTGGGGCTGGACAGGCTGCTTCAGAAAGGAGGTTACTCACCAGCGGCTCTGCTCCCCCCCACCTCACCTGACTGCCCTGGGGGCTGAGCAGACCTGCACCTGCCTGCGTGCAGGTAACTCATTCTTTCCCACCTGTGTACCGTGGCGCCCAGGCTAGGAAACTCTACTTTAGCATCCTTAGTTTCACCTCTCTCCACCTGGGGCCGTCGGGGTCCCAGCTGGGCCCAACACCAGTGAGGCCTTTGTGCTCTGAGCAGCCCTGTCACCCCCATCAGTCTCAGCTAGCATGATGTTTCCGGGTCTTTGTTGAATGTGTCCCTAGCTCGGCCACTTTCTTAGGGTGTGACCAAACAGCAGTCTGCCTGTGAACCTCAATGTCTTGTTTTGGCAAATGAGGATTGCTGTGACGTTGAAAACCAATGACATTTATGCAGTACCTAGGTCAGTGCCTGGCATGTGTAAGTGCTCAGTATTAACCATCACCAGGGTTTGGAGGGGCTCTTCTGCACTTGCTCCTGGGCAGGGATGGCCAGATGAACAGAGCCGTCACTGGTAAACAGCGCTTGGCTCACCGAGGAATACCAGATGGTACGCCAGCAACTCTAGCCAGGGAAACTCAGGGCAGAAGCTGCAGGGAGAATAGAAGTGGGACTGTAGCTGCCCAAGGGTTCGGCTCTGTGGGCACCACTCACACAGGCAAGGAGGGCTCTGTGGACCCCAGTGTCTTAGAAACAAGAAAGCTGAGATCACAGCCCCAGTATTGGCCAAGCAGAAGCCAAAGGGGGCCTGGAACCCAGATCACTTTTTTTCCCGGCTGATGCCCTTTGCTTCATGCCATGAGGTCTTTAGTGTCTCCCTCTGACTTCCCTTCAAATGCCCGTTTCCCTAGATCAGCACCTTAGCAGATACTTGTCTGGTCTCCATGCCGAGATGCAGTTTCAGCATAAGGGAGGGGGAGAGAAGATGCAGAGGAGGTGCCCAAGGCGGCAGCAAGGAGGGAGCTCGGCGACTGCTGGCTGCTGCTGAGGCTGAGACAGGCCTTTGCAGAGCAGCCCGTGCCCCCTGCTCTAAGCAGAGTTCAACCCTGGCTCTCAGACACCAACACAACAAAAGAAAGAGCGTCCCCATCAAGGCAGCCTCTGCCCTTCCCTCGCTTGGAGCTGCCTGGAGCGAACGAGGAAATGATTATTTATCAGTGAGTTGGTCAGGAAATTGGACACATTCAACAAAGACCAGGAAACATTGTGCCAACTGAGTCTGATGGGGGTGATGGGGCTGCTCGGAGTACAATGGCCTCGCTGGCGTCAGTGTTTGCTTTTGGAGGGGCAGCTGAGGACGCCCACTGTGTGTGTGACGAGTGCAGGTGGACAGGCCCTCTGTGGCTAGCCGAGATCCTGGCTGCCGGCCCCTGGCAGGTGGGCCAGGAAGAAGCAAAGTAGGCCGGGCTGTAGCCCAGGTCCCCGGGCAGAGCGAGCATTGCCTTCCACAGGACCTCCCTCCTCCCCAGGACAAGGCACAGAGTCCAGGCTGCCTTACCTGTGCCCCCTCCCCAGACTCCCAGGCTAACGCCCCGTTACTCTGGCGGGAAGGGGGAGGCAAGGCATGACCTGGGGGCCTTCCCTAGAGTGGGAAGCAGGAGTTTGGATGGGGTTCCCCCAATCACTCACTAACCTGCTCCACCGCTGAGGCCCCAGGCTCCCCTCGGGCTCCTCATTAAGATATAGAGAGCTGAGTGCTGATGGGAAAGTGCTCTGGAAACAGTCTGTTCTGTTCTCTCCCTGTCCGTCCCCAGGGATGTAAGCTCATTCCCGTCTTCATATGAGAAGGGGTTTGAGAGCCTGTGTCTCCCCTAGAGTTGAGACAGTTTTGCATACGTGACTATACCATTGATGCTTCAAGCTTCTCCCCCTGTCTCAGCCCGGGGGTGTCAACATGGGATTTCTCCCCCACCCCACCTCTGGCCCCAGGTTTCCCCAAGGATCTTCCAGTGTTTCTACCTGACAACTTTCTGGGCTAAGGGAGCTACAGAGGTCCATGTTCTGACCAGTCCTCTGGGGCAGGGAGGAAGCAGTGCCTAGCCTTGGCTGGTCTTTGCCTCCTGTAGTGTCTCCACGCCATGGAGGATCCTGATTCTCTGTTTGGAAGGTAACTGAGGACCATGAACTATCCCCTTCAAGGTTGCTAAGTGGGACTTTTTCAAGCACCGTGAGGATCAGCATCCTTAGCAAGAAAGGATCTTCGGCTTTGGGATATTTTCTTTATTTTCTCTGGGCCCTGATTTTAAGCCCTAAATAGCTATGGACTGCAGGGTACTGGAGGATTTGTTTAGGGTCTGATGAGAAGCCAGCTCGGGAAGAGGACGCAGGTCCTAGCAGTGGGGCACGAAGGGGTTTAGTCCAAGGTGGGTAAGGGAGACATTGCTAGGACTGTGAGGCCCTTTGACTGCGGGGACCTCACACCCAACCATTTCTACCCCTCAGGGCTCTCTGTGTTCTACTGCGTACCTGCCGCAGAGCACCTGGCAGGGACAGTGTTGGCACAGATGATGCTCTAGTTCGTTTGTCACGGCTGCTGTCTCTTGGGTTTACCTGCCTTCCCAGCAGTGGGCAGGCAGAGAATATAGATATTCCCACCCCCACTGGCCCCAGGACGCAGGGATCAGTAAGTGAAGTTAGCATGTCTGCAGCTCAGTTTTCGGAGGCCCCTGGGAGCTTCCCACCCTTGTGACCTTTGGGAATGATGGAGGCCCCACCTGCTGAGGGTGGGAAGTGGTGGATGGGGTGAGCCTCCTGGAGCAATGGGAGTCACAGGAAGACCCAGGGTGGCAGGAACGGAGGGCTGTTCACCTTAGGGTGCTCGAGGTGGAGTGTTAAAATACAGAGGAATAACTCTCTCTCCCTCTCTGTTTATAGTTGCCTTTTGCTCCTGGAAAGAAATCTTCATCCCTTGGGTAATTATAGCCGAGAAAGCTGAGGGTTTTGTGGAAAGTTTAGAGGGAGCGGGGTTAGCATGGGAACGCGCTTCTAGAAGCATGGGCCAGGCAGTCCACCACTGGCTGCCTCACCTCGCTTTGATACGCGAAAGCAATCACAGCGAATGCAACGCATTCTCTATTGAGGCAAGAGGACAGAGTCTAGCTCTTGGAATTTCGGAACAATCACTCTGCCTAACCGTTATGCAGTCTGGCTTCATCTATGAGTGTGTGTGTGAGTGTGTTTCCCTTCCCCTCTATGGATCTGTCATTGGGTGATAAAATAGAACCTGATGAGTGTCATTCTAAAGCAATTACAAGCAAGATGCATAATGGCAGAGCTGGAGAACGCAGTGTATGGCCTCGGGCGGCCGCGTGTGAAAACTAATCGGGAGATTTTGTTTGCCTGCCGTTGCCCTGAAAAACCAGATCAGCTTCATGTTGAGGAAGAGAAGACCATCAAAGCCCCCCACAGCCTGCCAGATGGATGCTGGAGGCTCTGGGGTGGAGATCAAGGGCTGCTGTGAAATGCTGGCTGCCAGGACAGGGCTAGACAGAGGGGGCCTGCCAGCTCCAGAGGGTAGAGAAGAATGGGGAGCACCCCAAACCCCAAGCTTAACAGCCCAAGCCTGGACCGTTTTGGGGAGCACAGAGAGTACAGGCTAACCGGCAGTGTGTTTTTATTTCATCAGTGCTGATTTTACTCAACGTCTCTGCCCTCCCTCCAGCCGCTTCCTGCTCCCCAGTTCCCTGGCAGCTTGCTGTCTGTGCATACGTCATATTGCTAAGTGAAGCTTGCAGGGCCTCCAGTCTGCTCTGTTCGTTGGTGACCAACTTTTCCCACTCTTCCCAGGGAACGGTTCTGCTCCTGGGCACTGCTGATTAGGCCTCAGGCTCTCTCCTACTCCAGCCTCAGCTCGGGGCTCTGCAGGGGATTGGAGAGGTTTCTGGAGCAGATTAGCTATGGGACGCTGGCAGGGATGAGCACAGCCTGGTCAGGTTGGATGCCTGTATACAAGATGGATTAGGACCCTCTCTCTGTCACACGCTCAGGATGAAAGTATCTCTCTGCCCCAACCTAGCTACCCCAGCCACGTGTGTGTGTGTGTGTGCAGGTGTGTACACATATGCACGCACCTGCACAACTGGGTATCTCTGTGTGTATGTGTGTTGTGTGGTTTGGGGACAGCCTATCTCCAGGCTGCCAGGTCACTGGGCAGAGCCCCCAGGGACTGAAGGGTCCTTATCCATGTGCCCTGCTAAAACTTGATTCGCAGGACAGTGGGGAGTAGGCAGCCTGCACTGCCCAGGATCTCCCCAGGTTTGTATTCCTGACCTCCACTGAGTGAGTCCTTTTCTTCCTCCTCCCCACTCACTGACATGCCCTAGAAGAAATCAACAAATTTATTTTGTAAAGAGCCAGAAAATAAATATTTTAGGCTTTGTGGGCCATACTTTCTCTGTTCCAGCTACTCAGCTCTGCTGTTGTAGCACAAAAGCAGCCATAGACAATAGGTAAATGAATGAGCATGGTTGTGTTCCAATTTTATTTATAAAAACAGGAGATGGAACAGATTTGGCCCAAGAGCTGTGGTTTGCCGTAAAGAGTGGAGGACAGGAGCCTGACACCAGCACTTGCCCTCTGCAGATGCTCTCTTTGGGGGCCTAAGCAACATCTTGCTTTAAAATGAAAACTTAGCATCAGCACTTCCATGCTCCTTTTCCTGGTGCATGTGTGTACATACCCTTTTTGTACTTAGAATTATACTTTATAGAACTGACATGTGCACACTGCAATATTTAAAGTGGATAACCAACAAGGACCTACTGTATAGGACAGGGAACTCTGCTCAATATTATGTAACAACATAATTGGGAAAAGAATTTGAAAAAGAATAGGTACATGTACATGTATAACTGAATCACTTTGCTGTACACCTGAAACTATCACAACATTATTAAACAACTATACTCCAATGTAAAATAAAAAGTAAAAAAAAAAAAAAGAACTGGGAGTTGAAAGGTCATTTCATTCTACCCCCTTATTTTATAGATGACCATAGCACTAGTTGGTGGCAGAGGTGGGATCATGCAAATCCTGGCAATTTCAGCCAGACCTTTCCTCTCTACCGTACTGTCTCGTCCCTAGCCCACCATGTCCCTAGAGTGGGGCAGAACAAAACAGGGCTAGGCAGCAGCGCTGTGTGTGTGTTTAGTGATTGCGGGGGTGTCTAGGGTGTTGGCAGAAGTCCTGGAGAAAGAACCTTGTTGCTTTCTGGGAAGTGACTCTGGTGGGCATCTAGTTGGGGAGAAGGAGAGAGTTCCACTGGCACTTTTTTTTAAAAAATTTATTTATTTTATTTATTTTTATTTTTGGCAGTGTTGGGTCTTTGTTGCTGCTCACGGGCTTTCTCTAGTTGCGACGAGCAGGGGCTACTCTTCGTTGTGGTGTGTGGGCTTCTCATTGCGGTGGCTTCTCTTGTTGCAGAGCACGGGCTCTAGAAGTTTGGGCTTCAGTAGTTATGGCACGCGGGCTCTAGAGCACAGGCTCAGTAGTTGTGGCGCACGGGCTTAGTTGCTCTGTGGCATGAGGGATCTTCCTGGACCAGGGCTCGAACCCGTGTCCCCTGCATTGGCAGGTGGATTCTTAACCACTGCACCACCAGGGAAGCCCCACTGGCACTTTTTTCACCACTATATGTTGGCCGGCGTCGTAATCAGTTTGCTTTGTTCTGGATGCCTCCCTCCCTCACTATTGTGACCCTGGGATTTTGAAGGCCCTAAGCCCCTCCTCTCATCTTCTCTTAGACATTGCACTGAGTATAGAAAAACAAGATTGGTTTTATTTTAAGAAGAGAAGAAGGAAAAGACAACCTAGTTGTGAGTTTATTTTTCCTCTATAGACTTTGAGTGGGATCTTCACTTGTCTGGGCCTCAGTTTCCCTGTTGGTATAATAGGGAGGTGTCCAGGCAGGTCAGAGAGGGCCAGGGGTATTGTCCCCATTGCTGAGAGAGGGGAAAGCCCAGGTCCTGAGGGGCCAGGAGGAGACGGCAGGTGTCCTGCTCACTGAGGTCTCTGTCTAGGAAGCCAGGTATCCCGGTGAGTCAACCCTGGCTTCAGCTGGAATGGCAGTGGAGGGTAGAGGAGGGTTGAAGAAATGAGCCGAACCCAAGCCTGGTGTCTGGCTGCACCTGCCCTTGAATTTAGGAATGCTGCATGTCAGGAAGAGAAAAGTGGGACTCGAGAGCCCAGGCCAAGCCTGGAAAGGCTCCCGGAGGATGCTGAGCTCACAGCCCAGACCCTCCAATCAATAGGGCATGGCTATTTATAGCATCAGCCGGAGAGAAACTTAATTATGATCAAAAGGAGCTATTTAATACCATGCTTGCCGAAGACGCAACCTCTTGTCAGTGGAAATTAATCAGCAGCTGCTGTGGGTTCCTGCCCCCTCGGGCTCCAGAACTGGGGAGGTGCCTGGCAGGAGCTGGGGCACCGGCCGCCCCAGGAGTGCTAATGATATTAGTGCCCTCACAAAGTCATCTAACGTTCAGTGGTCTCCCCCAGGGCTCCAGATGCATGGTGATGAGGGTCCTGGACCCCGGCAGGGTGGGACAAAAGGTTTGGGGGATGGGGACTCATGACTCAGCTCAGATCCTGCGTCTCCCTCAAAGCGTTCCCTGACTACTCCTGCCCACAAGCATTTCCCTCTTCCCTTTATTCCTGCAACCTTGGCAGTCTGCCCTACACGTGTGGAACTCAGTATGGCCCCTCCTGGCTGGTGGAGGGGAGGGGGCTATAAGCTGTAGTTTCCTCATGCATAAATTAGAAATAATAACAGCACCTTCTTCATAGGTTATGAGGCTTAAGATGAGTTACCACCTGGTGACTCACTTAGAAGAGCCTGGCACAGGGCAAGCACTCCATAAATGCCAGTTGCTGTTACTACCATGCTACTACTATGTGTGTGTTAACTACCTTTGTCTCCCTGGCCGGATTGTTTCTCAAGGGCAGAAATGGTTCCTTTATCCTTGAGGTGACCTCCCCCAGTGCCTAGCACAGTGATGGCCATGTAGAGGGTGTTTAATAAACATTGGCTGTTTAGTTCATTTGATTCAAAAGCTAAAGGAATTCATTCTCTCACTGATTCATTCATTCATTTATTCTCAAAACCTTTATTGAGCCTTCACATGTCAGACCTCATACTGGACACTGAAGATGTGAAAACTGTTAAATACAGATGAACTTGCTGCTGAGCCACTCACGGCCTAGTGAGGGAGACGAGCATGTAGATGGATCATTGCGACACAGTGTGAGAGTGGTAATAGAAGTGTGGCTGAGATCCTGCAGAGGAGATCACAGAGGAGGGGTGAGTTACCCTTCCACGGTTGCCATGGAGGATTCTTGGAGTGGATGGTATTTAGGGAAGGCCGTGGAGGGTCACAACAGGACATGAAGGGAATATAGAGAGTCTAGGTAGAGGGAAGAAAGGCCTGGAGTTGGGAAAGCTGGCATTCAAATCATTCAGGAGCATCTTGACCGAGCTGAGGATAACCCCAGGGCCACCGCCAGACACTGCTCTCCAGGTTGACATCAAAGGCAGAACTGCTGGTATTAAGCTGTGGGAGAGGAGGAGGGCCCATCTCACAAACACTCTATACAAGTACTTTGGCTCAAAGCCTTTGGCTCAAATGTCAGTTTCCTCCCTAGAGGAACCAAAGGAAATGCCCCCAAAAGATGGGCTTAGATTAGAAATCCAGAAGCGAGGGATGGAATTCTGAAGGAAGGAGCTGGAGGTGTCTAGATGTCTAGGTCTCCTGTGTGGGACAATCATTGAAAATTAAAGAAATTCTCACATCTACGAGGACGAGCCCTGCAGGAAACTGTACAGGAGTTAGGTCACAGGCTCTGGAGTCGGACCGCCTGGGCTGGAATTCCCAGCTCCAGCGCTTGTGAGAATAGCTGGGCCTTGACCAAGTGCAACCCCCGGTGCGATGAGAAAGCAGCTTTACTTTGTCTCCACTGTCCCTGTGAGTTTATTCAGTGGAGCTGATTCTTCTGCTGCCCTGGATGAAATCTGGGCCAGATCCCATGACTTTCCAGGTCATTTTTAGGTAACACAAACAGCCTTAGTTCCATCATTACTGTGTCCAGCCCAGTCCAATCATCACAACTTTAAAGCCCACCCAGTGACGTCACCTCCTGTCCCCGATCTGAGTGCCGCTGGTAGAAATAGGGTGGTGGATGTGACTGGCTTTTTTCTCTTTCCCTTCTGTCAGTCCAGGTCTGACAGGCTCTCAAAAGCAGGAAAGTTGAGGGGAGGTTCATAAAGGGACTATTTCCAAATGTGTCGGCAGGGCCTGCAGGTGCCAGGGGAAGGAGAAGTTACCGGAACTAAGGGAAGGAACCATATGGATAGGGCCACCCGAGGGGAGGGGCACCGGTGAGCAGAGGCAGAGGGCCTGGCAACCTCCAGGCTTGTTAACCCACAGTGCCTCCTGCTGGAAGGCACGGAGCCTGCTGATTCAGTCCACAGAGGTCAGCCTCCAGCTGGAGCCAGGAGAGGGTAGACGGTGGGTCTGGGGGGCAGAGAAAACCCCCTCCTGGGTCCTCTCCTTCTCTCTTCCCAATTTAGGGCAGTTGGAAAGGGAGGTCTGGAGGGCTGGGCATGGAAGTTCTTATATGAGTTCTTTGGGCCCAGGAGATGTGTAAAGCTGAGTTTTCTCCCCTGGGGAGCACTTTCAAGGTTCTTTGGAGACCCTTGCCCCACCCACTCACTAGGAAGCACCCTCAGTTCCCCTCTTGTATGTGATGTCCTCTCCCTGATGGGCACTCAACTCCTTTCTCAACGTTGAGTGTTGGGGGCCCCACCACGTCCCTGCGGGGCCCACCGCCCTCTAGGCAGGCTCTCTCCCTGGTGGTGTCCACCCCCAACCACAGCAAGTGCTCCTTTGCCTGGAAACCTGGGATACCTGTGAGGCCACTTTCCTTTGCTCCACTGTCCAAGCTACCAGTGAGCACATCCATCACTTTCCCTGTAGATTATTCAGGCATGAATTAGATGCCAGTGTTCTGTCTCCCAAGTTCAGAGGACCCATGTAAAACTCCCTGAGAGGTTCCCTTCAAGCCCCTCACTCTTGGCTTGACCTCAACAGGGAGCAGGCAGAATACACCACCTCCTCTCTTCAGCGCCCCTCTTCCATCTTCAACAGCCCCGTTGTTCTTACTCTCCCTGACTCACTGATGGCTGGGGTGGGTGGACAGCTTGGATCCTGCATGCTCGTCTTGCACTTCACTGGAGATGTAGAGTTTCATCTGAAGCCGAGATTAAAGAAGTCCACCATACTGTTACACCAGATTTGAGTAAGTTCATTAGCCTCTCTGTTCCCTCTCGTATACAGTGGGGATAGGGTACCTTATCAGGTTTCCTAAGGATTTAATGAGTTTGTTCCTATAAAGCATTTAGAATAATGCCTGGAATGTAGTAAGTGCTCAAAAAAGCGCTCTTGTTGCTATTGTTATTATTATATTCTTTTTCATTGGAACATGGCTTAAGGGGAGGATCTCCTTCTAAAAGAAGAAGAGCTGAGGGGAGGGAACCAGACTTCTCTCTCTGTCTCTCTGTCTCTGGGTCCCTGTCTGTCTGTCTCTCTCCCACTGGCCTTTTAACCTTCCTGAGGGTGGTTAGGAGGCACTGGTTGCCAAGAGAAGGAGGCAAGCGTGGAAGTTTCTGGGTTCTCTCTTAGCATTAAGCATGGCCTCGGGCAGGCTTCGATCCTGCATTCAGCATCTCCCTCTGGGAAGGAGGGACGTGTGAATGGGAGAAGCCAAGTGGGATGTTCCCTCCTTTTCCAGCCACCTTGGCTGTGAGGGGAGAAGGAAGGCAAGGAAATGGTAGCCAAGCTCCAGAAACGTCTTACCCTTATCGGGATGCCAGGAGCTGCAAACTCGGATGCGAGATAGTGAAGCATGGGCTCGGGTAGGATGAGTCACCCTGTCGGCCAGCCCCAGTGTTTCCTTCTCCTCTTCTTAGACCCTACATGGGAGAGTGAGAGGCAGAGGAAGGGGGAGAGGACACCCAGGTTTCTGGAAGAGGCTTCAAAGTCAGCCCTGCCCTTGCAAGGGTGGGGTGGGACCCTTTTAAAAGCAGAGATTCCCAGACACACCACAAGCAGCCTCCTCCTAAGAGGCTTCAAGAGGGCAGCGATGCCTCAGTTCAGGCTGAGAACAGCTCCCTCCTCCTCGCCGTGACTCCTGATCCCTGTGACCGACTCCCAGAGGCTGGAGACAGTGGCTGTGCCCTGCAGATGGACCAGGCATGCTCCTGGAAGATCCCACAATTCCCAGGGCCGGGGCTGTGGGCCCGGATGCAGGTGTGCCCTGGCCGATTGCAGCACTGGCTTGGCAGTGTTTTGTCAGTAATCTCAGTGTTTCACTGAGGACACTCATGTCTTCCCTGCTGTTCCTGGCTCCTGAAACCTTCTCTCCTCTCTACCAAACCCCCTGCTGTCTTTCTGGAGGCTCCCCTGCTCTTTCATGGGTTTTCTTTGACTCTCCTTGCTGTTGCTTCTTCATCCTCCCTCCCTGCAACTGTGGGTGTTCCTGTGGAGCTTTTCCCTGGGTCTCTGTTCAAATGTCACCTCCTCAAGCGACCTCCCCAGACTGCCCTGTTGGCAGCGGCCTAATTCCAACCCTGCTTCACCTGTCTCTCAGCACCCATTGTCTCCTGGCACAATTTTCTTTATCTATTTGATAATCATCTGGCTCCCCGCTTCTCTAGAATGTGAACTCCACAAGGGCAGGAACTTCATTCTCCGTTGTCCCTTTAGCACCTTGGCCAGTGCCTGGCACATAGTAGGCACTCAATAAATGTTTATTGAAAGAGTGAAAGAATGAATGTGTGAATGCCCTGCTCTCATCCCTTGGACGTTCCCACACTAAGGTGGTCAACACAGAGACCGTCTCCACCACACCTCCCCCATCCAACCCTCCGCCCTACACCTATCTACTCCCCTCCTGATTACACGTGATTCCCAATTTTAAAGAAATCAAGGGCTCCTAGACTGTGTCAGCCATAGAAACTGATGAACAGGAGGCAGAGGTGAGAACTGGGGTGTGGACAAGGTGGTGCACGGGAAAGCGTATGCACCGTGGACTCGGACTGATCCCACTTGAGTCCTGGCTGGGCCACTCACCAGCTGTGTGACCTTGGGCGGGTTACTCGGGTCTGTGGTTGTAAATAGTGGGTGTACACAAAGCATCTGGTACAGTGCCTGCGCATGGTAGGTGGTCAAGAAACATAAGCTGCGACTGTGGGTCTTTACTAAGCTGTAGTGATCGGGCAGGACAGCTATCGCAAGGCGTCTTGCCTCCAGGCTAGGGACTTGGGGTCCTCTTGGCCACTTCTTCTCGGCCACACCTAAAGCTCTCTGCCTGAAAGCCTTGTCACCTCTCCCTTCAAATGGCTGCAAGGATGGGCCCTTCCTCGTGGCCCCTGCAGCCAGCGCCCTCCTCCTCTCCAGCCTGAGACTGCTGCCCTGCTGCCCTCACACGTTCTCTTAAAATTCACCTTCATCTGCCCACTTTTCAAGGCCCTCATTCTGTTCCACTCTTATTTTATTCTCTTCTGCTCCAGCCAGATATCCCTGCATTCAATAACTAATCCATTCAGTGTTTTTAAAGCACCTCCTGGGCATCAGGCATGGAGCTGCGTCTGGGTCCAGGAGAGAGCATGAGGAAATGCCTGTCCTCGGGGGGTTTGCAGTCAGGCGGGGGCTGCAGATGTGCATGGTGATCCAGGGCATGAATGCGGTACAGGAGAGAAGGAGGAAGGCAGTGTTGTCAAACAGCAGGTGACCAGCCCGTTAGTGGGTCATGAAATTAACTTAGTGGGTCACAACCAGCATTTTTTAAAAAATTAAATAGAGCAGAAGAAAAATATCACAGAATGATATTATGGGATCACAGCCATAATGAGGGGAAAATGTTTCTTTAAAATGTTGTTTCCGGGGCCTCCCTGGTGGCGCAAGTGGTTGAGAGTCCGCCTGCTGATGCAGGGGATACGGGTTCGTGCCCCGGTCTGGGAGGATCCCATATGCCGCGGAGCGGCTGGGCCCGTGAGCCATGGCCGCTGAGCCTGCGCGTCCGGAGCCTGCGCGTCCGGAGCCTGTGCTCCGCAACGGGGGAGGCCACAATAGTGAGAGGCCCGCATACCGCAAAAAAAAAAAAAAAAAAAAAAAAAAAATGTTGTTTCCATTTTATATATTGATATGTGTGTGTGTCTGGTAATGTAAAATATATTTCTTATTTTGGGTCATAGTAAAAATGTTTAGAACTAAACACTAACTTAAGGTATATTGGAGCACCCATCCTTGGGAATCAGGAAGACCTTTTTGGGGAATGACATCTTAAAAAAACCTGAAATCTTAGTAAAATTTCACCAAAAAGAAGGGTAGGAAGATAAGAGCCTATTCAAGGCAGAAAGAGTCACCTAAAATTACCAGGGTGGGAGAAGGAGGGCAGAGAGAGCAAGCAAAAGAGCCAAGCAGAGAACTACTTGTTAATTGCCCCACAAATACAAGTATATTCCCACCTCATGCCTTTCATCTGGTGTCCTCTCTCCTGCCTTCACCAGCCTCCCTTTTCTCTTCTAAAACTGGTTGTTTCTCTTTCCCAGCCCAGCCCAATGCTCTGGCCCCCAGGACTCTGACCACCCTCTGAGTGGCCTCAGTGCCTCGGTATCCAGCCCTTGATTGCTCTGTGTTTCCTGCATTTCAGTCCAGCTTTAGAATTTACTTTAGAATTTATTTTCACCCACAGGGTCTCCTTTGAGGGGCCCCATGGCCATGTAAGGGCATCAAGACATGTACCATCTCCACTTTACAGAAGGGAAACTGAGGCACAGGGAGGTCCCGTTGCTGGTCCAGACTCACCCCACTGTGCAGGCCCAGACTCACCCCAATGTGAGCGATGGTCACCATCCAGTTCTGACTGTCACCAGATTTTCCAGCTTTCCGATGAAAACGTTTTTATTTGTATCAAGTTGGACCTTGAACATTCTATGCTCAGACCAACCCTCCCGCCTGATCATAAACCCCTCTGGGGTGTAGGCTGCGTTTCACACTTGTGCATCTCCCACAGTGCTAGATGCCCAGAATGAGGCTCAGAAATGCTTGTTGTGATTTTCTGCCTACATTGCAATATGACATTAAGGCCCCAAGGCACAGATCACCGAAATAGCACAAACCCTTCTTTTTGTTTTCTTCTCCACGTGTACTTGCCTTTCTTCTCTGTTTGCTCCTCTCCTCCTCCGCTTGCCTTCCAGAAGCCCCTTCCCTCATCTCTTCCCCCTTTCCCTTCCTCACACCCCATGCTTCCCCTCTCCTGCATGCACGGTAAACCTGGACTGGCCGTAGGGAGGCCCATTCCCAGAGGGGAGAAGTCTGCTTGCTGAGAAGGGAGAGTAAAAAAGACCCTGGTTACAGACTTCCAGCTAATTGGTCTGAGGGTCTTTAAGCCTCTCTGGGGAAATGCCCTGCACAGCTGGGATGGAAACTCTCTCCAACCCTGGGGAAAACAAATAAAATAAGTGGAAGAACTAGCAGAATAGCCCGACAGGCTATGCAGAGGAGAAGAAATAAATTCTATCCTTAAGTGTGGGCCAGAGCTCTGTGCCCCTCCCTGGCACCTCCCAGGGCCGCTGCCTCCCTGCCCCTGGAAGGCTGGCTCTCTGCCCTGCTGAATCACAGGCTCGGTGGAGAGTGATCTCTTTGCTGCTAAGCTCTCGTCTGTGGCTGCTTTTCCAGAAGCTGGAGCCATTTACAGATGGGAACAGCACTCATTTCTGGCACGGGAGCTCCATGCCCAGCACCAGGCCAGTGCCTTGAAATAGATCTTTCTGTAGAGGCTGAACAGGTGCCCTCAGCCTCTGCCCTCACCTGCCCTCACCTCAGCAGGTGTCTGAGGGCAGCTGCTCAGCCACCAGACACGTGGCAGGGGCACAGGCAAACCCATGTGTACAGCGGGCCTGGTGGGCAGCCGCCGCAGAGCAGGTGGACAAGCCTTGCCTTGTGCTTTCTCGACACCAGGGCACACTGGGAACTTGCTCGATGTTAGTGGAAGGAGTGAGTGGTGGCTGAACAAGATTCCTTGGAGGTCAGACCATTACCCTCTGTCTTTCCTCACTTCTCCCTGTCTGCTTACCTGCCTCATACATACATACATACATATGCAGTCTCCACTGGAGAAATGTCATCGTATACCAAACAAGGATTGTCATAACAACATAATACAAGCAAATAAACAAGAAACTAATCAAACAACAAGTATTATTCCAGCCCAGGATTTCACAGGTCCCTGTGATTTCTTAGACATCTGGTCTACCATAGGTCATTTGTCAGCCATTATGAGAATAAGCAGCGTTTTTCCAAACCTCAGTATCCTCCTTGGAAGTCCCAGATAGATGAAGGAAAGCCCTCACTATAAATACCCCTTCTCCTTTTAGCTCTTCTGGTAACACCATTGTCCTGCCAGAGTATTGCCTAAAGAACACATGATCTCATGTGTCTGAAAACTGGGGTTTGAGTCCTGCTCTCACTGATTATTAGCTGTGTGATTTAGGTGAGTCACTTAACCTCTCTCAGTCTTCATTTCTTCATCTATTAAATGAGAATAACAAAAATACAGTTATCACAGAACTGAAGCAAGAACTGGGATGATGTTGGAGAAAGTGTGTTATAAACTTTAAAGTGTTGGACAAATGTTTTGTTCATGCATTGCTTGTCTCCCCTGCTGGGATGTAAGCTCCATGAGGGCAGGAACCTTGTTCTTTTCACTGCTGAATCCCCAGCACCAAGAACAGCTCATGACACATGGCAATCACTCACATGTTGAATGAATTAACAAATGATTGAATGGTTATCCAGAACACAGAAATTGGGCAAGTCAGGTCACTTATCTGCAATACAGCCTCAGTGCCTCTGGGAGAAAGGGACTTGTCCTCAATTGCCATTGTATCCACGGAGCCTAACAGAGTTCCTGACTCATACAGCCCTATCTGACGTATTTGTTATCGATTGGTTAAGTAAATTATGCATCTGCCAGTAAACAGCTGTCTCCTCGGCCTTGCCTGTCCACTGGGGTCCCCGTGACTCGTTTCCTGTGCAGGGTGGGGTGTAGGGACAAACAACAGCTCTGCCAGGGTGTGGATAAGCCCTTTACAAATACAAAGAGCAGCATAACCTTCTGAATTCTCACTTCTTGGTATTTAATAATGATCTACCAGTCTATGGAGGAGTATTACAAGGAAGTTAGATAAGGAGGAAACAGGCATGTGCTAAACCAGGGGGTCCTGGAGTCTGTCTCACACCAGGGGTTTGGGAGCCCTTCTTGACCCTCCCCAAGACTCCCCGCCGTGTCACTCTCACACATATACATTACCATTCCCTTCGTCCTTGGTGTCCTCACTGCACTGGGCATGGGTCCACCATCGCCCCCATAACACTTTGCTGCTATTTGTGTCTGTTCTTTCACTGCTGTGCCTAGAACAGTACCTGCCACATAGTAGACACTCAATAAATATGTGTTTGAATGAATGAGCAGATTAAAAAGAATAATGCACATAACATTCTTAGCCTAGGATCTAACTTGTGGTAAGCATCCAATCAACATTCATTGTTTCCATGATCAAGTTAAGTGAGCCTGGCTTTTGCCCTCTGTGGTCCAGGTGGGCAGAGGGCAGAGGCATTTTTCTCTCACACTTCCGAGCCCCCAGGGCAGATGAGCCGACAGATGCAGGGGCTTGTGAAAAGCATCAGGCCGATGCCAGGCAAGGTGAGCTGATGATTCCTGGTAGTAAGTCGAGGCTCTGGTCAGGACGACCCCCCATCCACATGACCCCTGATGGGCTGACTGATGGGGCTCTTGGGTTCCGCCCCGGGGAACACTTGTCATTGCTAATTGTGTGTCAGAGGAAATCTGCTACCTGTGTCAAAGGCAGTTTCTGTTCTGCTGTAAGAACTCAAAGACCATATTCCACTTGCAGGCAGGGAGAGGGTTGCCTAGAGGTCCCCGTTTCTGGAGCTGGGTTGGGGTCTCCCAGGCTGGCTCCCTCCGGCTCTGGCTGTCGGAGACGGCCTGCCCCTGGCTGCCTGTCATCTGCTGGGGATTACGATGCCATTTGTTCTAATTCTTGTTGACATTTCATTTCCCACGCTATTAAATGAACCTCTCCAGAAGGGATGGGAGAGAAGTTTGCTTTAGAGGGAGAGGAAAAGTAATGTGTACTCTGATGTTAAACAAGGTCCTGATTTGTTTCCATGCAGAAACCTGAGTGAACCTGGAGCCAGGATCCCAGCCCTTGGGAGCTGGGTCGAGGGTTTGGGCCCAGGTGCATCCCAAGTCATCTTACGTAGAGGACCTGTGTCACACCACTGTGTGCAGGGAGTGGTTAGGACAGAAGGGGCCTCGAAGGGAACCCCACAGACAGCAGGCACCAGCCCTCCTGTTCGGCTCTCCACGCTGAGAGTCTTCATCCTTAGCCGCTCCCTCTGGTGAGCAGCAGAGCCGACACCCAGCCGGGCTATTTGCTTTCCTGAGCGCCTGTAGTGAGTGAGAAGGGGCGGCACATGGTCGGGTGTTATGAGTGAAGTTGGTCAGCATCTGAGCAGCGACTCTGCTCTTCTTTTATCCCAGAATTAGCGGCAGCTGCTGCTCTTCCGAGATAAGTTTGTCAGATGAGGATACCCTTCCCTCCTCCTCCCCCTCCTCCTTCCTGCTTTCCTTTGAGAAATGTTCATCGAGCACCTCCTTTGTGCCAGGTACTGTTCCAGAAGCTGAGAACAGCAGTAAATGAGGCAGATGTAATCCCTGCTCTCCTGGGACTTTTCTCAAAGGAGAGAGACATGAAGTATTTGGCTACATCAAGGGTACAAAGACTTGATCGGACAATGGAAACACTGAGGCATTGGGGGTGAGGGGACATTAAAAAACCTACTACCTCAGTTCTGATCTCATTGTCCAGGGGGGCAGCTGACCCTCCGGGTATTTCACTCCCCCCAGATAATTACGATGTACAGCAACTTTGAGAACGATTGAATGACAATGTGGTCAGTGCTATGAAGGAGGGTTTGAAGCTGCTTTGAGAGAATAAAATTGTAGGTTGAGATCTTGTGGGGTGGGGGACCATCAGAGCAGGATTTCTTGAAATCATGTTTGGCCTGAGACCAGAGCAGGGCTTCACAAATTTTAATGGGTCTACAAGAAATCTCCTGAGGATCTTGCTGAAATGCAGATTCTGAATCAGGAGGTCTGGGCAAGGGCCTGATGTTCTGCTTTTCTGGTGAGCTCCCTGGTGATGCCAATTCTGCATGTCTGGGGGCCACACTTTAAGTAGTCAAGATCTAAAGGCAATTGGGGTGTAGGTGTAGCTGGGAGCCCCTTCAGGCTCTAAGCCCCCTGGGGCTGAGATGTGACCTCATCCACTCACACACAGCACCTCTGACACTGCCCTGGCCTGGGCTTCCTTAACTCTAGGATGCTGTTCAAAGGAAGGGAAAGTGCCAGAGCCCTCCTTGCTCCAGATGCCTGACCCGCAGCCCCCCTACTCGCCTTGCCCCTCTCATTTCCCCCTGAAACATTTTCTACTCTGTGACATCATGTGGTGGTTAGAAATGCAGGCTTTATAGCCAGACTGCCTGGGTTTATGTGCCACTCGATCATTACTAGTAGCATGGTCTCAAACAAATTCATCTCTCTTTGCCTCCATTTTGTCATCTGTAAAATGGGGGAATGGAATATTAGATGAATTAATACTTAACACGGTTCCTGGCGTATACTGAGTCCTTAATAAATCTTGGGTATTATTTTTCGCTATTATTCTCTTCTCCTTTCCTTCTCCCCTACTAAACATACACACACACACACACACACACACATACACACTTCTCTTGCCTAAACACCTGACCATCCTGCTTTGGGAAGCTAGTTGGGGAAACTTCCCTGACCCTGTCCCAGTGCTGCTGTGCTCTTGTCGCTCTGCATGTGTCTGTCTGACTCTTCCCTCCTTCACCCAAGTCAGCTCACATCCCTCCACTGCTCAGAGCCTCATCTCACTTAGAGTAAGCGCCAAAGTCCTTACCTTGGCTGGAGTACTCCACACTTCTTGTCTGAGGTTGTTGGTGGCGTTATTCTTCATTTCCCGCCTCCCTCCCAGTTCAGCCCTGCTTCAGGGCCTTTGTGATTGCTGCTCCCTCTCCCTGAACCACCCTTCCTCCAGGGGAACCTCACTTCTTTCAGGTTTCTGCTCAAACACCCACTTCCGTTAGCATCCTCAATGAAATGTGCCTCTCTGCCATCGCTTTCTGTCCCCTTCCCTTCGTTGTTCTTTTTCACAGCACTCATCACTGCCTGTCATATATCTGTATTGATTGTGTAGCTCCCCAACTCTCCAAGGATGCAGGACTTCTCCGTCTTGTTTGCTGTTGCATCTTGCGCCCAGCCTGGCACATAGAAGGTGCCTAATAAACATTTGCTAAATAAATGACTAAAGGTGGGTTCCACGTTCTTATGTGAACCAGAACAGTGTCTGGCAGGGAATGGGCATTTAGTACACGTTGAATAAATGAATGAACAAGCATCCTTAGACTCGGCTCTGACCCTGGCCTGAGGCAAATCACTTACCTTCTCTGGGCCTTGCCCTAACTGTCCACGATTCTGTCTTTTTCTGAGACCTCAAGTCAGTGAGGAGACCGTCTGGGCTGCCGCAAAGTGCCCTCATGCGGAGAGGGAGAGAGTGAGTTGAAATGTTGGGAAGGTGGGTTGAGATCAGACTAAAGGGGTCTTTGAACCCTGGACTTTGGACTTCAGCTTCATCCCAAAGGCAACGAGAAGCCACTGAAGGTTGCTGAGTAGGAGAGTGACATGATCAACTGTGGAACTTCAGAAAGACTGACTCGGTGGGATGAGCAGGCTGGGTGGTGTCAGGGCGATTACTCTAGACCCCGTCCAGCCCTCCAGCGCAGCTCCTCTGCTGCACGTGTGTGTGTGTGTGTGTGTGTGTGTGTGTGTGTGTGTGTGTGTTCAGGCCGGCCCAGGGCATGGAAGACGAGTCTGACTGACCCATTTCCAGGCTGGGAGCCGCACCCCAGGCTTTAGAAGCCAATCCCCTCCTCCTTGACTATTCCTGGGAATAAAGCTGGATCCCTGCCCTGCTGTTGCCTCTTGCCGTGTCCCTCAGATGGTTGCACTATCACTCCCATCTCCTGCCTCTAGGCACAGACTGGTTATAATGAAGGAGAAAGTTTCTAAAAGGGATGAGCACCAGTGTGGGAAAGTTTCTAAAAGGGATGAGCACCAGTGTGGGACAGCCAGCCGGCCTGTCCAGGGAGTCTGCTTGAATTCCATTTATACAGCAGACATCCTTTCCATCCTCCTGTTAAGACCAGCAGTCTTTGTTGGCTAGGCCTGCACCTGCCTTCCCCTGGGGAGTCTGGTGACCCCGGGTGGGGTTGGTGGAATAGAAAAGCACAGGGGCTGGTCTGGCTTCAGCAGGGTCAGCATGGATGCTAATGCTGCCTGAGGAGGGGGTGCCAGACGTGGCCAGAGGGGTCAGAGGGTCTGCTTCCAGGAAAGGGATGCCCTGAACGTCTGGGAACTCAGGCTCACCATGGCAGTGATGTACTCATCCCACCCCTTCTCTCCCCCAGCCCTGCTCCTTCGCCCTTCTTCCTCACCTCGGCAGATGGCCCAGCACCTGTCCTATCCAGGAAGTAAGCCCAACCTGGGGCTTATCCAGACAACTTCTCCCTCCCCCCACACCTAGGTCCAGCAACGCTGGCCTGCTGTTCTACCTTCCCACCAGGTTGACGTGCTTCAGACCCTTATCATCTTTCAGGCAAAGTTATTCCACTAGCCTTCCAGCTGGTCTCCAGTTTCGCCCCCTCCCAGCCATCCCACGATGAGTTAATGAGAACCATTCATTAGCCATTCACTCATTTAGTAAGCATTTACTGAGTGACTCTTATGTACCAGGAACAGTGCAAGGCACTGGGTGAAGAGAAAACCCACAGTGTCTAGTCGGGGAGACAGTGACCCCAAATCACAGGATAATTCCATAATTCCCGCTGGAGCTAGAAGCACCATGATGGAAAGGGAAGGAGGGCCGAGAGTGCTGGCGAGGGCGCTAATCTAGTCGAGGCAGGGAGTAGGGAAGGTCTCCTTGAGTAGGTGACACTTGAGCAGACCTTAGGCAGTGGCCAAGTGGTAATGTCACTTGGCAAGGTGGCCGGGGCCTTCCCTTCCTTTCTGGGTGCCTCTTAGCGCTCCAGCCCCAGCTCTTGCCTGCCCTACTGTGTGCCTTGGTGATGCCAAACTAATGGTCCACCCTCCATTTTCTGGTGCCCAGGGCCTTTGCTCTGGCTGTTCCCTCTACCAAGTATGCCACCCTTAGTCTCCTACCCTGGCCACCATGCTCATCCTTCAAGACTCAGACCCCTCCTCCAAGGAGCCCACCTGATCCACCAGTTCAGCATCACGATCATGCCTACCTGGTCCTGTTTTTATCTGTTCAGGGGTCTGCTTCCTCCATGGGACTCTCACTCCTCTCTGTGACCCCTTTGCTCCCCAGGTATGGGCATGTAACAGCGACTTGCTAAAGATTATGGAGCTGAACAGTCTGAACTGGAAGACAAGCCCAGGCTGCCAGAAAGTGGTCTCCAGTCCAGCCACTCAGGTTCCCAGTCCTCAGCTGACATCTCCTCCAGGGCACAGCTAGTCTTCAGACTGGGGCTCTCCTCATCTCCTTATCAAAATACAAGCCATACAGAGGCACTCTGTGCATGTGTGCGAGCATGCGTGTGTATGTGTGTATAATCAGCAAATTCACAGAAAGCACAATTTTATCAGGATAAGTTGTTTCCATGTTTCCTGCATGAATTATACAGAGAAGGCCTTTGCTGTGCATTTTGCTATTTTTATAAGACAGTCTTGCAGCGTTTATTTTCCTTTAGCACATTTGTTGGGGTAATTACATAGGGGGCATGTGTGTGTCTTGATGATTGAAAAGTGGATTGGGGGTGTTCCATGCCAAGGGCAGGCTCACCATTCTCCCCGTGGATTGGAATGAGGTTGGGATTCCAGGAGGATATGCTCTCTGGATCTTCAGCCAGGGCTTCTGGACACACCTCTTCCACACATCTGAATGGGCAGTTTGCCCGTTTGCAAAGTTTGCTCAGTTTGCAGCAAAGAGGCAGTTCTGCTCCTGTGCCCAAATTAGATGAGCTAATGCCAGTGAAGGATGGAGCCTAGTGCCTGGCATATGTAAGTGTCCAACAAAAGACAGAGGCTGCCCCAGCTTCCTCATTATCATCATTAGTATTGTTGCCGATGTAATTATTATTTAGTATTTCATTATTATTATCACCAACTGTATCACCAAAATCCTCTGCTCATTGTACCCATCATACTAAAGATTTGCATCTCCCAGGAGGAAAGGACATGTTTTTCTCTCTCTGAGCAATTACAACCAAATAAAGAGAAGGTATTAAAATGATTTCGTTTATGTAGATATCTCTCTACATAAATGAGTGAAAACAAGCAATTCAATTATCTGGGAGTAAGGGAAACAGGTGGTTGCACAAATAATCCAAAAGCTAAAGCTGTGGGCTCTACAATCGACTCAACCATCTATCTGCAGTCAAGCCGTGGAGAGCATGAGATGGGTTGGTTGGACCAGTTTTAAAGGTTTTGGCTGATGATGTATCTGAAGGACCTTGTTATAAGGTGGTTGAATGTATAAAAGGGTCCCATTGACCTGGACTCTAGGAATGGCATGTCAATGAAGGTCCTTCTTGTGCACTTGAGAATTGCCCTAAAGGCACAGGTCTTGTGTACATGCTCTGTATTAAATACATACTGAATGTATGGATGGATTTGGTTTAAGTCTGGTGACCTTCAGGGTTTCCTGCTTACCTCGATTTGAAGTCAAGAAGAGGTGACCTTTTTCAGCCAGCTGACCTGGATAAATAAACAAAGATGAGAAGAGTAGCTAACAGTTATTGAGTGAAACTCACATACCAAGCATTATGTGTTCTCTACATATTTACTCATTTAATAAATAGTTGCACGAGTTATATACTATTAGTATCTGCATTTTATGGCTGAGGAAGCTAAGGTATAGCAGGTTGAGGCACTTGCCCAAGTTCATCAACATTGATGAACCAAGTTCACCAAGGGTGACCAAACAAGGACAGAGACTCTGAGTCCAGAGCCCATGCATCCAGCTGCATCCTTGCCTGCAGTGTTCACACACAGGCCCAGGGCAGGCACACACACACACACGTTCATGCACACATGCATGCATACACACATGCTCATACACACACACACACACGTGCTCACTTTTTGGCAGATTTACATTCCTTTTTCTTTCTTTCTAAGAATGATATTGGCAGGCTTCCCTGGTGGCGCAGTGGTTGAGGGTCCACCTGCCGATGTAGGGGACACGGGTTCGTGCCTCGGTCCGGGAAGATCCCATATGCCACAGAGCAGCTGGGCCCGTGAGCCATGGCCGCTGAGCCTGTGCATCCGGAGCCTGTGCTCCGCAACGGGATAGGCCACGGCAGTGAGAGGCCCGCGTACCGCAAAAAAAAAAAAATGAATGATGTTGGCATTTCCAGAACACACACAAGTCTGGTAGGGTAGCAGTGTGGGATTAATTTACAGACTCCCTGTGGTTTAGACAACTGCGTTCACCAGGTCTGTCCAGGCCTCCCATGCCCGAGGCTGAAGTTCCTTGTCGTGGGCAGCACCTCCCAGCTCTGGTTTCCCTGATATTTTTGGTCATCAGCTGTCCTGATCCCTTGGCAGCCCATGGCTTTTAAGGAACATAAAACATGTGCTTGGGCCAAGCCTTTGACTCAGATGCTCCTCACCAGGCCAGAGATGGATGGAATGGGCTTGGGGGCTGGGGAGTCATGAGGGATGGGTGGGAGTCAGCCTTGCAACGCCGGGAAAATAGCCCTCCCTCTTGTGTTCCTCGAGTCACTTCCAAATTGTCCTCTCTCCCCAGCAGTGGCCCAATTACAGGGCTGGAAAGCACTGGTTACTTGGGAAGATAGCTGTGATTATAGCATGTTCTCACCAGGACAAAAGATGATTCCACCTGGAGAAAGTGGTCCAGGGCACCACCACACTGTTCTCACAGCTCCCCAGCTTTGTCAGTCTCTCTGAGTGGCAGGGAGGGGTGTGAGCAGAGACGGAGGAACTTTCCACCTACTCTCATCCCACCCAGGGCCACCTGGTCAGTCCGCACCAGCCAGGTTCCAGGACCAGCCAGGGCAGCCTTGACCTCAGAACCTGTTCTCCCTCCTCCCTTTGATGCTGGTGTTGCTAACTCTCCACTGCCTTGGGAGGATATTCTGTAGCCTATTTGGTCCTGACCAGCTCCCCACATGCCCAGGGGAGCGTGGTCCAGAATAAAAATTCATCTTAGTAGCTGCCTTCAGAAGTGTATAATCAAAAGGGTAAATCTTCCTGTAAAAAATCATACATGCATCATAAACATCAGAGCCAAACAGAAAGAGATTTGGGTGATCCACACCTCTCCAATGACATGATAACTGTCATTGTTGACTGTGTTTTTTGGAACTGGGGCTCCTTAGTCTTGGGTGGTCAGGGCAGCTGCCTCTTGCTATATGGAGGGGAAGTCTAGTAAAAGTTACTAGAGTTCTGTGGGTTTAATCCTGGAAGGCTTCCTGGAGGAGGAGATTAAAAAAAACAAACCAGGATTAGGAAAGCCCATCAGGTTTAAAAGGTGGACCTTGGCCTCCCTGCCTCCTTTCCCACATGCATGTCACTCTTGACTTGATCCTGCTTCCCGGCCTACCTTTAAAGGTTCATCCCCAGAGCAGCCTCTCCTGACGTCTTAGGAAACACTGCTATAATTTTGTGTATGCTCTTCTGCCAGGATTCAGAGCAAATCCCTACAACAGCTCCCTGAGGCTCCTAACGGAAAGCTCATGTGGAACCCTAGGGGTTCTCCACTCGACTCTGCCCCTACCTCAACCCCCTTTTTGAACTAGTGTTCACTGAGCACTTACTATGTGGTTGGCACTGTGCTGGGCAGCTTCTGTGCCCCATGTGTCTCCACGATGACTGGCACATCATAGGTGCTCCATGAGTGCTGGCTGGTGATTGGAAGTCACATAGCCAACAAATAGCTGGGCATGGATTGGAGCCCAGTGCCCAGTGACCCCAGAGCAGCACTCTGAACTACATCAACACCATCACACCACACTGCACTGTGTTCTTTTTAAATCTCTAGGCCACCTGTTTGCAAACTTTTAGCCTGAAATGCCACTCCTGATGGGGACCTCCTGCTGGGCCAACTTTGCAGTGGATGAGTGGAACCAGGAGCATGGCATTGTCACAAAACCAAGAGACCAACATGCGACAACATAGATGAACTTTGAGGACATGTGCTAAATGAAATAAGTCCGTACCTAAAGTTGTCAAATTCATAGAGATGAAAAGTAGAATGGTGGGCAATTATTGTTTAATGGTTACAGAGTTTCAGTTTTGCAGGAAGAAAAATGTTCTGGAGAATGGATGGTGGTGATGGTTGTACAACCATGTGGATGTACTTAATGCCACTGAACTGTACACTTAAAAATGGTTAAAATGGGGCTTCCCTGGTGGCGCAGTGGTTGAGAGTCCGCCTGCCGATGCAGGGGACGCGGGTTCATGCCGGGAAGATCCCACATGCTGTGGAGTGGCTGGGCCCGTGAGCCGTGGCCGCTGGGCCTGCGCGTCCGGAGCCTGTGCTCCACAATGGGAGAGGCCACAGCAGTGAGAGGCCCACGTACTGCAAAAAAAAAAAAAAAAAAAAAAATTGGTTATAATAGTGAAAAAACAAAAACAAACCCAAGAGACCAAGCCCTGAGCCCAAGTGAAGAGGGTGAAGCAGATCAGGAGTTGGTCCTTGCCGTAGACAAAATAATGGCCCAATTATGTCCATGTCCTAATCCCCAGAACCTGTGAATATGTTGCAAAGCGAATTAAGGCAGCAGATGGGATTTACAGCAGTTGTTAATCAGCTGACCTTAAGAAAGGGAGAGTGTCCAGGGTTATCCAGGTATGTCCAAGGTACTAACAAGGGTCCTTAAAGATGGAAGAGGGAGGCAGAAGAAGAGGCTGGAGGGATGCCATATGAGGACTTGCCCTCTGTTGCTGCCTTTGAAGGGGAGGAAGGGACTGTAAGCCAAGGATTTTAGCCCAGTGAGACCCATTGCAGACCTCTTTCCTCCAGAACTGTAAGGTGATACAGTTGTGTTGTTTAAGCCAGTGAGTCTCTGCTAATTAGTTACAACAGCAATAGGAAAGGACTGTAGTCTCAGAGCAGCGATTCAGAGCTCAGCAGTCCTGCCACCGCAGTAAGCCTGCCACTGGAAGATCCGTGTCAGGCTGGCCCATTCACAATGCTTGAGAGATGTTCTAGGGGAAGAAGGGAGCCCTTATCCCATAAGGCAGAAGATGGGTCACTGCGACTGCCCCTAACCATCAAGCCCCGAAACTGTGATAATCATAATAGCAAGCAATTACACAGCCCTGTACCAAGCACTGTCCTCAGCCCTTGTCTCGTACTAACGCATACACTCCTCATAACAATTATGCGAGGTCGTTACCATTTTACCCCATTTTACAGATGAGGAAACTGAAGTCCAGAGAGGTTAAGTGATTTGATCAAAGTCACACTGCCTATGAGGGGTATAGCTGGAATTTGAACCTAACCTCTAGAATCTTTGCTTTCAGCTGCTACACTGTGTAAATAATAGGCTCTCCTTTCTGTGGGACCCATTCCTTGAGGAAGATCTGTATTTAGGAGGAACTCTGTGGGTTTTGGCGGGGGGGGGGTCCCTCCACATCCTGTTGGGCTGCTTGTTTATTTGGGGGGTGTGTGAAGGCTCTGTGAAGCATTACTAAAGCTCCAGGGGTCAGAGCCAAACGGAAAGTTATCCTCAGAGAAGTGCCCCTCCCTCCTCACCTCTGCTCCCTGTTCCCATCCCCCTTCTTCCCCCCTTTCTCATCCACCTCTGGTAGGTAACCAACCTAAGTGTGTGTATTCCTTCTGCACCAATGGACAAGATACCTGTGTACCTTCTTCCATCCCTTTCTTCCTTACATGAGGGGTGACACACTGTGGATAGTCTTGTGCTGAGCCTTTTTTTTTTAAACATCTTTATTGGAGTATAATTGCTTTACAATGGTGTGTTAGTTTCTGCTGTATAACAAAGTGAATCAGATATACATATACATATATCCCCATATCTCTTCTCTCTTGCGTCTCCCTCCCACCCTCCCTATCCCACCCCTCTAGGTGGTCACAAAGCACTGAGCTGATCTCCCTGTGCTATGTGGCTGCTTCCCACTAGCTATCTATTTTACATTTGTGCTATCTATTTTACATATATGTCCATGCCACTCTCTCACTTAGTCCCAGCCTTTTAACTTGGCAGTATGTTCAGGAGGAAGCTGGAAAACTCAGTAACAATATGCTGTGCTCAGCCTCCTTCATCACAAAGACAGGGGTGGCGGTGGGCCCTGGATACAGAGGCCACTCCCCCCAACACACTCACACTTTGGTTAAAACAAAACAAACCCATAGTGTCACGACCTTTCTTGCCTGGGTGTGTGCCCTGCCGTGGCCCTCTCCCTGACACGTCCAGCTTGGCACACCCAGGTTTTGCCAGACCTTTGTCATCCTAATAAATGAAGGGGGAGACCTGAATCCTCGTGTTGATGGTGGAGAAATCGAGGCTCAGAGGAGTTTTTGCATCATTTACTCGATCGCGTGATGATTCAGCACAGAGTCAAGCCAAGACTCCTAGTTCTTTGTTATACTTGGGCACAGTCAGTGATGCTTTGTAGAGATCAGTTTACTGGGTGAGGGTGGAGCCTCAGCCAACACCTGAGAACCAGAGGAGGTAGGCCAGGGCCCCAGGGACAGGGTAGGCAGGAGCCTGAAGCCCCTTGCCCAGGTCTGGGGCTGGCAGGTTTCAAGGTTCCTCTGCTTGGTCACTGATTCAGTTATCCGTGCCACCAGCACTCACCAAGCTGCTAGCACCATGTGCCTTCCTGCAGAGAGACCTGAGCGAACACCTCCCGTCCAAGGATGGAGAATGCCAGTTTAGGTGCCCTGTTAAACACTGAAGGCCCTCTGCCCCTGGTGGGGTTGGGTCCAGCAGTCAGCGGATTTAGAAAGTGGACGAGACCTTCTTTCAGGGTCCCCTCCAGCCCCAGGAATCATCGACTACTAACACGGGGAGATTTTCTGTTCGTTGTCACCTCGGTTTTCAAGCCTATTTGCTGTGAATCCAAAACCCAAGCCCAACACAACTTACTGTTTAAAAAAAAAACAACAACATCAAATCGCATCAAATCACCTCTCTTTGTCCCGCATTCCGGCAGCCTTTCTAAATCTGCCTAGCTAATTAGCTTCTTCTCCTAACCCAAAATATGATTAAATCTGTATTAAAAATATCTGTGCAGAGTAGGATCAGACACACCTGAGCATTTTCTAAATTTAGCAAAGGACAATAGGCTCTGGGTTACTTTAATTGGGTGCGGGATTGCTGCAGGAATACATTTTAATTTGGATTTCCAGAGCATTTCTCTCTGTCTCCTGCCTTTAAATTGCGTAGCAGAGGAAGGGGGAGCATAATGGGGCCCGTTCATAACTGCCCTCCCTCCCGACTTATCTCGGAGCTGAATGAACAATGCGCGGCTGGTGGAGGAGGGGACAGGTGGGGAAGGGGTATTCCTGTCTGCTTAGCATGGCTTTGACAGGTAGCCAGGCACAAGCGGGATGGGCCCGGCTCTGCAGAGAGAGGCAGCTGTGGGATGCTAGCAGCATCTTCCTTGTCACCCCGCTTTCCCTGGGAGCCCCCAGTAGTTCCTTCTGCTTTCTGGTGCTGGTGGGAGGAGGCGCTTGCTCAGAGCTAAGTAGCCATGCAGTTGGGTCAGGCACTAGACATGAACGATTTCAACCAGGACGTGCATCTCCAAGGCACCTGCCCGTTCCTTTGCTGAAAGATGAAATAATGCCACTATCCTATCATATGATGGCATCCCGCCTCCCCTCCCCCAGGAGATGCCAAGGCAGGCTTCTTACAGTGGGCTTGAATGACTTCCCTGATTGTACCTATCATCCCCCATTGTTGGTGAAAGAAAGAAGCCTGGTAGTCCCAGCATCTGGAAACCACTGGGGTGCAGTCAGTCTTGCTTCGTGAGAGCCCTTTACTGAGGAGGTGAGGGGTGGAACCCAGCACGGTGGAGAAGGCCTGGCTGCCCAGGAACCAGAGGTGGGCAAGGTTGGGGACTGGCTGGCTTCCTCTCATCGGTTCTCTACTCCCTGCTGGAATCCTTACACCAGGTGCTTGCAACTGATTTTCAATTTGCAAAGCAAAACAAATTTGCATTAATCGGAAAAATCCACAGGAAAGACTGTTTAGATTGTAATGCAGCTGCCGAGAGCCTGTTGGATTCCAAGTTTGCAGGAGGCTCTGTTAACCCTGATGGCATCAGAGGCTTGTTATCTCTCCTCTGAAACAGTCCCGTCTTCCAGCAGAGCTTTCCTCCCCTGGCCCCAGGCTGTGTGGCCTTTTCCCACACACTGGAAGCCAGGGAGGGAAAGCTGCCATGCCCCACAACCCATAGCCCACTGTCACATTGCTCCCAGGAAGAGTTGTGAAGGGAGCATTGTGAGGTCTATGTGGGACTGCCCTGAGCCCTGGGGCCAGGACACTTGCCCCCCTGGGCCTGTGAGCTAGACTCAGCCCCTCTTCTGCGATGTCATTCCCGGCTGGCCTCTGCCTGCTGCCCGCTCTGCCTGGGGTCTTCCTGCTCCATGTCTGCACATGGTATTCAGACAGTGAGAACTCATCTTAACCTCAACTTCCACAGGTGAAGTCAGGGTGGTGAATTTGTCCCCAAACCAATTGTGCGATGCCTTCTCTAGCCATACAGGAGTGGAACCCACAGCCCAGTGCCCTGCTTGCGTGCAGCTTCACTACTGCTTCTCTCTGGGGAGGCTGAGCATTAGGCACTGACAATTCCGTGTGTCTGTGCAAAGGAGAGAAGGCACTTAGACAGGAGCTGTCCTGGAGATCTTTAAGGGCAGGGAGATCCCAGCTAGCTGAGCCTCAGGGGCAGGAGGTGAGCCTCATTCCGGGGCCCCTTCTCCTTCCTGGGCATCATACCCCCCTCCCTCTGGGCCATTCATTCAGTTAACAGATATTTTTTAAGCTCCTATGTGACAGGCACTATTCTAATCATGAACATAGTAGAATAAAGTTCTTACCTTCATGGAGCTTATATTCTAGTGGGGGTTGATAACCTAGAGATACATAACCCCCCCCCAAAAAAAAAAAAAGAATCCATTGTCAGGTGGTTGTCAGAGCTGGATGAAGGAAAGTAAGTAGAGTTAGAAGGCAGAGCCTGGTAGGCGTCTGGTAGTTTTCCCATGCAGCAGGCAGGAAAGACCCCTTGAGAGGAAGCAGTAATTAGTAGGTAGTGAGGGAGTGAGCCATGCAGGTGTCTGGGAGGAGGAACATTCCAGGAGCAGAAGTGCAAGCAGGACGAACGACTCTTTGGGCTCAAAATACTTGGCTGTTTGCTTTGGCTTCCTAGCAAAGAAAAATGCAATGCCAGCCTGGCAGCCAGCAGGTTGATATTAAGAAAGATTATGGGGGCCTCCCTGGTGGCGCAGTGGTTGAGAGTCCGCCTGCCGATGCAGGGGATACGGGTTCGTGCCCCGATCTGGGAGGATCCCATGTGCCGCGGAGCGGCTGGGCCCGTGAGCCATGGCCTCTGGGCCTGCGCGTCCGGAGACTGTGCTCCGCAACGGGAGAGGCCACAGCAGTGAGAGGCCCGCATACCGCAAAAAGAAAAAAAAAAAAAAAAAAAAAAAAAAAGAAAGATTATGCTGTGCATTGACCTAAGAGGGGAGGCTTTGGAATCGGATATACCTAGCCCTGGATCTGTGCACTGACATTGCCAGCTGTGTGACTCTGAGCACATCACTTAACCTCTCTGGGCCTCAGAGTCCTTAGCTGGAAAATAGGGAGATCATGATAGTTTCTATCCCAGAGAGGTATTGTGACAATTAAATAGGAAAAGGGATGTAGAACACTTAGGGTAATAACCAGCCCATTTAGTAACTCACTAAATGCTATTTGTTGCCTTTGAGGAAAGATACATGGAGTGAAGGGAGATGCATGTTTAGAAAAGAAAGGATGGAAGGGAAAGAGACCAGACATCTTCGAAAGGGAACACTTCCTAAAACAGGTCAGCTCTTAAGAATCAGAGCAAATGAACGCTGTTCCTGACCCGGGTGATGATCCAGCAGTGGGGCACGCATTGCTGCCTGCATCAGCCCCAAGTGACAAGTGGGATTCAGGGGTGCCGATTCTGTTCCCAGGACAGCTTCCTCCTAGAGCAGCAGAGGGAAAGCCAAGCTCCAGGAGAACTGGGCCTTGTCCAGGTCTAGCCTGGCTGGCCAAGCCACTTACCCACTCTGGCCTCAGTTTTCTCTTCCAGAGAACGAGGGGAGTGGGATGGCCTCCCAGGTCCCCCCAGGACTCTCCCTGGACCTTTCCAGGGGACGCCTGGCACCTGTGAGGTGGTAAAAGGGTCAGGCTCTGGACCACACACGTCTGGTTTTGAACCCAGACCTGCCAGTTCCCAGCTGTGTGACCTTGAATGTATTACTTGCCTCATCTTTAAAAATAGGAGGGCCTTGAAGTTTAAATGATACAATGTGTATCAAGTACTAACAGTGTCTGGTGTGTGGCACATAATGGATCAATAAATTGTAACTGTTACAGCTATTCCTTCTGCTGCTACTCTTGTTATTGTTCTTATGCACCATCACAGAGCAATGGGACCCACCCTAATGTTCTCCCCGCCCCAACTCACTTCAGGGAACTTTCTGCTATGGGCACAAACTGTGGAGACTACTTGCACGTGAACCATTCGGTACTGACATTAAATAAAATTCAGTGCAAAGTTACCCTGATAACATTGTTAATGGTATGTGTAATTGTTTCAGAGCTGCACAATAATTAGGCATAAATGGTAAGCTAGGCATGTAAATGAAAATAATTAGTATATGTAACAATTAGGCAAAGAAGGCATTTTTGTGATCAGCTGGGAGGAGGGAAGATACTAGGGCTGGGGAAGAGGATAGGATGGGGGAAGGATGCCCACGCCCCATCCTTTTATCCCAAATGGGAGGGCTGGTTCCTTTTCAGGTCATATCTGGGCCAAACCCCATCAGCCACCGCTGCCTGCCCCAGGTTCCAATATTAGCCCCTGACAAACCACTTAGCCAGGCACTCTTCAAACCCTGGACTTGTGACAAGAGAAGAAAGAGCACAACTCATTGCCCCTGGGAGTTTCTGTGTGCCCAGGTGGGAAGGGACTCCTTTCTCTATTAGGAGAGTCAGTGCCTAAAACAACACCTGGCGCTTCCAACACATCTGTTGAATGAATGACTGCGTGCTTAGACACGCCTTTGGGTGAGATGTTTGCAACTGAGAAGTAATGGGAAGAAAGGGAAATTGGGGCTGGGGGAGAAGAAGAGACGAGGCTAGCAGTGAAACTTTGGGCGGCCCAAGGGCGAAGCGGTTAGGAGTGTGGGTTATGAAGCTAAACCTCATGGGCTTCATTCCCCGTGCAATTAGCTGTTCTGTGCCTTGCTTTTCTGCCCTGTAAACTGGAGACAGACTGTGATACAGATTAAATGAGTTAAAGTAGTTAATACATGTAAAGTGCTCAGCCCAGGGCAGGGTACACCGTCAGAGCTAAATAGAGCCATTTGTTAGCCATTTTTATGTACTTTTCTGTAAATATGGGTGTCTTCCCTGCAACTTAGTGGCAGAGAGGTGGGCAGTTCTGACATATGGGGCCCTTGGAGGAGAGAAAGGACAGGGAGTTGCACGCCTCCCGTTATCCTTCCCTTCGCTGAGCTCACATTTACATTACCAAGCGCCCCGTGCCAGGCCCTATCCCAGGAGCTAGCAATCCAGCATCCCTGCTGGATCCGGCAAGGTCCCTGCCCTCTTGGAACTTACAGTTTAGGAGGGGCCGGTGGTTCATAAACGTGACTAAAATACACAGTGTGTCACTTAGTACTAAGTGCTATGGAGAGAAATTAGCAGGGAGAGGGATTAAAAGGGGCCGAGTGTGGGCGTTGGAACCAAATTGGCTAAAAACAGTGGAAAGGCCACAATCTTTATGCATCTGCATAAGTGTGTGTGTGTATGTCTACTATGTGGATTTTCCGTGAGGATGTTTTAAATCCCAGGCCAGCCGGAAGCCTCTTTCTCCCCACCGCCCAGCCTGGGTTTGCTGGGGAATGCATTATACTGTCCCAGTGTCTTACGGTTGGAAAGCCAGTGTGCCAAGTGACCTGCTCAAGGTCACATAGCTTGTAATTAAGTACTGGGCAGATCACCTTTGTCAATCTAAGAAAACACATTTGTAAAATGATAATTGTTGACTTTTGGGGAGTGTTTCCTGGTGAAAGGCCCTGTGCTAAGTGCATTATTACATTTTTACTTCCTTTAAGGCAGGTGTTCCTATCCCTTTTGCAGATGGAGAAACTGAGGCCCAGAGAGGTTTTTTTCACCTTCCAAAGTTCACACAGTGAGAACCCAGGTCTGCTTGCGTCTGACTCCAGAGCCAGACCCTGTCCACCACTAAAACTGTTAGTAAAAATAACCCCTGTGATCCTTCCAGGGTTAAATGAGGAATTTGAGTGAGTAATATAGTGGGTAAGAACACAGGGTCTAAATTCATATTCCTGGGATTTAAATCCTGGCCTATCCGCTTACTGGCTGTGTGACCTTGAGCAAGCCTTAGAGCCTCTTGGTGCCTCGTCTGTGCAGTAGGGGTAGTAATAGTAACCTGTCTTACTGCTGTGTGAGCATTGAATGAGTTAACTCCTGTAAAAGCACTTAGCACTGTGCCCCGCACAGTAAACATGGCATGTGTCAGCTGTTATTATCAAGAAATGTAGTCACGTCTTCCTGGTGCCCAGCCCCTGCTGCTGGGGGCATAGCCAGCTGACCTGTTTATGGAGTGTGGGGTGAGCCCAGGCAGGGGAGGTGTGGCTTAGCTGGGGTTTTCTCTGATGGGGGCCCCTTACACAGGCAGGACCCGGGGCTGCAATCCTGTCTCTGGACTGCGGCTGACAGCACCCCCTCTGGATCATCTGGGTCCTCTTGCCTCTCCCTCTCAGCACCAGAGCATCACTCAGACCCCCAGTTCGAAGCCTGCCACTGTGAAGAAGCAATATGTTTTTTCCTTGAGGGAGATTAAAGAGTCAGGTGCAAGGGAGCCTGTGTCTGGAAGGAAGACAGGTCAGCCTGTTATTTCTCAAGTACATTGTGTCCCGAAATAGCCCAGAGCTGTGGCAGCCCCAACTTTTCCTCCTAAACTAAGATGGTCCAAGGGCACCCTTGCCCTGGCCCTCCAGGTTAGCAAAGTCCTCACGGGGAGGCATTTTCTAAGCACAAGGGCCCTCGGTTGCTCTGCTGGGATGGCTGGGCCACTGGGCAGCAGCCCCAGAACTGAGCTTCCAGCCAAAGGCTTGGTTTCCTACGCACATGTTAACAGGCAGAAAAGAAAAACTCTGGTGCTGAAGTGTGAACTGGAAATGCTTTTGAACAATCTGTTCAGGCCTGATTGAACCCTGGTCTCTGCCTCTCTTAAGTGAGTGATCTGCAGAGTCTAATGTTCCCCGGAATCTTCCATGCTCCCTGAGCACCACGTTTATTGCTTTATTGTAGCACTTAGCACGCGCTATTGTAATTATTTGTTTATATGTCCATAATCATCTCTTCTAGGCTGTCAGCTCTGCAGAGGGACAGCTTGCATTATTCACCTCTGTTTCTGCAGCCCCACGGTCACTACCTGGCACTTGGGCCTCGGTGACTATTTGTGGAATGGGAAGGAGGAAGAGAGGGAGGGAGATGGGATGCACAGCCCTCCATGGTCAGGAGCCACTTCCTGTGACCACTCACCTGCCAAGGGAAGCCTGCTAGGGCTGTGCTGGTGGTCCTTGCCTATGGGAATGTCCCTTGCCCAAGCGACAGCTCGTGAATCCTTCCATGGTTTGAAATCCCAAACCCTGGGCATCTGCCTGGCAGCTTCCCACACCTCTGACCAGCTGCCTCTGGCCAGTGGTGCTCATAGCAGCACTTCTGCCCCCCACTGCCTTCAGGAGGATCAAAGTAAGAAGGGGGCAGGTACCCACCTGTGCAACAAGCCCTGCATCTCTACTGAGGGGCTTGGCGCTTCCGAGGAGGTATTAAGGCCCCCACTGGTTTTTCATTGACACAGAAACATGTGCCGCCTCCTTCACTGGAGATACAGAAATATATTTCCAAGACGTTGACCCAGGTGTTATAAGGCCGGAGATTAGAATCCTGGAGATGAAAGTGGAAAGGTCATACACACACACACACACTCACTCCTCTGAGGCTGGCGCTCACTCCCTTCCCTCCCACCAGCCCGGGTTGGATCCCAGCTAAGGGCTAGCTATACATCAAGGTCCTGGCCTGGAAGCCTCAGTGGGACAGCCACCTGGAGCTTGTCGGAGAACCAGAGGAAGGCAGTTTGGGTAAGCGGGACACAGAAAGGAGGAGGAATATGGAATGATCTGGGGGCTCATCCTAGCTTTAAAGGACTCAGCCCTTTATTGTGGAATCAGACGGTGATGCCTGTGCTGAGCCAGGAAGCAGACGGGAAACCACCTTGGAATGCACGCTGGGTGTTTGACGCCAGGCTAGACTTTCATGCACCCTCGTCTACCCCCATGAGCCCACCCGCTCCACTCTACCACGTTGATTCTCGAGACTGGGCCTGGGCCAGAGGTCTAAGGGAGTCCTGGAGAAGGTGCCTTGACTCTTGGGATAGTTGAGCTGTAAGGGGCCCTAGAGGCCATACATTCCAACCCCTTATCCTGCTGGTGGGAAACTGAGGTCGAGAGGTCAGGCAATTTGAACGTGGTCACCCAGCTAGTGTGGGCAGAGCCAGGACAGAACCAGGCCTGTTGACTTTTGGTCCAGAGTCCATTTGGAGCTTGCGGGGATGATCAGACCTGAGTGTGTGTGCCTGGCTTATCCCCAGACATAGGCCTTAAAGGCCAGGCCCATTATTTCTGTTTCTATTTCTTGCAGAGGAGACACTCAATAAACACTGATTGGATATCACTATCTCATTGAATCTTCACAACTTCCATATAAAACAGGGATTGTGCTTCTCTATAGATGAGAAATTTGTAGCTCAGAGAGGTCAGGTAACTTGCCTGAAGTCACATAGCTACTAACAGCTAAAAACAGAACTTAAAGCCAGATCTGACTTCAGAGCCAAAATATATCTAGCAAATCCTTCCTAAATGCCGGATACTGTTCTGAGCCCTTGTATGTTCCAACTTAACTAATGCTCCTAATGACTTATGAGATAAATGCTGTTGCTATCCCCCTTTAAAGGCACAGAGAGGTTAAGTATCTTTGCCGAAGTCACATAGCCAGTAATCTTTCTGACTCAGAAGAACTCACTATTAGTAATGTTCTACATATACTCAGTAAACATTTGTTGGATGAATGAGTAGACGTACAGGAGTCACTGCCGGGGGATCTTCAGCTATGCTCTTAGCACTTGGGGGGCTGGTTCATCAGAAGAATCTCTCCTCTCCCAACCATGACCAGCACCATATCACCTCTCCTCAAAACACAACTTGAAAACCACTTAGCTGTGCTGGAACTGGCTGGAATCTCAATTTTACCTCACCTCAAGGCAGAGACTCAAGGCAGCTCTTCCTTTCCTCCTGCCAATGCCACCCTGCTTGTGCATTAAAGATGCTGCCTGTGGCCATGGCTTCGTAATGGCATCACCTCCTCTGTGTTCATCTCCAACAAATTAGGGCTGCCTAGAAGCACTCTTGGGCTTCAAGGCAACAAATAGTTGGAGACAGAAATGTCTACAGAGTGAGTTTTTCAGCTACCTTGAGAACAGAACACCCATGACTGTTGCAGTAACTTAGAATTGTTTTAAATCACTGTTTACCCACAGCACTTTCCTGCTATCATTACCACCATAAAGCCTTATATTTAGGCATCTATGTTATCTCCCTGGGAGCTCAGAGCCCTGGTTTATCCTGTTGATCTTCCTAACAGCTCTGGGAGAGGAGAGGCCAGTATGCTCTTTCAGCTCTTACACGGGAAGGAAAAGTCAGCTCTGAAAATAAGCAGTAACTCCTCCTATCCAAGGCCTCAGACACATTAGGGGGTTGATGGTGCTGTAGAGGGAAAACATCACTGGGAACAGTTGAGAGACATGTACTCCTCTCAACCTTCACTCTGCCATTAACTAGCTGTGTTACCTTGGGCAAGTCACTCACTCTCTCTGGACTTCAGTGTAGTGAGAAGTTAGGACTAAAGTGAGTTCTGAATTAAGATGTGGCAGATGTGGGTGGTTAGGGGCACTTTATTCACAAACTGGGGCTTGAATTGTAACTGTGCCATCTCCTACCTGTGTGGCTTTGGGCAGCATTCTACACCTGGCTTATCAAAGCCCAGGTTCAAACCAGGGAAACAGTGGAGGAATTGAATGCAGAGAATTGGTGACCAGGTGATGAAGAGTGAAGAGCCAGACTGGGGTGGAGAGGTAACCAGAGATTAGCAGGAAGCCACCCCTCTTAGGGGGAGGCTGTATCACAGGAGATCTCCCCTTGGCATCACTCAGCAGAAGGTGAAATTATGGTGCTCTGTCTGGAGGGAGACATCACACACAGCAGAGAAAGAAGAGAGAAATACCCTGACTCTGGCTTCCTCTCACCCTCCAATTTTCTGCCAGGGCCTCCCTTTGGCTGGATCCAGCTGGAAACCAGTTGGTACAGAAACCCAAGAAATGTAACTTATGAGGGAATGCAAGGCATGGATCTGAGGACCAAAAGGTGCAGGACCAGCACACTCTCCTTGCCTGAGTTTCTTCACCTGTAAAATGGCCTATCTCACTGTGCTGTTGGGAGGACTACATGAGATAATGCATGTAAAGTCCTGGGTGATTTATGTTAACCATCAGTTGATGAGAACTCTGAATTATCAAGAGTTCATTCCTTTGTGATTGACTAGGTTTGTATGTGTGTGTTGAATGCTGCACTTCCCATGGGTAGAGGTTGTATTTTCAGAACGAGATGACAAGGGGATACATGGGGAAAGATCTTTCACTCATTCAACAAACTAAATAACAGAGACTGTGCTAGGCCCAAGGGATACAGAGATGCATAAATAAATAAATAAACAAATAAGGTCCAGGCATAAACTGTGGGTTAAATGGTAGTTTTTGCAGTCAAATTTTTTTTTTTTTTTTTTTTTTTTTTTTTTGCAGTACGAGGACCTCTCACTGTTGTGACCTCTCCCGTTGCGGAGCACAGGCTCAGCGGCCATGGCTCACGGTCCCAGCCGCTCCACGGCACATGGGATCCTCCCGGACCGGGGCACGAACCCGTGTCCCCTGCATCGGCAGGCGGACTCTCAACCACTGCGCCACCAGGGAAGCCCTCAAATGATTTTTAAAATAATTTTTAAGTCATTTGCAAAATGAAGGGTTTGGTCCAGAGAGCCCCGGATGAGAGCTCCTGTTTCCCAGCTCTCCTGTTTATCCTTCTCTTCATTCTTCTCCTTTTAGAGTCCACACAGTCCCTCACTTCCCTGTCTTATCTGCACTCTGGCTTAATGAGCCCTGAGCATCAAGGATGAGTTTGTTCTTTCATGAACAGGTCATTCTGTTTGTTCCCTGCAGATCCATTTGTATGCTTTGCAGCCCGCCCTGTGCCCTGGGCTGCATCCCCAGTGCTCCCTTGACATGTGGCATCCAGGTGAGTTGCTGCAGGTGGGAGGACAGAGAGGCTGGGGTAGTTCCTCTGCTTCCTCGCTGCTCTGGGCACCACTCCACAATTAGTGCACGTGCCCGGCAGCCCCTCCTCCCTGGCTCAGCTCTCCATGCTTGCCCCTCTGTCCCTTGGGCCTGGCAATAGTGACGGCCTCTGGCCATTGCTAGTCCCCCAGTACCTCAGCAGCCCTTTTTGGTCCCAGTAATCCTGCCCTCACCTCTGTAAATGGTTTTTTCATCAGAGCCTCTGGAACCAGGTGAGATGGGGTCTGTTAACTGCTTGGCCCTCACTGAGCTCCTCTGAGCTTCTTGAAGCTACGCTGTGGTATAATGGCAGGTATGAAGGCCTTTATGCCATAGGGCCGGAATACAAAATAGATCTTAAAAACATTTAAACAATAAAAAATAAAAGCAAATTCCAGGGAAACTTTTTTTAGCTGTAGCCTTGGGCAACTTAACCCATCTGAGCTTCTTTCTTCAATTGGTTCACAGAGTTAAGAATAAGAATAGTGATAAAAAGATGATAAGAGATAAGACTCCTTACATCGTGGGGTCATTATAGAGGCTGAATGAGAAATAAATGAGACAGCTTGTGAACAGCACTTAAGCAGAGTGGCATAGAGCAGGAGCTTAGTCGTGTTCGTTTTCCTTGCTCCTGGGGGCATGTATCGTGTCTTTTCCCTCCTGGAATCCCCACTGCTGCGTATGCCAACGCAGAACCTGGCACCGAGTCAGCATCACCAACATGCAGGGTTTGGGGAATGAAGGAGCTTAGATAGGAAGACGCTTTACAGTCTCCTTCCTGGGGCCAGAAGAGGGATGGGGTCAAAGTGAGAAGTGTCTGGACTGCGACCTTTCCCCCAGGAGAGGAGCCCTAGGGCAGGAATGCCAGGGCAGCTGCATGTGGTCACAAAGAGGGAAGTGGTCTGCTGCCCGGGAAGGGGTCAGGGCACACACACAGCTGCAGGTGGCAACGGGGTGGACCTTCCGTGTGAGTGCAGCGTGGTGGAGGGCCCAGGTGTACGTGACTGAAGTAGCAGGAGCCCAGCAGAACGCACCAGCCCTGAGCAGGACCCGCTCTAGGGGCTCCAGGGGCCCCTCCAGCTCACACTTGGGCTAGGGTGTTCAGCAACCAGAGACTGTTTCAGAAACAGGAGAGGGAAGAGGAGGGAGCGCCCAGCACGGGTAGGCTCAAGTGCTGCCAAGCAAGCTGGTACTGGAATTATTTGCAGTCCATATGCCAATTTGCTTTGTCATTGCCTGGCTATTTTTAGAAGCCACTGGCGTATCTAGGAAACCAGAATCTGTTGACTGTGTTTCTTCGGTGTGGAGAGTGTGATTATTTCCCAGAGATGCTGAAGGAATGTGTGAGGTCGGACGGTGGGAAGACGACCTCTCCTTGCCCCCCACCCGCCCCCCTGTCCACCCACACCACCCCGGTCAGGACGCACGTGAGGATTGTGCCCACGCGGCTGCACACACTGCCCTTTCACAGGGCTTTTTTTTGCCCACGGTTGTGAGTCCAGGGTCCGGGTGACCTTTCCCAGATGGAACATCGGCAGGGAGTGGAGGCCTCCGTTTTGGCTCCCAGCTGTCGGGCGGTGGGGTCCTCTGTTCCCTCATGCTCCCCAGGGCATCAGGTAGGCACTGGTCCAGTGGCCTGGGGGCAAAGCTGTCCTTGGCTCCCTATTCCCCAGGAGGAGTAGGAAGCAGAGAGAGGGGATGATGGTACAGCACCAACCTGAGCTCCTAACTGGAACCTTGGAATATTCTCCATCGCCCTCCATCTAGGTTGGCTCCTTCAAGGACAGTGTCATTCATTCAGACACTGCCTAGGGTCCAGAGAAAAGAGTGGCACTTGTTTCAAATCAAGTCCTAACAGTCCAAAGATGCCATCTCAGGAGGGAGAGGGCACCAGCTTGGCGGGGTTAATCCTTTCATAAGACTGTGGTTGAGGGGACTCCAGCATAGGTTTGACCAGAAGAACTTTAAACTGTGGGACTTTGATTTGATAATGTGTAAATTTGCCCAGCCTGCTGCAGGGACATCATCTAATCAGGATTAGGACCACTTTGGTGAGTGACAAAATGAGGCGCTTAGAATAAAATCCAAACCTTTACAGTGGCTTTCCAGACCTTATCTGATGAGACCCCTGTCTTCTCTCCTAACCCATCCCCTACCACGCCCCCTTGTCCTCAAGGCTTTAGCCCCTCTGGCCTCTTTCCTGTCCTTGCACATGCCGATCTCATTCTTGCCTCAGGACCTTTGCACTGGTCGTTGCTTCTGTTTCCCCCAGATCTTCACAGGACTGCCTCTTCTCATCATTCAGGTCTTGTCCATCATTCAGGCAAATATCATGTCCTTGGAGAGGCCTTCCCTGAACACCACCCAGCTGTGTGCCCACCATCAGCCTCTATTTGGTCCCATTACCCTCTTTTACCTCATTCATAGCACCTATCATTACCTACATTTATCTTATTCATTATACTCATCTACTGTCTGTCTCCCCCATCTAGAACGTAAGCATATTGAGGGCAAGGAATCTGTTTTGTTTACTGCTCCCTCCCCCGCAACTGGAACAGCGCCTGGCACTTAGTGGGGGCTCAAGAGATTTTTGGCTGAATGAATGAATGGGGCCTTATGGTCCAATGATGCCCTGAGCTCAGGCTCTGAGGCTAGTACTGCTCAACACTAGGTGCTCGCATTTGATTTATCATCTCTGCTACCTTGCACAACTTCCCTTTTCACCCCGCAGCTGCCTCTCCCTGCAGTGCCTTCTACACACACAGCCACTTAAAATGCAGAAACCATTTTAACATTAGGTGGCAAAATCTTGAGGGTGTAACCCATACACAGAGGAATAATCTCAGGGCTCTGATAAACCTGTTCCCCCGTCGCTAGTTGTGTTTCCCGGTTTGCCATTCACTGCCTGCAGCCTGCAAAAGTACCTCCCATTAGCTCCTTTTGGCAGCAAGGGAGCTTAAGTTTTTGTTTTTGTTTCGTTTTCGCCTGGGCCCCATTTGGCCCCCCAGTTTCCTAGTAAAATGACTCTTTCTGTCTCCACTCTTCCCTGATCTCAGGAGCAGCTTCCCTCGGCCCCTCCCAGAGTTCCTGTGCTCCCCGCACCCCACTGCCCAGCACTGTGCAGGCCCCAGCACTTACTGTAATGTATACAAAGTGTTGCATGCCTGTCCCCCTACCCTGTAAGGCCACGTGCTCTTCAGTGGTGAGGGCTGTGTCTTTTATCTCAGTCTGTCCAACACTGAGTACAGTGTCTCTAAGTCCCCAAGAGATGCCAAGGAAACTTCTTCTCTCCCCAAGCCCCATTCCCATCATTCCTTTTACAATATGCTCTTTGAACCCTGTATTTCTTAACGGTTCCAAATCTCTTCCCAGCTCTCCTCCCACACTCACCCAAATGACAGTTTACTCAGCTCTTCGTTTTTGGTCTCATCGTCTTCTCAGACAGTTGTTAGCATTGACATCAGCATTTTTACAGCACTTTACAGTTTACAAAGTGGTTTCCTGGTGCATGATAATTTTGTCATATCCAAGCCACTTGTATCTCCTCTGGGCTCCTGTCCGGTCAGAGTCTCTAAGTAAACATTTACTGAGCGCTGATTACATGT